>NC_090446.1:675399970-675715628 GCF_031143425.1 Pleurodeles waltl
TGAGCTTTTTTTTTTTTTTTAAATGTAAGCTCACCCCACTGTTTTTTCGGATCCATTTTCCCTTCCATGGCCAAATATCTTAAACCAATACTGTTTGCTGTTCGACAAAAAAACAGTGTCAACACTTCAGTTAAAAGGGTACATTTCCAACCTTTTTCAAAGCTAGGTAAGCCACAACCCTTAAAAAAAAAAAAACACACAGGCAAATATCCTAATTTCAGACATCACTATTCTGCCCTTCATAGTCAAGCTTATGGAAAGTTGCATTTGGCACCCAGTTTAAACAGATCAAGGAGCACCACCCGCTTTCTAATCTACTGCTAGTGGTTAGATCAGTTTGTAGTATGGAGGCACCTATGCTTCAAATAACTAATGAGGGTTTACAAACCTTGCACAGTGGAGAATCATGCTTCCACAGTGGTCAGGTCACTTTCTCTCCCTCTCTCTTTTCCCATCTCTTAATGGGATTAGAGAGCGAGAGAGACGGATTGCAATTGTCTCAACACAATGACTTCAAAGCGTCACTAGCACAGTGTTTGATACGAATGTTATAGTTACATTTTGATGCATAGAGGAGCAGTCATTTGTGGCCTACTGTTAGAGCTCTTGGACTGTCACTCAGAAGGTTCAAGTCCTGGTATCTCATGGCAGTGTGTCTGTAGGTTTACTTGTGTTTTGAATTTTAAACATTGCTAGTGGTGGAACACTTACATTTTTTTTCTAACAACGTCTTTGGTTTGAATGTCATAGGTATGTCTGAACAATGCACAGTAAGGGAATCATCTGTGGCCTAGTGGCTAAGGTCTCAGACCCTCACACAGAAGGTTGAGGGTCCCAATCTAGGTGTGTCAGTTGTCATTCCTCTGCTTTAATTTCTTTTCAACTACAAATATTTAAGGTACATATCGGAAGGCGATCTCACCATTTACTTGACGTATTCATTTTTTCCTTTTCAGTCGTCCAATAATATCTCATTCTGAGTATATCATTCAACAAAGCCTAAAAAAAACATCTCTCTCAATTTCTCTATTTCGATCTATTTCTGTAAATCTCTCTTTCATCCCATAAGGAGGGGGTGGGGGAAGAGGGAAGAGAGATTTTGTTATTGCAAGGTCTCTCCATACAACGTTTTCAAAGTGGCATACTAGCAAAATGTTTGGTTTGAATGGTATAGTTACATTTTGTTGCAAAACGAACAGTCACTTTTGGCCTACTGTAAAAACTCGGACTGCCACACAGTAGCCTGAAGGCTCAAATTTTGGTATCTTATGGCACTGTTTATCTGTTTATTTACTAGTGAATTTTAAACATTCCTTTTGATGAAGCATTTACATCTCCCCTCAAATCAAAATCTTTGTGTCGGATGTCATAGATATGCCTGGACAATGCACAGCAAGGAGTCACCTGTGGCCTAGTTGTTAAGGTCTCTGACCCTCACAGTGAGAATTGAGCATTCTTGTGTAGGTATGTCAGTCATTATTACCTTGCTTTAATTTCTATTCAACGTAAAATATTTAAGGTACATACCGAAAGGTGATCTCACTCTTTGCGGGTGGGGTTGGATGCTTATAATTGGTCGGCTGCAGGCTAGGCTGCAGGCAACCCCCTGTGCACATGGCCAAAGGAAGAGCATGGCACAAGGTGGCTATAGGGAGATGCCACAGGCCATGCACAGCGGGGTTGTATTAACATAAAGTAATTGAAATTACTTTATACGCATACAAAAAAATAAAAATAAAGGGGAGGGGGTTCATAGGAAAAAAATGGTTATAGGGACATTACAGTTAGCTTCTGAATTTACACACACACACACACACACACCCCCAACACCATAGAAATTCAGCAGTTATAGTTACAGTATCTTGCGCAACTAACTTGTGACTTAAGGTAACTATAACCCTTGCCTTCGCCATGTACTGCTAATCACCCCCACATATTACGACACTCATGACATTTTTTATACCATCATTAATATTATCAATGTAATATTTGCAGTAACATTAGTGAGGAGAAAACTGTGCATGGTGAAGGTGCAAGTTAGTTACTTGAGATAACCATATCAGTAACTGCTGAATTTCTATGGATTTGTGTGTGTCAGTTCAAAACTTAACTATATCGTCCAGTAACTTTATATATCTCCATACACACACACTCCAACAGGTGTCATTAGAAAGACATGCCAATAATCTGCAACAGTACAGTTGATTGGTCTAAGCCACTAGTCTTGTCATCTACAAACCAGCTAAACTGATCAGCTATTAATGCCAACCTGAGCATGCTTAGCTACTTTGCTCACTATTCTAGAACAACAAATGGACAGCTGTTTTGGCCAACATAGTTTGCACTCACTTGCTCTCCCAGCCAAGCCACAACATGCTCCATCAATATGTTCAAGAAGAATCCAATATCTACTAAACCACTTTTTATTCTTTAAGAGGTCTGCCCTTAAATAGAAAATGAAAAAAGACTATACCCAGCTGAAATTACACAATAGTGGTATAAGCAGAAACATATGGCATTCAACACCAAGTTAAGCACACTAAGCACCCCAGCTCCACCTTTCAAGTACAAACTGTACCATCAAATATGGACCTTAAAAAATTTTTTAAAAAACACACAAAGATTGCACGAGGCAAGTTTACAGACTGAAGGCTACACTGGACTATAAGTGACAGCAGCAGCTAAATTATTTGTTTATGGTTTTTCAAAAAATATATAATGGTTCAAACACTGCTGGGATAGAACGTAACCATCATCTATCCTTGTCTGCACCTTTGCATCTCTAGGCACTAAGTCCATTCACACTTTCCATTCATATCATTGCCATTACCGTCCAAATTCTAACAACCAGGTCATTTCACTTCCCATCATAAACCCATCTGGAAAGTACTCACTGCTCAGACCCAATTACTAACTCCATCCTCAATGATATAGTTCCAAGTCAGGCGGCCATGAACTCTACATACTGAATGCCCCCACCCAAGCACCTCAGACATCTTGTTCTTAAGCACCCATAGTGTTGGACAGGTTTTAATACACAATAAAGTACGGTGGAACACTAATGAATATTCTACGGCTCAAAGCAATACAACAAAGCAAAATATTCACTGAATTATTTATGGTTGTTTT
This sequence comes from Pleurodeles waltl, assembly GCF_031143425.1. Classification (NCBI taxonomy): domain Eukaryota; kingdom Metazoa; phylum Chordata; class Amphibia; order Caudata; family Salamandridae; genus Pleurodeles; species Pleurodeles waltl. The sequence goes on from NC_090446.1 coordinate 675,403,100, forward strand.
ATATAGGGACATTTTAATCTTCTTAACAAGTACACCAATGATCAACTTCTGTAACACAAAGATGTTCACAATGTGCAGCACACATTAAGACACTGGCTAGATTGAAGACATACATATAAACACAAATTATGCCCTTGTCAACGGTCATTTTGATCAGCAAGTCCAGCACAAGGTAATCTCTATGCACATTCCAAGAAAAATGCGAGAAAAAGTGAAAACATGGCAAAAAATATTTTTTGATCTTGGTCTCAAAAAGCACCCATTGCCACAGTAGCTACTGTCTGTAAATGACAGCGCACTACCACACCATATTTTAGTAATGTATTTATTTAAAGTGAGTGTTTAAACAAACTGTGAAACGCTCCTGCTCGGACAGCAAAGCTATTAGTAAACTAAGAGGCAAGTCATGCATGGATCATGTGTACCCTATATGTGGGCTAGATCTATTATACATGGAGCAAACGTTGAGTGTATTTAATCAAATAAGAGGATTTTTTATTTATTTTTTACAGCGGAAATGCTGAACTCATATATTTGAAGGTGCACTCATTTGTGAGAATGACGAAAAAGGTGACTGTAAAATACAATATTTGCCTAGGAACACACAATTTGAAACCTGTTTCCGGGTCAAGTACATTAAAGTTTGGTCGAGTAGATTATTCAAGCTACTCGACCTGCAGGTCCTGTAACATTTTTATGATTTTTCGAAGCCTGAGGTCATAAAAGGGCACCTATGGTATGGGTGTATATTTGCTCATGCGGAAATCTGTTGAGTGTTAACAAGTTCACTTTCTCTCCAACCACTTTTTCCCAACCCTGGAAAAAGCTTTACTTCTGCCCTTGTAAAGTGTAAATTTACAACAGTATTCTCAGTTTCGGAAAAGATTACAGAAGAGCTAGTGAAAAACCTTTAAACATGCAAGTTAGTAGGCTTACACATACTCAAAAAGGCCTTCCAACCCTAGAACTACTGCTTACCGCTACCTCCAGCCAGTATCTGCGGAAAGGTGGCAAAATAATGAAACTGCTAGTTTTTCGAGCCCTAGTGTTAACCCTGGCATAATCAGAGAGACTACAATCCAAGTTCTTATATAAAGAGATTGCTGCCATAATTTATTGCCGCACTAAATGGCACAAATTGATATTTTTTTTTAAGAGGACAAGTAGATTTATGAAGCAACCTGTCCCATGGGCAAGTCTTTTATTTAATTCCACACCCCTGCATATAATTAAGAAATAAACTTGCCTATTTTGGATTCCTCGAATTTGTTGACTGAACAAAAGGGTGCTTACCTTAAAGTAGACCACAAGAATCGTAAGACTCCTCATGACACTACTTTACACCATGCAAAAATCACTAACTGTAACGTCTTTCGTATACATAAACATAAAGCCACTTTAGTAAAGTAAGAATATATCCCTAAACAATGTAATGCCTGCTCAAGAATTGCTCAGTATTCAGTATGATTTGCATCTAAGGAATGAGAGCCACGAAATACAGACCACTGAGACTTGTCACCATGAATCCCAGAACAGTACTGGTCACTCAGATTATGAAAGCGATTGGGACCAAACAAATGGTGGGAATGCACTTAAATGCAGCTCTACTTGTTCTGATACGACAAACCATGAGGTTTATTTTACAAGCCATAAACATCAGAGAAACACAGTAGAAGTTACAACAGCATCAAATCAATAAGCAGAATGAAACAATGAATGCGCCTACAGCGCCTTTGAACACATTCATAAAAAGGATTGTGCAGTCATTACAAAAGATCAACAGATTTAATGAGCTATGGATATACAAATATGAGTGAATCAATGACAGGAAACTATGTACAGACATAATCTGCAAATCTTAATAGAACATGCCTTTAGAAATTAATGTCTTCGGAAGAGCATAAAAACTTTTCTTAAATAGGATTTTTGACAGCCAGGAAGCCCTTTCTGATTCGACAGACTGGCGCTGTATGAATGCACAAATTTTTAAAAAAAATACAACACACATTATCCCTTTCTTCTACTAACTTTAAAAGAAAAACGTTAAGGTCCTTATATCTTCACAAACGGATACTGTTATTGCCCTGTACTTGGGATTTACCGATTATTGCCCAAACGTCCAAGAGCACCGCCATTTCAATAATCACGACTGACCAATCCATTAAAAAAAAAAAAAAAAAAAAAAAAAAAAAAACACACTCGATCGTTTATTAGTGGGATCGGAAAAGAGAATTTGGATTAACGCCCATCAAGAAGTGAGACCGGTCTCGCAATGGAGGTAGTTTAAGGCACTAATTAAATAATTATACAAATGATAAAATACCCTGATAAACTAACAGTTTTTTTAAGCACTTTAGGACCAACTGTATGCGTAGCCTATTTACATCCTTAAGCTTTGCCTACCGCTTAACAGATTTCTTCCTAGTTTACAACTCATTTTTAAATAGACATCTGGAATATTGACTACAACTATCCCAGAAGGGAAGCCTGCCCTTATTAACACCATTACTACTACAAAATGTGCGTGTTCTGGTGTGCTTACTGCTTTCTATCAAAGAGTATACATTTCAGGGCAACTGTATAAAAGTATTTGTATACTGATGAGCTTCTAACGATTTTTAAAAAGATGTTCTGCCAATTCTTTTGAAGACTGCTGACGTCCACTTGAAAACGTACGACGTAATAATAATAATAATAAGTATCTAAAATAGTTTGTCTTTCTTATAAGTGACGATGCATGTGTAGTTTGTGTGAAAAACAAATGGCCCGATGAGCAACTAATTGCTGGATACGAAGTACTGCTTAAATGGCAACCACAATGGTTCTCACATGTCACCCATGCTATAAACCACAAATGCACAGTTCCAATTGGTAACTGGAGTGCAATTACAATGGTCCATAAGTATAGCGACGTACAGAGCCGGAATAAGGCGACGTATTAAGCAGTGACTGATCATAGGCCACACAATAATAAGCACATGGGCCGTCGGGATTATCGTTTTCCGAAGGCAGCCCTTGTCAAATATACCCGTTTTAGTTAACAGTCTCAAACGTGTCAAAATTAAGATCCAAACCGCTCCGATGTACTTAAGGGGGCAATAATGTTCGGTTTTGCCGATACGGCAGAGCATTGTCCTCGTTTAAACTAGGAATGTTAATTTACGAGGCATCCTATGTGAACCTTCACTAAGCGCCAAGAACGAACATCTCCTATAAAGTGCGCCAGGTGCTCGGCCTCCCAAACAAAGTGGATGGGTGAATCGGAAGGAAATGTTGTAGCGGTCGCTGTCCTTGCGTTGGAAGAATAAGTTGGCTATATCCATAACTTCAACAAGATAATTGGCCACGCAACTACACAGGGTAAAAGGTAAGGGAATGCTGCTTCCCTCAAAGCCAGAACTACACAGATCACAAGCAGCGAAACTCAGCATCGGCCCAGTTGCCTGCCGTCGTAAGCGGACGCCCTGGTCGCTGCGGGGCTCCAGAGGCTTTGGCTTTAAGAGCTTCTGGGCTTATTCTCTAAACAAAGAGGCAACAGACCGGTGCAGATGGCTTACCTTTTACCGGCGACGGCTTCGGCGTGCTAACTAGGCCTGCAGCGGGCCTCCTCCTGACTTCCTCCGCCTCCTTCTTCCTCCTCCTCTCCTTTGGGAGCGTCTAGTGGTTGGCCAAGGGCCTTGCGAGACGGTGAAGAGCCAACCAATGAGCGATCACGCACGGGTCACGTAAAGTTCAAGCATAGACAGAGTAGAATTTTTTTTTGCCGTCGTTGACGCTCGGACATAAGCCCATGCTCTCATTGGCCCAAAACGTGTTTGCTCTCTTTAGCTTGTTCGCCTCTCAAACCGAGCCCAATAAAGTTTTTAATGAAAAATAAAAAAAAACGAGAGGAAAGATACGAAGGTAAAGCAACCTGCTCTGCGAAAGTCGCACACATGCCAATAGACCCTATTTGCTGTCTCCCTCCTAACACTGCCCCTGCTTCAATAGCATCCACAGGGAGAAACACATTCTCCCGATTTTTTTTAATCTCCCTCTTTCCCCTTTTCTAAAATGTTGGCATGAATGAAATTGCCTCTTACGAAGTAAGCCTATATAGTGTAAGGCAGAGGGCTTCACACTGGGGGGCCTCAAGTGATCCCAGTGGGGGGCGCCAGGCTCTGGCTAAAAGAAGCATTATATAGATAACAGGGCTTTATTTTGAGCAGAAGCATGTTATTACATTTTTAAAAAGGTAACATACATATTTAAACTTTATAAAATGTGAAAAATTCTGAAGGGGGGACAATTATTTTTATTTTTCAACTGGGGGTTGTAGAGACGTACATCGACAGGTTGGAGTATATCTTTTATTAATTTAATAAATAAAATGTTGGTTCTTTACAGGAGCTGATGCTGCACATCTGCTGGCCACCGTCCAACCCAACAGCTCCCCTCCAAACTATCCTACCCGGCCGCATTCCATCACAAGGTAGATCGAATGTAGATCAACATTCCCACGCGCCACACATCTTCCCCGTTATCAAAACAAACAAAAAACATTGTTTAATTGTTACATTTTTCTTCTTCCTATTCGAAACAGAACAGAAACATACATAACCAAAATATACGTAACACATATATAACACATTATCCCATCACAAACTCATTGAAATGTCCAGGTAATTTCCGTTCTCTCTAGTTTTTCCGAATAGGTATCGTACTATTCCCTTGATACCTAAACTCACGCTCATCAACACCATCAGAACGTACTTCATCTGACTGAAATATGGAATTGTCTCCCCATAAATATCCATTAGTATAATCCGGATCATCATACCCTAAGCCTTCAAGAATACTACATGCTTTGAACAAACTTAGATGCCACAAATTATGTATTTTCCCATCTTCAAGTTGAACAGCTCCATCCAAGACCTTCACAGGACACAACCATCGAGCACCCCCTTTATGTATTAATCCATGATTCTTTACATGTACATACTGTACAGCCACCAACCTCAGCATAGTTTTACCATTGTTAACTCTCCTCAGCACTTTACCTTGATACTCATGCACTCGTTCCCTCACAGCACTAGAATCCTTTGTTTTTTGTTCTTTAACCACCAGGGAATCAATCTAGAAGATGGTTTCCAACCCCTCAATAGCTCAAAAGGTGTTTTCCCAGTGATTGAATGTGATGTAATCCTGTAAGATATTAACATACTTTGAATGGCCTCTTTCCAAGATGATTTAGATGCTAAAGCTTACTGTATAGCTTCCTTGATCACCTTGTTAAATCTTTGTACTTGGCCATTTCCCTCAGGATGATACAAAGATACCCTCACATGACTTACACCACAGCTCTTCAAGAAAGATTGCATTTTTTCAGAAGTAAGTTGCACCCCATTGTCTGAAACAATAGTTTTGGGAATGCCTTCTTTTGCAAACACATCCTTTAGAAATTCAATAACTGTACCAGTAGTTATATTGCCCACCATTCTAACTTGCGGCCATTTGGAAAAATAATGAATCAGGACAATAGCATATGCTTCCTTAGTAGGTAAGGTAACAAACGGGCCCATAAAATCTATCGCAATTTTACGCCATTGACGATCAGGCAGTTCTAGCATCTGTAATGGCACTACTAATGGTTTCACCTATTTATCACTCAACATACATTTATCACATTCTCTTACCCAACGGTCCACCATGCCATCCAGACCGGGCCACCAAAATATTTCCTTAACCTCCCTCCTAGTACTTGCCATGCCATCATGTCCTTCATGTCCCACCTTGACAATAGTATCACGAATACCGTAGGGTGGCACAATTTTATCACCTCTCAATATAATGTCATTCAACGCCGACAAAACAATTGTATGTTGGAAATTTTTCATACTTCCCAATTGACTGCTAAAAACTGTTGAAAACAACTTCTTTAAATCAGAATACAAATCATTCTGCAACCAATCTGCACTCACCATATACACTGGCGGGCTGGCACTAGGGTCCACTACGAACCCCAATTCACATACATTGTGACACCCACCACACAAAATACACATACAAAAATAAAATCCCTGGTGCCTAGTGGATTCTGCCCCCCTTGGGGCCAGATGGGCCTTAAAAAAGGCAGATCTGCCCCTAACGGGGGCAGAACTGCCCAAAAGTGTTTCTCCCACTTTGGGGGGCAACTATTACCCAAGGGGCCGCCCCAACACAAAAAAAAACAGCAGCACATCCCTGCTGCCATTGTGGCTTCTGCCCTCCCGGGGCAGATCGGCTTAAAGATAATGAGCCGATCTGCCCCCCAGGGGGGGGCAGAAACAGCGTAAAAGATTATGTCCCCTTGTGGGAGCAGCCCTTGCAAAAAACACAAAAAACATGCACATACGCACACAAACATAATCCCTGGTGCGTAGTGGGCATTCCTGCTGCCCGATCGCATCACGATCAGGAGGCAGGAATGCTAAAAGAGGCATTGAGGGAAAAGAAAACCCTTTCCTTTCCCCGATGCCTCGTTTGAAGCAATTCCCCCCCCAGCTGGAGGAGAAACTTATCTCCTCTTCTCATGACACGCTAAAAGCAGATGGCTTCCAGCGCGTCGGGAGGCCTCTAATGATGTCAGCGCATGATCGCACGCTGATGTCATTAGATGGGGGTGCAGGAGGGGAAGGGGAAGTGATTCGCCTTCCAGCCCTGCCAGTGGGGGTGTGGGAGGGAGGCCTTCGGGGCAGCGCCAGCACTTTCCCTGAGGGCCAGGTGCGGTATGTAGCGGTTACATCTTGGGCCCCCGAGCGGTGCTGCTCAGGACATAACCGTTACATCCTAGGCATCCAAGGGGTTAAGGGCCTTGTTTATAATATTATTCTAGTAGGCCTGCTAGGCCTGAAAATGAGTAATGCACTACACCCTCCAGGGGCTAAATATATGGTTACACTGCATTACATTCTGCCATTCTGTTTTCATGTGGTTATGCTCTCTAGGAGCTGACTATATTGTTACATGACCATGTTTCTCTAATGTTATTTTTATAGTGGTGCCCTCTAGAGACTGTTCTGAGCATTACAGTCAAGATACTACAATATTTGCTGCACTCGGAAACTCGCCTCACAATGCTTTGCGGGCATTTTCTTTTACAAAATGTTTTTGCCTATATCTCACTGCACAATGTGCTGATTCTGTCTAGGTCATCTCTGGGTCTTCACTCTAGGTTGAGGGGACCCCAAAATAATAATATAAAAAATATAATAAATAATGGCAATATTTTTATTTTTTTGCTGCAGATAGAGGAAGAATGTAAATAGAAGTGCTTTAGTTATATGCAGGGCCACTGGAATTGTGTGGCAGAGAGGACCAAGTAATGCGGCAGGGTTGCCCAATTTATGTGGCATCATAAGTCTAGTTATGCATTTACAACAGCAACAGCTCTTTACAACACCAATAGCTCTAGCTCAAGCAAATGTAAAACCTATTGCATTACAAATGCTTGTTCCAACATCATCGGGATTCTAAAGGTACCCAGGGTTTGTGGATAACCCTGGAGAGACTGAGAATGTACGCAAAATATTTTAAAAATTGAGTTTTTGTGGGGAAAAAAAGAAAAAAGTGCTCAGCAAAAACATGTCTATTTTTCCCTAAAGATGGCATCAACAAAAGGTTTGCTGTGCTAAAGTCACAATTTTCCCAGATTTCAGGAACCACACAGAGCTTAATTAAAAACCTATTTTGCTTTTTACCACAGTTTTGGTATTTTTAAAGGGGGTAGCCGATTTTTCCTCATTTTTGTGCTTTCAACCTACTTACAGTTTATGATGAAAACTACTATGAAACCCATGGGTTATCCTAGGGAGCTATAGATTTTCCAAAAGTAGACTAATTTCAGAATTCAGCAAGAGGTCATTTGACTAGATGCCCCAAGGTTTTCTGTTGAAATAGAATATTGAATATTAGTGGGAAAAAAATGTCCATTTGTGACAATGTTTTAATTTGTGAATTTTTGTCTCAGTGGGTGATTTACAAAAGCAATGTACCATTACATTTGCTAGACCCTTTTGGTTATGGGGGTATATAGGGTTTGTGGGTTGTGCAAGAACTTGAGGTACACAGCCAACAACTGAGCAGCACAGTGCAATGGATTTTCATTGTGTATCGGGTATAGAGCAATTCATATTGTAAAATATAAAGAGTGAAATATAGGTATGAAGGAAACCTGTGTATTTCCAAAATTGGCAGATGATAGGTTGTCCACAAACAATAGTTATTTGCACATCACCGAATTAGTGGGTACCGATATCAGCAAGCAAATTAGAGGGCATTTCTCAAAATCTCTTCTTTATTACATACTGGCTTACATTTGCAAGGCACAAATGTGGAGAAATACAATTAGTTATAACACTTATTCTATTATTCTGTGTTCCCCCAAGTCTCCTGATACATATGTTACCACACTTGTGCGGGTAGACCTAGTGCCCACGATGAAATTAAATTAAGAAAAAGAAAAAGAAACTTATAAAGTGCTCTAAACCCAAAGATATCAAAATGCTGCATCTGAGAATTCTAGAAACCTAGCAGGGAAAACCCAACTCAGAGTGAAAAAGACAAAGAGACTGAAATCCAGCAAAAACTGGGAGAGGATGAGAGGGAGATCATTATAATCTGTGAAACCAAAAGGTCAAGCCTAGGAAGAGAAGTGCCAGGCTTTAAAATGTTTTAGAAAGGAAATGAAGGACTCAGTCTCAGCAGTGTAACTTGGCAGGGTGTTCGATAATTTGACAGCTGCCACAGAGGAGCATGCGCCCCATCTTGGCTTTCGAAATTTTGGACCAGTAACTTTCCCGCTAGAGGATGATCTTAAGTGCCTGGTCGGCCTGTACAGATAAAAAAAATGACCTGATGGCCAGGGATCATTTGCCATGAAGGGCTAGGTACACTATGCTAAGTGCCTTGAAGATCACTTGCTTCCTAATTGGCAGCCAGTTTTGGAGGCCTTCTCTCACAGAAATACATATCTGGAGGGGAGGGGGTGTTAAGAATGAGACGTGCGGTTGCATTTTGCGCTATCTGTTGTTCATCCTGAGGGAATGAATAATGAAAAAGCAACTCCTCGTGGTACGGTTTACCTGTAGATGAAGTTGAGAGAGGTGAAAAATAGGTCTTCAAGGTTCTCAATTGACTCTGCAGGAGTAGGGAGGGCCCCACATGATTCCAGCCACCGTAGCTCTGACCAGATAGAATGCTGGGCTCCAAATATCATACATCATTAAGCTTAAGTAAATTATCCTTCAGACAGCGGCTAACACCACTCATACAGAGTTTTAATTTTTCTGCCCTCTCAGGAAGATTGTCAGTGAGGGGCACAATAATTTGCAGCTCCCTCCTCTCTTCCCACAGGGGCTGGGCCTAGCTGATTGGCTCTCTGAGTCCCAGACAACCTGAGCCCTCCTCCCACACCTGCTCTGGCCCCTTAAGTTTGTGAAGGGAACACTAAGACAGTCACCTCCATTTTGTGAGCCCAACATTTTCCCTCTGCCCTAATACAGCCCAGTGATCAGGTATTCCTAAGAGACCTAGGTAAGTAGCCCCAGACCTTTCTGGGAAATTTTATAATTTTCTAAATGTGTGTTTGTTTACTGCTACCTGTGTCTGTTTACTGTAGGCTCTCTGTGTTTCAGGCAGCTTGGCCTTTGAAAGTGCTGTTTTTTAGCCGTGCCTGTTTGAGATTTCCCTCCTAGTTTGTGGCACAAGACTACATAACCCCCCCTCTTTTCTAAGTAAAAAGGCTACATACATCTTCCAGATTGTGTTTAGGACACTGCTTAATCTGTTTCTGTGATTTAAATTGTGTTTAGAAACTGTCTGCATCCCCTGTTTTTGCCTTAAAAAAGGCACATTTCAGAAGTGCCGACAAGCAGTATTTCAGTGTTTTTACAATCGCTCCCTTACCTGGAAAGTAGACTCTGCAAGCTTGGAAGTGTGGATTCAGCCTCTCTGTATCCCGGGAGATTCTGAATAGAGCAGCAGCTCACTCCTCCCTTCCCACAGGAATGGGCTTCAGTTAACTTGGCCCTTATATAAGTTTCTATTGGTTGTTGCATATGGTGTTGTGATAGGTTGTTGGGGGGTGGTCTTTCTATTGGCTTAGGGATAAGAGTTGGGCTTGTGATTGGTAGTAGGGCTGAGATTCTGACTGGTTCCTGGTTTTTAGGATTAGGCCTGTGATCGGTAGTGGGGCTGAGATTCTGATTGGTTCCTGGTTTTCAGGGTTGGGCTTGTGATTGGTAGTAGGGCTGATATTCTGATTGGTTCCTGGTTTCCAGGGTTGCGCTTGTGATTGGCAGTAGGGCTGAGATTCTGATTGGTTCCTGGTTTTCAGGGTTGGGCTTGTGATTGGCAGTAGGGCTGAGATTCTGATTGGTTCCTGGTTGTTAGGGTTGGGCTTGTGATTGGCAGTATGGCTGAAATTCTGATTGGTTCCTGGTTTTTAGGGTTAGGCTTGTGATTGGCAGTAGGGCTAAGGTTCTGATTGGTTCCTGGTTTTTAGGGTTGGGCTTGTGATTGGTAGCAGGGCTGAGATTCTGATTGGTTCCGGGTTCTAGGGTTGGGGGTGTGATTGGTTGTCAGGATTAGGGGTATGATTTGTGATTAGGGCTGTATCTCGCATTGGCTGTTTGAATTAGGGTTACAAATCTGATTGGTTAGGGTTAGGACTAGATTTCTATTGGCCAGTAGGGCTATTTAAGCCTAAGGCTCAGGGCATCTCAGCCCGGGCGTTGAGGCGAAGGGCGGAGAGGACAAGGGCAGCTGCCTATTTGGGCCTCTTCAGGACTGGTCAGGCCTAGGGCCATTAGTGCTGCCCATTTTCCCATTTATCAGAAAGGAACTTACTCCCTACACATCCATCAACATGCAAACACATTATCTGCAAAGACATCCAACTCCTGTATCACAAACTGGCCTCATACAGATTGCAATGTCCCATCATCCAACACAATACCCCATATACAATACATATCCACTCCCACTAACCCAACCTGCCATCACCCACACAACACAAAACCACATTATACATTACTTTCAGCCTTCCAGATACACACTCCCTGTTCATACAAAACAACAACACTATCCTCTATTTACTCCACACAGACCACCTTTCATCATGACATTTCCTAAACTCAGCCTTCCAACACACCATCTACAAATGCCCTTCCCCTCTCTTCACCAATTACACACAACCATACAATCCTCACACTCCACTCTACTAACAAATATTACCTGTTCCAGTCATCACAACTAACACAAACTCCCCTGACACACATCCATCCCCTCTTACACACCTCATACATTAATCTCCAAAACACATCAACACCCCCTGTAATACTCTAATTCCACTCACCAGCACGAACTCACATACAGATCCCTCACTGAAAACCACTACATCAATATCCCCTCTCACTATTCGACAAAAACAAGACAGACGACACACATCAGCACATCAAATCAGCACAAACTTTCATTATACTTGTCGCCACACCCACTTCCACTCTCATGACTACACAAAGAATACAAATCCCGTCGAATCTTTACCGCTACATTCTCACTCTTCACAAACATCTACCACAAGCACTCCAACACAGCAACATTCATTCACCCGCCGCTCGTCCATTGCACAATTTAGAGCCTTACATCATGATCCACATGCTCCGCCACCACCCCTAAGCTATACTGCTTCCACACTAAACAGATGCAAACAGCATAAACAACATGCCACTCGTAACAACTTTGCATCCCCTTGTCTATTACATAATAAGGGTACCCTACAAAAAACAGTACACTCTTCATGTCTCTCTCAGCCACCAAGTTCACCACCCACACACCCACACAGACCCTCCCAACAAAATGCCTCCTAAACCTGCTGGAAGAGGAACAGTATATTGAAAAACAAGACTATTGTGACCCTCACAGTTATCACAACTAACAACACACCTGCTACAAGCTCAAAATATACTGCTCACCCTTCTCCTAAACAAAACAACACCGCCACTAACACAGTTTTTCTAAACTGCCAGCTCATAAATGCTCGGTCACTCTAAAAAAACAAACACCATATCTACGACCTGCTCACAGACACACAACCTGACTTACTATTCATAACAGAATAATGGTTGGGAGATGACATGGCCCCCAGTGTTGCATGAAGCCCTTTCTCCGGACTATCAAACCATCACTCAAAACCGTATAGGCAAGAGAGGAGGTGGGCTATCTATTATATTCAAACAGGCAATAAATCTCAGTAAAACTGACAACATTTCCATACAAGGTTGTGAAGCCCTCCTCACCAGATGCCACACTGCTCCAACTTCCTCCTTTAACTTTCTCCAGACCTCCATCTAACAACTCAACATTCCCAGACGCTTTTCTAGATACAGTCTCAAACCTTATTACATTATACTCAAACCTATGCATTCTTGGGGTCCCAAACATTTGGTTTGACAAACTCAATATGCCCCATCCAAAAGGTATCACCACTGGCCTAGTCGCATTGAACCTACATCAGATTGTACACAATCCCACACACATCGCTGGACACATCCTAGATGTCATTTTTGCTAAGCCTGAACTAGTTACCGTTCATAGCATCACGCCAATCACGTGGTCAGACCACCATTTGATAACTTTCCAACATAAAACACCACAAATCAACACACCCCACAACTTCTTACATACATGCACCTATCGGCCTTGGAGCAAACTCAGTTTTGATGATTTAGAAACACAACTAATAGCCAACACAGACCTAGATACAATTAATTCTGTTCCAAAACTTTATGAGTGGCTACAGGAAGCTTTTGATATCCTATTACCACTAAGAAAAACTAAACAGGACAAAAAACAACAACACCTTGGAGAAACACGGATCTTAAAAAGATAAAGCAACTAATCAGAAAGTTGCAGCTGACCTGGCTCAAAAAAAGCAACAGTCAAGACAAATTGCAACTACACAAACTTAACAGAATATACAAATCATCAATCAAAAAAGCTAAAAAAGATACTACTCAGACAGAATTCAAAATGCTAAATCTGCAATCAAAGAATTTTCAAAATTCTCAATGAATTTCGAAATTCTACATGCATGGAAGGAAGTCATCCCACTATTCAAGATTTCACAAACAAACTGGAAACTCAATACACAACCAAGGCAGACACATTGGACTCCTATTTAAAAAAGAAGAAAACCATCAGCACCAACCCCTTTCCTAAAATCTCCTCTAAGAATAAACCAACCTAGCCTCTACAGTCCTTCAAACAAATATCACGAGGTGAATTTATGGATTTGGTCAAAGCAAGCAGACCTTCCGGTTGCCCTTCTGACCCTTGCCCACCACAATTCATTGAAGACAATTCTATACTTTCATACTACCAAACTGGATTCTGCCCAGGAAGAGGCACTGAATTGGCACTCATAGCAACCTGGGATGATCTTAAAAACACAGTCCACCACAATGGAGTTTCTGCACTACTTCTCTTGCACCTCTCGGCTGCCTTTGATACGGTTGACCACAACACCCTAATTCAAAGACTCCACGAAGCCGGCATAGAAGGGACTGCTCTCGACTGGATTACATCCTACCTTAAAAAAAGAACTAATATCATCTATTCTCCCCCCTTTTCGCCAAACCCTACATCACAAAAGCAGGGGTCCCCCAAGGATCAATCATCTCACCTTTGCTTTTCCACATCTACATGATATCATTACCAGAACTGATCAATGATTTTCATCTCACATGCTACAACTATGCAGATGACACACAAATACTACTTAAATTAGAATGCCCCAAAAACATTGAAAACTCACTAATCTTCAGTTGCCTCAGAGCAGTTGATCAGTTGATGACTTGGAGCCATCTCAAACTAAATGCCCCTAAAACAGAAATACTCATATGTGGTGACTGGAAAAATTATGACCCACTGTGTGCCTGGTCTGACGATCTTGGACCACCTCCTCAATTATCCAAGGAAGTTAAAAACCTTGGAATCACCATGGTCTCCAAGTTAACATTGAATGCCAAAGTGGACAAATTAGCACAAACAAGCTTCATTACCTTGAAGACTCTACGATGCATCCTCCCCCACCGCGGATTTCCACACAAGATGCAGGCTACTATCTCGCTAGTACTATCCAAACTGGATTATGCCAATGGCCTCTACCATGGACCATCTCTATCTATTATGAAAAAACGACAACGTATTCAGAACTCCGCACCCAGGCTACTATTGCATGTAAAGCCACCACCCCACATCTCCCCTGCCTTGAAAGCACTCTACTGGTTACCGGTTGCCAGAAGATGCACCTTCAAGCTGCTTTGTATCACCCACAAAGCTATACATGGAACAGGACCACTTTTTATCAGAAACAAAATAACCAAATACATTCAAGAAAGAAACCTCCGCTCAAGATTGGCACCCCGCCTTAGAACACCACCATACAAGAAAAAGACTATAGGTGGTACATCCTTCTCCGTTCAAGAAGCCAAACTATGAAATTCATTACCCCCAACCATAAGATCCACAGATAACTATCTTGTCTTCAGAAGACTACTCAAGAGTTGGCTCTTTCCTTCATAACCACCATATTCAAACAGCTATGGACTGCATATGCCTGTGTTGATAAATATTTTTTATCTGATTGTATGTATTTTCTAGATACATATATAGTTCTATAGAAAATATGTATTGCTACTTTGTCATAACAATAAACTAAACACATACTCTTTAAACCTGTTTAACTAATGTATATTTACTCACAGTTTAAATATGTATATGTATGTACATATATGTGTGTGTATCCATGTGGGTATGTGTGTGTGTATATATATATATATATATATATATATATATATATATATATATATTTATGTTATTCTATGCTTCACATGTTCATAGGTCATTGCATAGCTTCTAGATTAGTTGTTATATTAGATACCTATGAATCCCTGCTCTCATTTTATATCACACTGATCAAAAGTTTATTAACATAGGTATTTGGATATTCAAAAATTGAGTAAAGATAAATAAATGTTAGAAAAGTACACTTATTAATTAACTTCAAATATTACAAATCTTGAAAGTCTGTGTTTATACAATACTACTTTTCTTCTCATATTATACCCACTATTATAATCCTTGGGCATATATCCCCTCACTATGTACTTACATATCTATTTATTTATTACTCTAGTCCTACTGTATTAGAGACAAAATAAATAAAAATAAAATAAAATCTATAAATAAAATTCAAATTATAAATAAATCCAATTAATAATATATAATATATAATGATCACAAATGTAAAATTACTTTGTCTACCCATCACCATATGTCATGTCTTTATCAATCTATCCTCCATTCCCACTCTGACTCATCCCAAATCTATCCTCCATTCCCACTCTGACTCATCCCAATTCCATTCTACTACTTTCATCTCCTAAATAACCCTGCCTAAGCTCTTCCATCCTCTTCCACATCTAACTCACCCAAACCTCAGTTTACTACCATGATCTCCCAAACAACCCTACTAAATTCTCCCTCATTTATCTCACCTTTAACTCATCCAAAACCCCTCCTGCTACTATGATCTCCACTTTCCACAGACTCTTCCCTCCTCCATCCCCCCTTTACTCATCGCAAGCCTAAATCCTATTACTATAAACTCCCACCGTAGAGTAGCGCATACTGGGGGAGGACCCCATCCACAAGTTTCTCCAATTCTTCCGCAGTGAAGGCAGGGGCCCTTTCCCCAGTCGCATGAGCCATTGTCTCTTCCATAACATG
Source organism: Pleurodeles waltl (assembly GCF_031143425.1). Lineage (NCBI taxonomy): Eukaryota > Metazoa > Chordata > Amphibia > Caudata > Salamandridae > Pleurodeles > Pleurodeles waltl. Next base: position 675,418,910 of record NC_090446.1, read on the forward strand.
GTCTAATCAATTAATACCATGTCATAATTTGAATAGAAACACTGGATATATTCTTGGTTATATAAGCGCGTTAGTGAAAGACTGCAGCTTATAGCATGGTTCACTGGCAAACTATGGTAAGTAGTTCCTTCTTTCATTGAAGTCAGAATCTACGTACAGACATAACAATCTTTCGCGTCCATCACCTCAACATACTTAAGCAATAAGCGATAGAAAGCATTAGAGGAAAGCTCTTCATGTAAGTATTTAACAACTATTCTAAACTTATCTTTCGTTAGTGATGTAATAGTTGTATCCAAAGAATTATCTATCATTGCAGTATGGTTGGCTCCATTCGTCTCATAAACAATCACTCCTACAAATAAAAATAAACACATTAACACACTCGCTACTGCCAAACCAATACCTAAAACTTTACAACGGCTAATTCTACTGTTTTGGTTACTAAAGTTTCTCATGGTCTCCAAAAAATCAGGAAAGAAAAGGAAAAACTAAAATGTTCAAACATTTCAAAAATAAGGTAAACAAAATTTGAAACAAAATCCCTTCAAAATTTTTTTTTTTTTCAATATTTCATTCACTCAGGATAGTCTTTATGGCAAAACCGATGTAGCAGCTTGTCAAATCCGATTATCAATTCGTCTATTACAATTATTAATGTCTCTTTCAAGCACGGCTTTCAAATAAGCCTCAAATATTTCTCAAATAATTTCTCATAATCTTCATGTGCCAGAATAAAAATGTTCAGTGTCTCTATCAAAACAATAAGTGAAAAATTCTTCTTCCCATTAATTTGTAGTTACATATGCCCATTCTGGACCAGAATATCGCCTACTTGAAACTCTTTTTCTTTTCGGTCTTTTACTACTCTTGTCTTCTTTTCCACTAATGTTTTCTCCTTCATTCAACTCTTTTTCTTCCTGAATCGGTGGTACTACATTTATTCTTCCACCTTGTGAACTTTTCTCTGGCCAATTGTCTCCTTTCAACGTCTTCTTCGTTAACAATTTCCTCAAGACTGAGCTTACATTTTAATTTGAACCTTTTTCTTCTGACATTCCCGCAACTGGTTCAGGAAGAGTATAATCCACTTGGGCGGGACTACCCTCAATTCCTTTCCCAATGGGGTCAGTCCTTTGTTTGGTACGTCAAACCACCTGCTACTGAGGACACCCTCCTCTGAGCAGATCTTCTCTCAGCCGATCGTCTCTGATCACTCTTTTCTGAGGACACCCTCCTCTGATCAAAATTTCTCTCGACCAATATTCCTCTTTCTTCTTGAACCAACTCTTCTTCTACTCCGTCTGCAGATTGTTCAGTCTCTCCTGAACCTTGTTCTTTCTCATCTGTCATAGGAGTGGGTACATTTCGATCATTCTCCGGATCCAACTCTTCACTTTCTTGCTCGTTACCTGGAATGTTGTTAGCTGTTGGTAACCTCAACAGCTCCTTTTCTTGTTCTGTTGGGTTATTCAGTTTTCTTGTGTGGCTGGCATGCACCCAGTTCAGTAAACCTGCACACTTCACAGCTGTCGTCACAAGAATGACTTGGTAGGGCCCCTTCCACCTTGGCTCCAGACATGTCTTTCTCACATGCTTCCATATAATAACCCAATCACCAGCTCTCAAGTTGTGGCCTTGACCTTGTATTTGCTGCACCGTTGTTGCTTCCACCTGATGAGAAAAAGACTGAACTACAGCAGCCAGACTTTTGCAATATTCTAGCACCATGTCATCTGTAATATTCACAAGTGCATTTGCAGGTATCTCTGGCAATCTCATTGCTCTCCCATTAAAATTTCATGCGGGGACAACCCTGTGTTCTTGTCAGGAGTACTTCTCATTGACACTAGAACTAATGGTAAAGCATCTGGCCACTTTAAATTTGTTGACGCACACACTTTTGCCAATCGAGACTTTAGAGTTGCATTCATCTGCTCTACAAGTCCTGGGGCTCCTGGCGGTAACTACAATGTAGTTTCTGCTGAATGTTTAAAGCTGAAAAAAGTAATTTTATCACTTCGTTATTGAAGTGGCTTCCTCTTTCTGATTCCAAAGAGACAGGAAAACCAAAATGTGGAATTAACTCTCTTAAAAGTAACTTAGCTACTGTAAGGCTATCATTTCTCCTTGTTGGATAAGCCTCAATCCAGTGACTAAAAATGCACATAATCACCAACACGAATTTGAAACCAGCACACGCAGGCATCTCAATAAAATCTATTTGCATTCTGCTGAATGGACCTCCTGCCATGCCTATGTGTCCCATGTTGACAACTGTTCCTTTGCCTACATTCATCTGTTGGCAGACAATGCACCTATGGCAAACTATTTCAGTAACTTGCCTAAATTTTGGATTGTACCAGAACTGTTTGAAACATCTGATCATCGCGTCTCTCCCTATGTGTGCTTGACCATGATAATATCTGGCCATTTGTGTCAAGAGACTGTTTGGCAATTCCACTTTCCCTTCTGTTGTCACCCAAATGTCATCTTCTCTCTGAATGCAATTATGTTTCACCCAGTCTCAATGTTCTTCTTCTGAAACATTGTTCTATATTGCCTTCAGCTCTTATAAGGTCTCAACAATTTGCATTGTGAAATTTGTATAAACTTCATAATTTTCAGACATCAATTCCCAATTTCCTTTAAATGAGATACCATTTAAGGCACAGAATTTTGCAACCTGGTCTGCATAAGCATTTCCCGAAGTTACATAGGGGGTCATTCTGACCCTGGCGGCCGGTGACCGCCAGGGTCACTGACCACGGGAGCACCGCCAACAGCCTGGCGGTGCTCCCAAGGGCATTCTGACCGCAGCGGTTCAGCCGCGGTCAGAAAGGGTAAACCGGCGGTCTCCCGCCGGTTTACCGCTGCCCCATTGAATCCTCCATGGCGGCGGAGCGCGCTCCGCCGCCATGTGGATTCAGACACCCCCTACCGCCATCCTGTTCATGGCGGGAAACCCGCCATGAACAGGATGGCGGTAGGGGGTGCCGCGGGGCCCCTGGGGGCCCCTGCAGTGCCCATGCCAATGGCATGGGCACTGCAGGGGCCCCCGTAAGAGGGCCCCACAAAGTATTTCAGTGTCTGCTTTGCAGACACTGAAATACGCGACGGGTGCAACTGCACCTGTCGCACCCCTGCAACTACGCCGGCTCAATTCTGAGCCGGCGTCCTCGTTGCAGGGGCATTTCCGCTGGGCCGGCGGGTGCTCTTGTGGAGAGCGCCCGCCGGCCCAGTGGAAATGTTTGAATGGCCGCCGCGGTCTTTTGACCGCGGTGCGGTCATTTGTCGGCGGGACCTTGGCGGACGGCCTCCGCCGTCCGCCAAGGTCTGAATCAGGCCCATAATCTTGTCCTCTCTGATGTGCACTGCATTTAACCATGGCAATTTTCTCAGGTTTCTGTACAGCCTGTAGTAATTCATGTATCCTTTCACCATTTCTTACAGGTGAACCCGATGAGGTTAAGAAGCCCCTCTGTGACCAAATTTGCCCAAAATCATGTACAATGCTGAATCCATACTGGCTGTCAGTGTAGATCATTACTTTCATCTGATCTGATAATTGGCATGCTCTAGTAAGAGCCACCAATTCTGCAGCCTGAACAGAAATCACTCATTTAAGCCATGACGCTTCTAGTCGGCCAGTATTTGTGCACACTGCATAGCCTACTCTTAATGCACCCCTGTTATCTCTTAGACAGGAATCATCAACAAAGATAATTTGATCATTGTCTTCTAGAAATTTGTCTTTAATATCATCTCTTGGTTTTGTGCACAATTCTGTCACTTCTAAACAATCATGCTCAATATCGTCTATTTTATCTGGATCATCTCTCTCATCTGGTAACAACGTTGCTGGGTTATGAACTGTGCACCTCTTGATCGTCACATTTGTTGCCCCAAGAATCGCTGTCCCATAACGTGTCAATCTTGCATTGGTCAGGTATTGTGTCTTTGATTGTGTCAATAATATTGAATGAGGTACCATTACTGTCAGAGGATAACCCATTACAATATTTTCACTTTGAGTCATACTCTGCTCAACTGCTGCAACTGCTCGTAAACATCCTGGTAAGGCTGCTGCAATGGGATCCAAAGTAGCTGAAAAATATGCTACTGTTCGATTGACACCACCATGTGTCTGTGTCAGGACAGACAAAAAACATCCATCATGCTCATGACAAAACAACAGGAAAGTTTTTGTGTAATCAGGCATGCCTAAAGCTGGGGCTTGACACAACTTACTCTCAAATCAGTAAATGCTCTCATGCATTCTTCATCTATCATTATGGGACCTGAAACATCCTTATGCATCAGCTTTAGCTAAGATTTAGAAATGGCTGAAACATTTGGAATCCACTGACGACAATATCATACCATTCCCAGAAACATTCTCAACTCTTTCTGTGGGCTTGGTATTTTTATTCTCATAATTGTCGCTACTCTTTCCCTCGAGATTCTCGGTGAACCTTTCTCAATCAAATGACCCAAATATTTTACCTCTCTCTGACAATACTGCAACTTGGTAGGATATACCCTATGACCATTATCTCCTAAAAAGTTCAACAATGCAATTGTATCCTCTTTGCAGCCTTCTCTTGTCTTGTCTTTGATGCAATTAATAAATCATCAATGTATTGCACCAATGTCGATTGGTAAGGCATTACCAATGACTCCAGGTTCTTTGTCAAAATCTGATTGAAAATCGTTGGTGTCTCTGAAAACCCTTGAGGAATTCCACACCAGCAATAGACTCTGGTCAGGAATTTTAAACAAAAGAGATATCTACTGTCCTCATGTAGAGGCACAGAGAAGAATGCTTGACACAAATCAATCATGGTTAAAGGTCTTATCCCTTCAATTGCCTCAAGTGTCATTGGTTATTGTGCAGTTTGTGGAAACACCACATTCTTTTTCACTGCCACTCTGACTCCTTCAGCTCCTTTAATTAAACCAATGTCTTTTCCTGACAAATCCAAAACCTTTGACTTGACCCTCTCCTGTAAATCAACTGGTAGTTTTTTTATTTCAAAAACTGGAAAGAAATCGATTAAGTCAACTGAATTGTTGTCTACATTTGTCTGTTCGTTTTCATTAGTTTGATCATCAAAATTAATCAGAGGAAACTCTCTGGACACTAATTCCTTTTCAACAGCAATAGTTGTTTCCTCTCCATCACTGTTTTTCTCACTCTCAATCCCTTTAGTCGAACATGAAATTGAACAATTTATCTTACACAGCAAATCTCTTCCCAGTAATGACACTGGACTAGAATCACAAATGACAAAACTGTGAAAATATCAAAATTTGCCAACCTTCACAAGAACTGTAAAAGTGTTAGTCAGATGCTTGTTCGCAACTCCTACTATCTGAACTGTTCTCTCTAAAATCGGTATGTCTGGAACTTCTACAGTTCTTACTGTCGAACGTGTTGCTCCTTGTCAACCAAAAAATTAACTTCATGACCATGTACTTCACCCTTCACATAAGGACCCCTCTAATCCACTTCTAATGATGCTGCCATCACATATTCCTCCTCATCTGAACTATCCAACTGCCATTCATCTTTTATTTCATCCTCACTGTGTAAAGGCAACTGGTCAACAGTTTTTTCACTTTTGTTCTTTTTCGTATTTGTGACCACTTGCGAAAGCATTACCTGTTGTTGATCCATAGGACTGTATCATTTGAACCTGTCTCGCCATGTGCATTTGCTGTACAGGCACCATCTGCACCTCTGGCTGAATTTGTTGTATTTGTGGCATTTGTACTTGTTGTACCTGTGGTTGTGCATTCTGTATCTGTTGCATTGGTTGTAAAGTCTGAAAACCTTGCATACTATTCATATTATTTTGGAAATTCTGATTTTGACCCCCCATTCTAGGTCCTCTCATGCTCTGATGTGAATTGACACCGTTTGTCTGCTGTACAACACTACCTTGATTCAACATTGGACACTGTCTTTTCCAACGTCCAATTATCCCGCAATTATGACAAGGTAACACTTTCTGCCTTTGTGCTCATCTCGCATCACCACTGAACTCAAATCCACATTTCTATTGACCACTGGAAGCATCATTCCACCTTGACCTCTGCCTTGACTCTGGAACATACCATTCCCTTGCGGCAACTGCTGAAAATGTCCCTGCAATTCTGTCTGTGCAGCCTTAATCTGCATCCCGTATTGGTTTCTCTTTCAACTTTTTCTGCTTCAATTCGATCTCATCACGACAGTATTTCGCATACTGTAACACTTCATCAATCGGTTTAGCTTGCCAGCAGATTAAATGATTCTTAATCATTTGATTCATTTCTGGTTTAAATCCTTCTACAAACCTAAACACCAAATACCAAATGATTCATGCTCTCTTTCTCAATTGTTCCCACACCACTGAATTGTTTAAACGCCTTCAACAACCTTTCATAGTACGCAGGAACAGATTCCTTCCCTTCCTGTGGTGTCCTATCTATGCGTTGCCAATAAACGCTTTTTGGCGGAACTCTCGTTTTCAGAAACTCAATAACTTTTTAGTAATATTTCATTACTTCTGAAGATGGTGCACCTGTTTTCAAATCCCTGTGCGGCTCACTGGTTGGCCAGTCCACATTCCTTTTGCATTCTATCCACAAATCTGCTGGAACAACAATATCAAAAAGTGTATTCAGGTCTTCCCACAGACCTTTTGCAAGCTTCACAAACCTATCTGTTTGCTGGTACCACTCTACTGGCTTTTCTCTCAACCTTGGGTAATCATTCGTAAAACCTAAGATATCACCTCTATTCCAAGGTACATGTACAAAATTTCCTCCTGGCGTTTCTCTCATCAGCAACATTTTCACATCTCCTGCCTGTGTCATGTCATCCTTCTTTGGCCTTTCTCTTTTCTTGACCCATCTGCCTTCCCATTTGTCTAATGCTCTCCAAACCTGTACTCTCTCAAGTAATTCTCTAAGATATGTTTTCATCCCTGCAGACCTCATGTGTATAAAATCTTCCTAGTCCATGTTTAATCTGTAACTTCTTTGTCAGCTTTTCATTTTCGATAAATCAATGTCATACTCATCTGCTATTTCCTGTAACTGCTGGTGCACTTTCTCTGTTCCCTTTGTAATTAGTTTACACAGATATCTCAATTGAGCTTCAGTATAAAACTCAAGTCTGTTCACACCTGTGGTCCCTTCCAGAAGTTAATTTCCTTCCATTGATAATCTCACTCTGTTTTTCATGTCTTCTTCCCTTTCTTTCTTCTCTGGGGTCTTTGAATTACTTAAATCTTCCAACCACTTTGTTATCTCTTGTGCAAATCAACCTTTCAAGGAAATCTCAGTAGACTGTGCAACCAAATCTCGTTCTTGTGCCATGCTTGCACATTGTTGTGGAGACATTAATCTCTCCCCCTGATTATTGTAAGATCTGATCCCAGAATTTTTGACAGGAGACAAATATATTAAATAATTAGTTTCATTCAGTGTATGTTCTTGTCTAGGAGTTGTTTTTTCCAAAACCCCATTCTGAACTTGAATCAAAGAATTCACTCCACTATTGTTTACACGCACGTATAGTGGGGTCAGCGGACCCATCGTAATAGGTACAGAAATCTGGACCAACTAGAGATCCAATCTTCGGTGTTTGCCCTGTTCTCCTGCTCTGTATTTGTGGAATCTGTATCTGAACTGTCTCCCTTTGAATCATACCCAGTCCTTGTTGACCTGGAGACAACACAAAATTAGTAGTCGTCCTTATGACCTGAGCCTCTGGATGTATTTAAGGAATGTTTATTTCCAACTGCTGTCTGTTGTTCAGTGAATCATTAAAACTACTGTGCATCTGAACTCGTTCATTGGTCAGGGAATCCCGTGACATCTCTGATGTGGATGGTGCAGTAGGAATTGTATTACTAATCCCACTCGTTCCACTCTCGCTTGTTCTCTGATCCTTCTGACTTGTGTTTGGTGGAGGATAAGTCTCTAAAATCTCAGAAACTATTTTGTCTTCATCCAAATCATTGTCATCATTAAACATGACTTATTTTAAGTCTTTTAATTTCTGTTCTTTAGTTACTGAAGAACGCTTTTTCTATTTTTTTTTCCCCATCTTTTGACTCATCCTCATCCTCTTTTGTCCTTGCAGGAAATAATATGATTCCCTGTAGAGTTGCTACTCTCCACTTTTTATGCCCTTCATCCCATCTAGCTTCCGCTAGCTTCTTTTCTACTCTCCTCATTCTTTTCTCAAATTTCAATGCTTGTTGCTCTCTAGCTACCAGCTCCCAAATTGCTAGGGCCTCGTACTATGCTGGCCTCGGAGGAGGTTTTAAACTGTACATTTGCTGCCTTAAATTCTCCAAAATTTTCAAATTAAATATTCAATTTTCTAGAAAAGCTAAGCAACCTTCTTTCCTTGTAATCTTAACCCAATGTTTCAACCAAAGACATGCTCCTGCACCTTTCTCCTCAAATACAATATATGCTGGAGTATTTTCTGGCAGACAAATATCTCATTTGAGTGCCGGAATATATTCATCACCTCTCAACGCACTTTTCAAAGCCTTGAAAAACTTCATTTTCAACTGAATTCTTATTCAAAACTGCTGTCCACAACAAAAATTATTATTTACGAACTAAATTAAACTAAGCAAAACAAATGATGAAATCTGTTCAAAAACAACCAATCAGGAAAAGGGACTACGATCCCACAATTCTCTTCGAACCTCTTACCTTCCAATCGCGTTACCTTATTAACAGACTGATTGACAAATCCGTGCGCGACCCTTCTCACTAATCAACCAAATCCCAGCGCTGCACCACTTACGTCACACTAACACACACACCCCTTCTCAGCCCGATCGCTGAGACGCTGACAAAGTCTTTTGGTCTGATTTCTTTCACAACTCACACGACAACACAATATTAATTTGCGAGCAGAACTTAAAACCAAAAAATAAGAAAACAAATTTGCCCATTTACTACAGGTAGGGTAATACAATTGCTTCAGGAACCTTCCAAAGTAACCTTCGGCCTCCACTTACTCTTTTTCACAGTTCCCCTCATTCGCAAGCAAAATTCGACCTGCAAATTTCGCTTCTCAACTGGTCATTGGACTGTTGTCCTAGGGCACTTAGTACTCACCAAATCTCAGTATAATTTCAAACACACCAATTATCTCACGACCTCAATTTACCAATCACGCCGGATCGGTCTACTAAATGGACAAATTACAACATATGCCAAGTGTCTCACTACACTTGTAAATATACTCCGGAGGCTCAGACCTCTCTCCTTAGGTCTGTCATCAACAAACAGGTGGATAATTTTTCCTGCATTAATCGCCACACTCAAATGAAGAACGTTGCTTCCCTACTCTCATACCTATTGGAGTACGCCCACTCCTTCTAAACTCTACTGGAGTACCTCCACTCCTTCTGAACTCATATGCACCTCCATCATCTGCAAATTAGCTTAAACTGTGCCAGCGCAAATCACCGCATTCAATTCAACCAAACACTCCTAGAAACATACCCTTCAACCTAGAGGGTCTCCAAGAACTGGGAAGGTCACTTAAGGCAAATAGCAACTCGTTTTATCAAATCCGTATAACATTTCAGAAAAGTCAACAAATCTATTTCTTTTAGAAGAATTTGTTTTTCACAAGTTACATTACTCTCATTATGACATCATCAATCGATGACGTAACCGTAATCTGCTACCAAAAAACTGCTGCACTGACACAAAATCCCGGCTATTACTTTAAACTGAATAGTGGATTCTGTACAAGAGGTCAATGGATCGATGCAACAAAGGATTGAGGGAATGTCATCCATGAGTAAGGTAATCATCAACAATAATGAATATATTCAAAGATCTGAACCTCAAACAATAACCACACCAGTTTATTAAGAAGGATAATAAATGTATTTTCCTAAATTATCAATGCTAATGTCACAAAAATAACTCTCAAACACAAATGGGAAGCATATAGAATCAATATAGAATCAATAATGGCTGATTAGAACCTCTTATATATCTGAGTTTAATCGAAACAGTCAAGCAAATAATCTTAAGTATCATAACACTGATTAATAACACTAGAATTGGCAACAAAGGTAAAGTATACATTAGTACAAACAATCAAAGAGTGTCAATATGAATCTTGAGCATATGAAGATCAATTCCCTCACTAACCACAAATTAGCATCAACATGTTGGACTTCATGTAAAAGAATTTAGAAACACAAATTTAGAAAATTACACTAGCTCGAGTTATTGTAAAAAAAACATTATTATTATTATTATTATTATTATTATTATTATTATTATTATTATTATTATGCAGCAATTAAACTATAAGTTGCAGCTGGTACCTGCAAAGCAAAAGAGACACATATATCAATGTGATTTCATACATTACCCATAGAACAACAATATGCAGTCTACTTCAGCAAAGGGACACCATCAGGTAAGTCTTCAGAGAATCGGGTCTATCGACATCTAAACCCACACCGCTAATACGACTCGAACCATCATCCGGAACTCTTGAACTCTAAACTAATTCTAGAAAATCCTACCCAGGTTGTTATACTAATCTTCAAAAAGTTTATGATTGGACAGTACATGGGGTTGTTTATGATTCAACCAATAGTCGTTCTAATTGATAACCTAAAACACAATGACGTTAGCAATAACCAGGACACATTCATAACAGTAACTTTTCCTCTTCCGTCTCGTCTGTGACTCCATTGTTCCATCTCGTCTAAACTTCTCTTCTCAGGAAGAAACTTCTCATCATGTAGCATTTAATTCCATCCTCAAGGAAGAAACCACGTATTAGTGACAATTTCAAACAATAGAACATTCATGCTCGTGTAATGACTTAATAAATCTGACCTTGTAAGACATAGTGCAGCAACCCACTAGGGGTAGCTATACACATTTATTAAGCTATTAAGCACACTCTTTTATGTAAGCATTGAGCTACGGAAAATAATTACGACTTCAGTTAGAATTTTGCTCAGCCAGAGAACAAAATTAATTATGTCAACCATTTACAAAAGTCACCTGTTTGCATGTTAATTCACTAAATGATTAATGCATTAGAAATCATTAATAAAATATATTAGAAAATTCACACTCTCACAGCGTGGCCGGGCTGGCACTGTGATGAGAGGCCATGGGCCCTGGGGGATGGAGTGGACCAGACCGCAGGGCCTTGTATTAGCCTCTGCCCACCTGGGTGACACCATTGCAAAGAGTCGAGGGGCAGTACACCGGCTGATGGGAGAGCCAGGTAGAAGGGAGAGCTGACCGTAGAAAGTAGTCAAGGCATTTCGGGGCCTGGAGGGTACCAGAGCGGGACCAGTCCTGCAACCGCTGGGGGCCTGTCATCAGAGGGCCCCCCGTGTACCCTCCCGCCCCCAGGTCTGGAAGGCCAGTGAACCGACCAGCGGAAGATCCAGGAGCTGCCCCCCGATCCAGAAGGCCAGTAAGCCGACCAGTGGAAGATCAAGAAGCAGTGCTGGTCGGCAAATTAACACTGCAGAGCGGAAGACAGCCGAACTGTGCTCCGATGCAGAGGGCCCACTTTAGGAACAGCCATGCAAAAGGTACGGGGGGCTGGGAATGCAGCGGAGCTAAAGGGGAACAATAAGCTTACTTCCCTCCCCTAACGAAGGAGTGCAGAGATCCCGAATGGGCCGGCAGTATGGAGCTGGGCCCAGGGGAGCCAGATCGAGACCTGGATGGGTTGCACCGCCTAGTGCATCAGGCCAGACTGAATGCTGGGGTTACGGCTCTCGGTTGGAGTTTACTGCACAGAGGCTTTGAGCACTGCCCGAAAAGAGACGCGCGGGATCGGGTTGCACTGGGAGGACAGTGTACCACATAATGGCTACCCCCCTATTTGAAACTGAAGGGATCCATATAATCCTCGTCTGGCAGGTGTCCACCCCTGACCCTGTGATAGGAACTGGAGAACTGGGAAAGGCACTGGGGGAGCCAAACAATAGACAGAGCCTGGGTTGGCGAGCTGGCACCGCTGGTCTGGGGCTTGACAGCGGGGGGCCCGCCAGTAAACAGAGGAATACCAGACTGGGGGAGTAGTGGGGTGCTGCTCACCTGGCTCCTCCTGCTCGTCGAACAACTGAGAACCAGGAGTAACGGCTGGAGAGTGGAGATAGTGCGGCCCTGTTTTGCCCAGCAGGTGCTGAGGGGATGAGCAGAAAGACCCCCAAGCATAAAGGTATTAGCGACATCTGGGGGAGTCTACCATGACACTATAGAAGGGGTGCTCACTGTATCCTGGGCGTGAACCCGAAAAGGAAACGTCAATTATAACCAACACATACTAACATGAAGAAGGCGAGTGAAAAACGAGAAGCAAGAGCAGATCGTGCTGAGCTTAATGGCAGGACCTGGTGCCCTAGAACAATGAGAAGTATCCCCAATGCAAATAGGGAGCCCTACTCTTGGGGACATATTGCAAGTGATAACGGCCTCCCGTGCGGCCCTGGAAATGAAGATTGACACTCTGGGTGCCGAATTTGAACTACAAAAGGATGATAATCGCCGCTTGGCTGAGAGGGTTGCCCCAGTGGAAAGAGAAGTAGCGGATGTCTAGCCGCCATGACAGGGGCGCAAGCAAGACTGTCGGAACTGGAGAACAAGGTCAGAGTCTTAGAACAGAAAGCAGATGATGCGGAGAACCAGTCCAGGCAAAAAATATACGAATACTGTGGATACCAGAAAAAGCGAAGGGCCTGGATATGATCACCCTACTTGAAACATGGCTCAAAGATGAAATAGCACCAACTGGGATGCCGGCATTTTTTACGCTGGAGAGAACGCACAGAGTCCCTCTATGGCCGCCTCTACCAGGGACTCCTCCTAGAGTGATAATAGTGCATTTCCTGCATTATAAAGACGGGGGTGCAAAGGTGACATAACGTTGAACAATAATAGGATCATGATATTCCCAGACTACTCAAAAGAAATCCAAACCAGTAGGAACACTTTCCTGGCAGCGAAGTGGAAACTGAGACAAATAGGAATAGCTTACGCAATGATCTGCCCGGCTGAGGGTGCTGTCCCAAGGAGTTGCCCTCTTCTTCAATACCGCTCGGGAAGTGTGGTAGGGGATCGAAATGCAGCCAATGCAGGACCCACAGGACACTCAGACTTGCCAATCACCACACCCAAAATGAGCTAAATGAAGGAAGGGAACAGTACAGGGAAGCCCACCAAAGGCTGAGGAGGCGCAACAGGCCCGACACCAGGCGATGGCATTTGTAATGGCCTTTGGAAAGAGCACACAGGCCTACTGTAGGAAGTTGGCTCTGTATATACTATCTCAAAGTGAGAGATAGTGTGCACATAGTCCAAGGGTTCCCCTTAGAGGTTGATAGTGGCAAAATTAGATAATACTAATGCTCTATTTTGTGGTAGTGTGGTCGAGCAGTAGGCTTATCAGAGGGTGGTGTTAAGCATTTGTTGTACACACACAGGCAATCAATGAGTAACACACTGTGAGAAAACAGGGCTGATTGCAGAGGCCCCATAACTTTTTGCCCCATTTTCCTCTTTTTGCTTTTGTTTTCCTGACTTTGATGGTGCCCTGGGTACTGCTAACCAGTCCCAGGGCCTGTGCTCTGTGTAAAATGGATATGCAAATTAGGCTAATTATAATTGGCTAAGTTAACCTACCTATAAGTCCCTAGTATATGGTAGGGCATGTAGGTTTAGGGACCACAGCATAGGTGGTGCACACCTAGGTGCACTGCTGAGGTGCCCAGTGTCATTTTAAAAGCAAGCCTGCCTTGCTGGCTGGTTTTAAATTAAAGTTATATGCAAATTCGACTTTGGAATTAAAGGTACTTCCAAAGTCTTAAACTACCTTATTTTTACATATAAGTCACCCCTAAGGTGTGCCCTATGTGCCCCTAGGGCTGGGTGCCATGTAACTATAAGCAGGGACTTTATAAAAATAGATTTATAAGCCCTGGTGAGGTAAAAACAGCCAAATTCGTTTTTCCCTCATTGAAGTAAATGGCCTTCATAGGCTAGAATGGGCAGACTTTATTTTAAATTCTAAAGTCTCCTTAAATGTTACATACCAAGAATTTGGTATCAAATTGATTGTTGTAATAAATCCCACAACTTCCAGTTGTTGGATTTAATATAACTTGTCCAGGTAAAAAGTTTAGACTTTACCTAAAAAGTTGCCAATATCAGCTCTGCATTGTTTTTGCTGCTGTGCTCTGATTGGCCAGCCTGCAGCAGCTTCTGCCAGGCTGCCTTGATGAGGTGTGAAGTGGCCAGGCTTCACACAAAGGAATGTGCTTGGGGGAGAGAATCTCCCCTCAGCAGATGGTGAGGCAGGAAGGGGGAGGGCTGCCAAACTGGTCTTCAAAGGCAGAGAAGGACATTTGGAGCACCCAGCAACACCCCCACATCCTGCAACCCCAGACAATTAGGTGCCCCCTTGATTAGATTAGGAGAGGGCAGGAGAGGGGGGTGTTTATGATTTTTAGCCACACCAGTGGGTGGGCTCAGCCAGATGTAACCTCCAAAAATCAGATTCATCCATGTTGGATTTTTAGAGACTGTTGCCTTCTGGGATGGATTTTTGCCACACTTCCCAGGAAGTGGTCATCACAGGGGGACGACCCTGTCCCTGATTGGAGAACCAGGGCCCCCCTGTTTTTCACCCAGGAGCAAGGATAAAACTGGCAGACCTGCCCCCACACCTCAGATCCCCTCCAGAATTCAACAAGAAAGGAACTAAAGAAGAAGAAGGACTGCCCTGCTGGACCCCTGGCCTGCACCTGGACCCTGCACTCAGAAGGACTGCACCAGCTGCACACTTGGGCTTCACCACAAGAAGGACTTTGCCTGGCTTTAACTGGTTCAAGGAGGGACTCCCTGTTTGCTACAGGTGAAAAATTGCTAAACCAGAGTCCCCTGCACCAACTCCTGAAGAAAGCGACCAGCTGACCACTGTCCAGTGGCCAAAAAGGAGTTTGCGCCAGGTGCATTCTGGGAGTTGAAGTCCGCACCCCCCAAGGACCATCACAGAACTTCTGGACCCTTGGGGTGAGCTGTGGACCCTTAAAAGAACATCTGGGTGAAGCCCCAGAAGTTTGGAAAAGATTTGAGAATTTTTGGAAAAAAGCTCCAGAGAGGGACCGACCCGCCGCGGAAATTCTAGCCGGCTTGCCTCAACCGCGACCCGGCCTGACTTCGTGGTTCGTCCCGGTAAAGAAAAACATCCAAAAAAGAGACTAAGGGGGTGATTCTGATTCTGGCGGGCGGCGGAGGCCGCCCGCCAGAATTCCGCCCCCATTATACCGCTCCGCGGTCAGAAGACCGCGGAGGGTATTATGAGTTTTTCCCTGGGCTGGCGGGCGGTCTCCAAAAGACCGCCCGCCAGCCCAGGGAAAAACTCCCTTCCCACGAGGATGCCGGCTCGTAATCGAGCCGGCGGAGTGGGAAGGTGCGACGGGTGCAGTGGCACCCGTCGCGTATTTCAGTGTCTGCAAGGCAGACACTGAAATACTTTGTGGGGCCCTCTTACGGGGGCCCCTGCCGGCAGGGGCCCCCAGGGGCCCCGCGACCCCCCCTACCACCATCCTGTTCATGGCGGCTTTCATGAGCCGCCATGAGGGGGGTCAGAATCCTCATGGCGGCGGAGCGCGCTCCGCCGCCATGAAGGATTCCCCCGAGCAGCGGTAAGTCGGCGGGAGCCCGCCTACTTGCCGCTTCTGACCGCGGCTGAACCGCCGCGGTCAGAATGCTCGTGGGAGCACCGCCAGCCTGTTGGCGGTGCTCCCGGTCAGAATGACCCCCTAAGTCCGAACGTAAAAAGTTGACCGGGACCTCCCAGCCATCGTATCCGAGAAGGGCTCCATGGACGTCGGATCAAGATCCAGGTTTACCCCGGTAGAAGGATTTTCATCTCGAAAAAACGACTACGTCCGAAGGTAAAAGTCTCCACCGAGGAAACCCACATCGCGTATCCGGACAAGGGCTCCAGGAGGTCGGATTCAACTGGCAGGTTCGTCCCGGTGAAGAAAAACTTCAAAATAAAGACTAAGTCAGAAGGTAACTTTTTAACCGAGGCCTCCCGCGACCTGTAGCCGAGCAGGGCTCCATCGCGGTCGGCCTGAAAGTTTGACTTTGCCCCGGTCGAGGTGCAACCAGATGACCCGATTGGCGCTTTTTGTTTCTAAGCGCTAGAAAAGTAATAATTCTTTAAAAATTCATATCTCCGGTTCCCCTGAACCGATTTTAATAGTTTTTGTGTCATTTTAAAGATAAAAATATAAACTATTTTTATAAATTGGTTTTGGATTTTTAAACTGTTTCCTGTGTTTTATTTAATTACTGTTTTGTGATATTTGAATGCTTTACACTTTGTCTCCTAAGTTAAGCCTTGACGCTCGTTGCCAAGCTACCAAGGGTTGAGCTGGGATTAATTTACTGAGACCTAACTGTACCTATATGGAGGTTAGTGGCTTGTTGCTAGGTGTAGGTACCTACCTGCCCTACCAATAACCCATTTTCCAACACACACACTCAAGGACTTAACTCCAGGCCAATAGTTTTTATATAGAAAAATATATTTTCTTAATTTATTTTAGAACCACAAGATTCAAGATTTGAAGTAAATACACAAAATGCAAGGTACTCCACACAGGTAAGTAAGGAACTTTGAATAAGAGCAGTAACATACACAGTATAGGTTAAAATGGCAATAAGCTTCTGTGGTAAGTAAAGCACTTACAAGTTCAGTTTCCTGGGTGTAGGCAGCCCACCGTTGGGGGTTCAAGGCAACCCCAAAGTCACTGCACCAGCAACACAGGGCCGGGCAGGTGCAGAGGTCAAAGGAGGGCCCAAAACACATAGGTGCCTATGGAGAACAGGGGTGCTCCGGATCCTGTCTGCTGGCAGGCAGGTACCCACATCCTCGGGGAGCAGACCAGGGGGGTTTTGTAGAGCACTGGGGGGGACACAAACAGGCACACAAAACACACCCTCAGCAGCACAGGGGCGGCTGGGTGCAGTGTGCAAAATTGGCGTTAGGTTTTCTGTAGAAATCCATGGAGGGTCCTCTGGTTCACTCTAGCAATGCAGGCAGGGCACAGGGGGGCTTCTTGGGCCAGCCACCAACTGGGCTAGGCAGAGGGCCACCTGATGGTCACTCCTGCACTGGAGCTTGGTTCCTTTCGAGCCTGGGGGCTGCGGGTGCAGTGCTGGGTCCAGGCATCAGGTTCTTTGTTCCAGGCAGTCGGAGTCTGGAGACAGGCCAGTAGGGCTGGGGCCAAGTCAGTTGTCGTCTCCGTCGTCTCTGCAGGTCTTTCAGGTCAGCAGTCCTTCTTCTTTGTGTAGGTTGCAGGAATCTGATTTCCTGGGTTCTGGGGCACCCCTAAATACTGAATTTAGGGGTGTGTTTAGGTCTGGGGGCAGAGGCCAATGGCTACTGCCCTAAAGGGCGGATACACCCTCTTTGTGCCTCCTCCCTGAGGGGAGGGGGGCACATCTCTATTCCTATTGGGGGAATCCTCCAAAACCAAGATGAAGGATTTCTAAAGGCAGGGGTCACCTCAGCTCAGGGCACATTAGGGGCTCTCCTGACTGGTGGGTGACTCCTCCTTTTTTTTCTCATTATCTCCTCTGGACTTGCCGCCAAAAGTGAGGGCTGTGTCCAGGGGCGGGCATCTCCACTAGCTGGAGTGCCCTGAGGCATTGTAACACAAAGCCTGAGCCTTTGAGGCTCACTGCTAGGTGTTACAGTTCCTGCAGGGGGAGGAGGTAAGCACCTCCACCCAGTGCAGGTTTTGTTTCTGTCCTCAGAGAGCACAAAGGCTCTCACCCCAGGGAGGCAGAAACTCATCTCAGTGGCAGGCTGGCACAGACCAGTCAGTCCTGTACTGAAGGATTGGGTAAAATACAGGGGGCATGTTCTAAGATGCCCTCTGTGTGCATTTTGTAATAAATCCAACACTGGCTCAGTGTGGGTTTATTATTCTGAGTAGTTTTATACCAAACTTCCCAGTATTCAGTGTAGCCATTATGGAACTGTGAAGTTTGTTTTTGACAAACTCCCAGACCATATACTTAATATGGTCACACTGTACTTACAATGTCTAAGTGCGTGTGTTAGGTGAGGGGTCCCTTAGGGTGGCATAACTCATGCTGCAGCCCTTAGGGATCTTCCTTGGTCACAGGGCCCTTGGTACCACTGGTACCTTTTACAAGGGGCTTATCTGTGTGCCAGGGGTGTGCCAATTGTGGAAACAATGGTACATTTTTAGTGAAAGAAGACTGGTGCTGGGGCCTGGTTAGCAGGGTCCCAGCACACTTCTCAGTCAAGTCAGCATCAATATCAGGCAAAAAGTGAGGGGTAACTGCAACAGGGGGCCATTTTCCTACACATACCCTACCACCAGTGGTGATAACTCACTAGACTGAGATGAGAACACTGAAGTCACCCTGAGTAATGGAACAAACCATTCTGACTCATCAGACCTGTCAGACTCTGAGCCGAATTTCCCCATAGTCACACCCAGAACAGCGGATGATCACCTCTGAGTCCAGCAGACAGTCAGTGCTTAATTTGTAAATAAAAAGGTGCCGGTGCCCAAAGCCCTCCTCTTAAACACGCGGCTGCTGCAATTAAATGTGTGAACACGGAATACAGAGGCGGCGTAATCCCGAAGCAAACTCGGGCATCTTCAATGCATTAAAAAAAACTCCCTGCCCCTTCAGTTTACTCTAGCAGCTTTCTAATTTCTCCCTCTGTGGCTTTTTTTGTTTTTCCCCTCCTTCGTCTTTCCCATATGTGTCTTTTGCTCGCAGCAAATGCTTGAAGCAGAAGAATACGTCAGGACCTCAAAAATAAGTGCCGGTGCTTAGCACCGGAAACAACAAGCACAAATTAAGCACTGCAGACAGTTAACCTTTGGAGAGGCCACCATTGGTGCATTACCTTTGAGAAACCCTTGAATCTTGGATTCGGAAACAAAGCAGTTAGCTAATGGCCAGCTGAGCTGCAACATGGACAATAATCTCAGTGGGCTACGGCCCGAAAACTTTGATCACCATCCAAGCCGCTATGCTGTTCCTGGGCTGCCCGTAGTCCTACATTGACGGCTGGTGAAACCGGCTGCACTGGCACATGACCCCCACCCACCCCTCAACCGGAGAGGTGGAAGATACCACAATGCTGGTGTCTAAGATAACAGTTTAGACAAGAAAGGTTTTACCAGTCCTGGGGAAGGGGAGTTGGGGAGTTATGTTGTTGTTTGGGAAGTTGGGCAAAAGTGCAGTACATCATGACTCAAGGGAAATATATCCACAGCATGCGAGCACCTGACCCCGGTGGTCCCTAGGGCGACCTGTTCTGGTAGGGCACAAGGCAGACAACCGAATTTATCACACAAAATGCAGGTCCCCAAGTGTTATAACATAATCTGGAATGTGAGGGGTTTCCATTCACTAACGAAACGATATATAGTATTTTTATACTTGTTACTTAGGGAAGCCCACCTCGCATTACTACAGGAAACGCACTTACAACAGAAAGAGGGGCAAGCTCTACAGAGGAAGTGGAGGGGTCAGCTATACTATACAACATATTCGGCATTTGCTTGAAGAGCTCTAATCTGGGTCAAACCTGGAGTCCCGTTTCCGTGTACTGATCATAGGGTGGACCCACAGGGGCATTTTGTGGCACTCCGGGGTCTCCTGGATGGGAAAGACATCACTATTATTAATACTTAGGCCCCAAATGTCAATCGGACAGGCTTCAAATATTACAGGAGAAGTATAGGAGGTGACTTTAAGTATGTCAGCGACCCCAACAAGCACAGGTCTCACCCGCCTCGAGATGGGACAGTGATCAGTAAGCTTGCTCACACATTTAAGGACTGGGGAGAGAATTCTAACTTGATTGATACCTGGCGAGTGTTAAACCCACAAGGGCGTGAATATTCATATTTCTCCCCTGTATACAATTTGCATGTAAGGTTAGATAAGTTTCTTAGCTTACCACCGCTACACCCAAAAATATTCGACATAGAATATCTTCTGATCACAACCCAGTACTACTGTATTTGCGCTGGGGCACTGACCCTCCTCCCATACCCACATGGAAGCTTAGGCTGGAGGCACTGTTGGATCCTCCCTTTAGGGGACAAATAGGTACATGTAACACACAATACTACCAAGAGAACGGAGAGTCTACTGACTCCAGAGGCTTAGAATGGGCCACCTTTAAAACTGTCCTCAGGGGTCGCTGTATAGCAGAATCAGTGGGGGTATGACAAACTCTTCTGCGGGAAACTCAAGCCGCGGAAGCTAAGCTGAAACAAGTAGAAGTTGAATTGGTGGAGGACTAGTTGATAGAGAGGCTTTACTAAAAGCCAAAGAACAGGTGGCAATCCTGGTTGAACGTCTCCACTGTCACGACTACCGCAATTATATGATAAAAACATATGCGACAAGAGACAAAGCAGGGAAATTACAGGCCTGGTTGGTGACACCAAGTGTCCGAGGGTCCCCGATTGAAGAGATTCAAGCGGAATCTGGGCAAACTATGACTACACAAACTGAGAATAATGAGGCCTTCCTTGCCTACTATGCAGGCAGGCCTGTATAAAAGTAAGTCACAGGTCACCCCTGCTAAAATAAAGCATTCCTTGAACCCCTAGTCTTCCCTAGAATAGCGCAAGAAGAGGCAGAATTATTGGGGGGGATATTACACTCCCAGAGGAGCGGGCAGCCATACAACACTTGGCGAGACTGAAAACACCAGGAGCAGACAGGATCCCGGGTAAGTTCTACACAACATTTATAGAGCAGGTAGGGCCTAAACTGGTTGCCATGTACAATGAGGTAAGACAACTACAAACCCTTCCATCGATGACCAGAGAAGCACTGATGGTCTCCCTGTTAAAACTGCAGAAGATACCCCAGGCCATGAAGGCCTACCGCCCACTATCAATTCTCAACACAGATTATAAAATTCTCAGTAGAGTCTTAGCCTCCTGGCTGCTAACCCATATGCCACAGCTGAGCCACAGGGACCAAACGGGCTTTATCCCAAATCGAAACACAGCCCAAAATATCTATCGGCAGTTGCTGATACTAGAAAAAGCCCCAACCGCAGCACAGCAGGCTGCAACCCTGTCTATTGACATTGAAAGAGCATTTGACAGCCTAGAATGGAATTTCCTAGAGGAGGTACTTGTTAGGTTTGGTCTGGGAAATGGATTCTTACACTGGGTCAAACTACTATATGCAGAGGCGGAAGCCAGAGTTAAAACTGGTGCTTATATTTCGCTGGGTTTTGAAAGAGAACGAGGTACACGTCAAGGATGCCCGTTGTGACCGCTACTGTTCACCCTTGCAATGGAGCCTATGGCGCTCCGAGCTCGCCTGGGGACAAATTACAGGGGCTCTAAGATATTAGCCGAGTGGCAACAAATTGCATTATAGGCAGATGACATTCGGATATTCCTACGGGATAGGGAGAGGGACTTGACAGGAGCACAATTATTGCTGCGCTCCTTTGGAGAGATGTCCAGCCTTCTGATCAACTGGGAAAGACTAGCCTATTCCCGGTCCCCCCAGACACCCCCCCCTCCAGCGGTACAGGAAAATATCCACTGGGAACCATGTCAGATTACGTACTTGGGAGTAAGAGTATATCATGACCATTCAGAAGTGCTACAAGGTAGCATCGGAGGAGCTCTGTGTTCCCTAAAACAGGCTATGGACTTCTGGAGAACACTGCCATTATCTGTTATGGGACGAGTGGCCCTGCTAAAGATGGTAGCATTGCTGCAGCTACTCTATTACTTCTGTACTCTACCTATTAAAATACTGCATGCTGTTTTTAAGGAATTGGACAGCATGATTTAGTCCTTTATATGGGGCACAGGGCACAAAAGGGTGGCTTTGTCCGCCTTGCAATGACCCACATCCGCTGGTGGTCTAGCGGCACCTAACTTTGAAGACTACTACATGGCAGGGCAGCTGCAATATTTCACACAGTGGATGGGGAGCCAGCAGAGCCCTCCGAGCGAGAGACAGTTTGGAACACCACCAATGTCCAAACTTGTCTGACTTCTCCTAGGGTTAAAAAAACCAGGACTGTGGGAGACGAGAAAACAAGTGGTGGTGGCACACTGCTGGCATAGGGGCTTCCAAAAGACAGGGACTAAATGCCCTTATTCAGAAGAAATCCCACTTGATTACTTAATCACACTAGTCCACAGTGCTCATAGGATGGGGCTTCAACAACTCAAAGAAGCAGGGGTGTGCCAATTAGGAGACCTATATAGAGATGGGACATTGCTCCACTATAACGAATTGCAGGCTGAATTTGACCTTAGACCGCATTATTTCTTGGTACATGGGGCCATTATGACCACAATACGGCAACATTGAGGAACTGGTGGAGCTGAACCTCCCTCACATCT
Organism: Pleurodeles waltl; assembly: GCF_031143425.1. Taxonomy (NCBI): domain Eukaryota; kingdom Metazoa; phylum Chordata; class Amphibia; order Caudata; family Salamandridae; genus Pleurodeles; species Pleurodeles waltl. The sequence continues at coordinate 675,441,391 of NC_090446.1, forward strand.
GGGCTGCATATATATAGTGACAGCTGCGGCCACGCAGAAAGCAGTCACTTGTCTATATAGTAAGGTACATTGTAGTCTACTACCACCCCTGTCTTGCCTACGTCAGAAGTGGGAAGCAGATGTTGACAGACCTTTTACAGATGATGGTTGGGAAGTGTTAATAGAACGTGTGCCGAAAATCTCTAGCAATGCAAGGTTTAAATTAATACAATTCTACATCGTTCACAGAGCGTATCTGACTCAACATAGGCTGAATAAGATGTTCCGAATGTCAGAGAGTAAATGTCCCAGAGGTGGGGACGAAGGGGCTGGATTCCTACATATGTTCTGGAGTTGTCCGGTGCTCTCTAGATATTAGCAAGAAGTAATAGGCTCCCTCTCCAGATTAGTTGAAAGGGAGATCCCTTGAGTCCCCACTTACTGCCTGTTGAATCACTTCCCACATACTGCCAAGACTAAGGTTACAAGCAATTTTCTAGACTTTGGTTTCATACTAGCTAAAAGGGAAATAGCCCACAATTGGAAAGCTGGACAGAGCCCTTGAGCACTAGCATGGCGCAAAAAACTCTTGAAGTGGGCTGACTATGAAGGGGCGGTACTGGTGCTTGAGGCGCAGAAGCGAGGTTGTCCTTCGGAGAGGGCCAGGGGGTGGTCGATCTTAGTGGCCGAACTCAGTCATTTGATAACACCAGCGACTAACTAGCCATCTGGCACCCCCTGATTGGGCGATGTGCAGATGAGAACGGGGGGAACTAGGGCAAGGCAGAAAATGCATGAGAAGCATTTAATGGATAAGGCTTGGTACTAGACTCCTGGCTGTGAACTATTGAGCATTACACTGCACAGTAGGGCAGGGGTATAAGGCATGGGGTTGGGAGATAAGGGAGAGGGGGTGTACAGGGAAGTATGGACGGGATAGGCTATAAATATAAAGTGATGTATACTGAGAAACTAACGTAGGGAGATATCCATTTTGGCAAATGTTTTATCCTGTTGGTTGACTAAGCAATAAAATGTGTTTAAGAAAAAAAAAGGACCGTAGGCGAGGATTTGCCATTTTCTTCTTCACTTTAATAAACAGCAGGTTCAAAGTCAAAGAAAATACAATCACTACATTTCCCATCACTACATTTCCCATGAGTGTTCAGTCTCAGGTGACCATAACAACCAGTAACCAATCATAATGTAGTCCAAAGTGTGTTTATATGTACATATATATGACATTGTTTTCTCTGTCTTCTTCACTGCTCTGTCAGTTAAGTTCCCTACGTTCCTTAACTCTCTCTGGGGGTTGCAGTCTTAACAGGATAGAAACTGCTTTGCTTCTTTGCTTTTGATATTGTGTATGTGCCAATTTTTACATTGCCACTGTTTTCACTAGCAGCTTGTGCTGCGCAGTAGGCTTCGGCTCAGCGTGTTTTTTCCTTGATACAGAGCGGATCCTCTAGAATGTGCTCCTTGCGTACCTTGGGTGCATAACAGTCTGAGGGAGCAGCTCTTTTATGCTCCTCAGTTCAGAGATATGCATTAGGGCTTATTTTAGAGAGTCTATACTATAGATTTCTCTAGTATCATAACCCTACCAACCCTCTCCTGACATCGAGAACGTAGTCTTTTCATTGCTTTCGGCCACCCAGCCATTTTTACACCACGAATGTGGTCTACTCATTGGTCTTTGCATCATATTATATGTGTGTGTCACAGCAATTGCAGCAGTTTATCATATATTTCACCTGTTTTTCCAATATATATTTTGTCAGTCCAGAGCACCAGCGAGGGGGCTACCCATTACACTATATACAGTTGGGCATTTTTCATGTGTTTCTAACTAGCTGCTCACACCCTTATATTAATGGAACCCTTCAGGTGCCACAAATATACCCCTGGGTTTAAGTTTGAAGAGGAGTGGCCACCCCAACGTGGATTCCCTACAGAGGTGGACAAGCTTCTCTCAGTGAGCCATATCCAGGGTGATTGCACCTCTGCAGGAGCCTGTGGATAAGGTGATGTCACAGGTCTCTGGGGTATCAGGGTGTATGCTTGACCCAGGTCGGGGGCCCAGCAAAAAACCCTTACAGAACAAGCCTAAAGCCCAGAAATGTGCTGCGCGGCTCCTGGAGGGCTTCAACCGTTGTTGGGAAGCTTTCCACAAGAGTGCGCACATGTTAAAGCACACACCCTTTTGGGAGGAAGATATACCTGGAGAAAACCACAACTTAGTTGTTCCAAACTTTGACCTGGACAAGGGGTCACCCGCAAAAGGGGAGGATGAGACTCGCCGAGTTGGCTCCTCCGACAAAGACGAGAACCCCGGACACCCATGGGTGTCTACAGAATTTCTTTTTAGGGAGGGGGCATTATTTTAGCATCAAAATCTGCTGCCAGGAGGACTCACCCGCCGTGACCTGTTCGCCACGATCCGTGACTGTTTTTGGCGGGGGCCGTACTAGAGCAGACAGCGTAACTCTAGGGTGGCTGTAGTCTTACACTGCACTCAGCTCTGCCAAGTACCATGCTTTAGGCATTAGACTAAAGCATTTCAGTGTGGTGATCCACATCACTGCACTAAAATGCATTAATCACGCATTTTTAGTACCTGGACACCCCTCGCTTGCTGAAATGGAAAAGCTGGGATTGACCACAACCGTCAGAGCTGAATTTACAGCAGCGTGCCGAGTGCATTGCAGATCATGGTGATTGTAAACTCGTCAGGTCTTTGTGTTTATAAATTGACATACCTATTGGTTAAACAACATTAATATTATTTATTTTAGCAGTCTGCATTTCAGAAGAACTGCTCTTGCCCACGGCGCCATGCCGTGGGCTGTGCTCAACTCACTTTAAGGAGATATTACCTTCTTTAAGGTTGGCCCCACATGGATACTGTCTTTCACTATCATGATACCGGGGTCCCGTTGGCTCAGGCTGTGAATTGAAAGGATGTTATTCATTTCAATTTCCTGTTGGCCCGGGCCCGCAGGAATTGCAGCTGCCGCCTGGCACTGGAGTTTAATTATAGGACAAGATGTGTCCGTTCTCCCTGACTTGAACACGCGCTTCTGGCCTGTTGTGTGGGGAAAGTGGGACGCCATGGATGTGTCCGCTAGCGGTGAGTCTGAGAGCAGGTACTGTGTGTCTTTAAAAGCCATGTGTTTTGCTTTTCACTAATGATCGAGCTGACAAAAATCTCTGGAATGCACTTCTTAGTTCAAAGAAGACATTTATTATTTCACCACGAGGTTCCTAAGAGGAGATCAGCATGTTGAAAGCACATGTTTAAAAATAGTCACAGCAATGAAAGGAAAACATACCAACATGGTTATCCACTGAAATATACACAGCAAATTTATGTATCTATATTATAATGCAAAGCAAATAATGAATTAAAAATGCATCACCATAGGGCCTGTCAGGTGCTTCATCTTTCTCATGCCAGCAAGACCATGACCCATTCCGACTGCGAAATAGAAAAAGATCTCTACCCTCACAGGATATATATCAGGCATCTGAAGTCAAGAATCCTGATTTAGGCCACTGACCCTCTCACTGTCACACTGTGTCTTTTTATATCTTCAAAAACCAAAGGAGCTTTATGGAAAACCCCCTTATTTCGCAATTCAAACATGCTGGGTAGTTTAGGTATGCTTTGAAAATAACACGTTGGGGATTGGCCACAATCCCAAGATGTCAAGTCAAAACAAGGCCGTTCACTGCTGTCTGAGTACACCCTTATCAACCAAAGCCCTTGGTGAGAAAAAGCACGAAAACAAGACAGAATTAACAGTTTACAATGTGGAATGGTATGGGCAGCCTTTAACATGGCAGTGTCTAATGCTACGATAAAGTCAATAGGCAGAATGAACCTAAAGGCTAAACTGAATACAAAATGTAGTCTGTAACTGGTGAACACTGGACAGCTAATCCAGGTGCAAAGGGGTGCAACACAAAGTCAGTGGTCAAAACACATATTTCACTACAGCATGCATCACCACTCTCAAGACAGAGGTGCCACAATGATGAGCTCCTCTCACTTCAGTATCTATGGCAGCTGCTGCAGCTGTGACTCACAGACACTTCAGCGACAGTCCGAGGCAGCAGGCTTAATTTTTCCAGCTGCAGCACTGTTGTGACTTGGAGACATTTGGTAAGTTGGATCTAAAATTAAAACTGGTTATTGTAATGTTCCTACTAAAGGCCTGAGTTTTATCTAATGGCGGTCTTACTCACCATGTAATAGCGCAGAGGGTAACCTTCCTACTGCACAGAAAATGTACCACCCATGTTCGCAAAAACAAATTTTATGAAGAAACTAGAGAGGTATTGCTTTTCTCACAGAAACCCTTTTATTACTTCTGGAACTTCTTCTGCCTGGCACCTGGAGCTGAGGGGGTGGAGGGTACTTTGTATAAATATCATTGGTTTAAAATCACCTGGGATTATTTGTGTGTCCAGGAGTTTTCAACACAACAATAAAAATGTCACGATAACTGTGCTGAATAATGTTCCTGCTATAGCAAGATTAGCGTTTTTTTTGTAGCAGTTTTCACTCATGATAAACTAGTGCAGAGGGTTAATATGCCTCCTGCAAAGAATGTGGATGAGATTACAAGAGCACTAGATTAGTGCCTTCCGTTTCTGGTGCTTTGCAGAAGTTTCAAGATCTTCTTAGCATTTCCCATTGCTCAAATAGGTGTAATTTCTGATATTCATCTGCTTCCCTGGAATTCATTGCTTGTTTTTGCTTGTGAGAAAGTGTTGCTATAGCCATTGAAATGTCACTCATATTCACACTGAAATTATGAAAACGTCACACATACCAATCTAAAACCTTGGCAGCTATGTGTATTGTGAGCCTGCACACCAGGCTGTATCTAACTCCTGGGGGGGAAGTGTTCCCCCTACCCCCACCCCACGGGTGACCATGCGGACGCCCGTGGTGCCCCAGATCTGCCGCCTCTGATTCCATAGAAGGGAAGGCAGGCTACCCAGATATGTTTGACCCGGAAGAGATATTCTATCCCAGGTCCTCTCAGTGGCTTCCAGAACAAAAAGTAGCAGAATGTAGCCAGCAAAATCAGGCAACCGTTAGAGAGGTATGCCCTAGCCTGTAAGCAGAATGCCCATGACCCTCTCTTGAAATGACAGTAGCATTAACCCCGGACATTGATCCAAAAATGTACACCTTTTTTTTAAGTACATAAGGGACCCTAGGAAGGGGATTGATCAATCTTGGTGGGCATGTCAAGAGACACTGCTTGATGTCTTGGGTCCCCTCACCAAGATCATCGAATTGGCTGAACTATCCAAACAAACGGGTGAGCCACTCCCTACGGACTTTGTCGCAGGCTGGACACATAGGGCGATATGCCTCTTGGGGAACGCCAACTGTGCCTTTTCATCCGAGAGGAGGCAGTCTTTGTTAATCAAGATCAGCACCAAACTTGGCAAGCTTGCCACGTCGGAGGCCGGCACAGTGACGCAAGGGCATTTATTTGGAGACCCCTTCGTTGAGGAGCTGGGAAAATTTGTGGCCACCTTCTTGGCGCTGGACAAGGCCTAGTCTTCCATCAAAAAGATTCCCTGAGTAAGGTTTTCGCTGGGGCCGGAAGAGGCAGGGGCCACTCCTCCGGCCGTCCAGACCAACAAGACTCCTACAGAGGACAGCCCAAAAGGAACAATGGATTTCATGACGGCCGTCAAGGGGTCTTCTTTCCCAACCGAGGTGGAAGTAGAGGCAGAGCCAGATAAGCAGCAAGAGGAGGGGCCAATGCCCAATGGTAAGGCATATCCTTTCTTTCCATCAAAGTCTCTGGGGGGAGACTGAAACATTCTGTAAACAAATGGGCAGAGTTTACAGCAGACCAGTGGGTACTGGAAACACTACGAGGGTACCACTTAGATTTCTACGGGACTCCGGAGCAGGTAGTAAGACCTCCCCCTCATATTTATCAGATGAGGAGACAAACCTCATTGACTCAGAGGTCCAAGAACTGTTACAAAAAGAGGCAATTTGCAGGTCAGTACTTCACCCTCATGGTTTTCGCAGCAACCTCTTTCTTGTAGAGAAGAAGGACAAGGGTTATCGACCAGTGATGAACCTGAAACAGTGGTATACCACCACTTCAAAATGGAGGGGATATAACTATTGAGGGATCTCCTCCTATAGGACGACTGAATGGTCCGGCTCGACCTCAAGAACGCATATCTCAAAGACCCCATTTTTCCACCACCCCGGCGCTTCCTCCAATTTGCATGGAAAGAACAGCTGTACGAATTGCAGACGCTACCATTCGGACTTTCTTCAGATCCATGGTGTTTCACCAAACTTCTCTGACCGATGGTGGAAGTCCTGCAATTGAAAGGGGTCAGGTTGATCATCTACCTGGACGACCTCCTTATCATGGATCAGTCCTGATCGCAATTGCTCACACACTTGACCATGACTATTATGCTTCTCCAGAATCTGGGATGCTCAGAAGTTGGAGCTGACGCCCGCACAAAATATTACTTTCTTGGGGTTTCTCATCAACTCCAGAGTGGCAACCCTGAGCTTGGCTGTGCAAAAAATACACAAAATCAGGAAAGAGCTTACTAAGTTTCTAAGTAGAGACAGGATTTCGCTATGTAAGCTAGCCAGAATTGATGGATTATTGTCATTGCCAATAACAGCGATATTTCTCAGTCCCCTGCACTACAAGGCTCTACAATGACTGAAGGCTGTCCATCTTCAGAGGGGGCTTACGTACTCGGAATTGATTCCCCTGACGCAGGCCAGGATGGAGCTCCAATGGTGGATCAACCAAATATATAGGCCTGGAATGGCAGAGCGATTTTTGTTTTAGCCCCGGATCTGGTTAAAGAATCGGATACAAGTCAAAGGCTGGGGGGCCACATGCAGTGAGATCTCCATGGGGGGCAAATGGATGGAGGAGGAACTCAACCTTCACATCAATTGCCTTGAGCTCCTGGTGGGCTCATTCGCCATTCGCTCCCTCACATTTGTGCGTTACCGTACATCAACTGACTGGGAGGCACGAGATGGAGAACCTCAGTGGAACTGGCAAAGGACTTCTGGCACTATTGCCTTCAATTCCAGATATCAGTGACAGCGGAATATTTACCGGGGGCTCAGAACAGGGTGGCGGACTAGAACTCCCATTATTTCAAGGATTCCAGCGACCTGCAACTACTCCCTTCAGTGTTCTGAGCTCTGATCGGCAGATGTCATCCATGCTGCATAGACTTGTTTGCATCCAGACTGGACGCCCATCTTCCCCTCTACGTCAGCATACGGTGGTGTGTGGAGAGGCACCTTGATCCCATGGGCGCAGAAGTTATGGACATCCTGAACTTCCTAGTGGAACTTGCACAATTTGGTTTGGTTTGCTGCACAGTCAATTTGTTCACGTCAGCCATTTCAGCAGGACACTGCCCCATCAACAATTAATGAACACCCTTGAGTGTGCAAACATTTGAAGGGTAACAGACTATCCAAGTCTCCCGAACCCAGATACACTGGCTTATGGGATGTCAATCTGGTCTTGAAGCTTAGTTGGCACGATAATTATTTCCTCACCGATAAGGAAATGTTGGCAAAGTTAGCCACTCTCCTGCACTTGATAGCTTGCAAGAGAGTATCTGGGGTCAGAGCTCCAGACATTTCAGCGAGAGTTTTCACTCCAGAAGGGGTGACCTTTACATTTTCCAAGAGAACTAAAACCAATACCAGGTCAGTATCCTACCCAGTATTTCAAGACTCTCCTAAACTTTGTGTGGTATGTTGCATTAAGGCATACGAGAAAATGACAGTGGATGTCAGACCACCCGGTGAGAGACAGGTTCTGATTTCTCTCAAGAAACTCTTTAAGGCGGCTTCTTCCCCTTCTATTGCCAGATGGGTAAGGTGGATTATGTCAGAGGTAGGCACTGATGTTTGTCAGTTTGGAGCTCACTCTGCCAGGGGAGCCATGGCCTCCAATGCCATTCAGGTAGGTGGCGGCAGACTCGGGGATATCATGAGTGCGGTGATTGGTCCTCTGAGTCCACGTTTAACCCCTTCGCTGCCAGGCCTTTTCCCCCTCCTGTGCCAGGCCTTTTTTTGGCTATTTGGGCAGTTCGCGCTTAGGCCCTCATAACTTTTTGTCTACATAAGCTAGCCAAGCCAAATTTGCGTCCTTTTTTTCCAACATCCTAGGGATTCTAGAGGTACCCAGACTTTGTGGGTTCCCCTGAAGGAGGCCAAGAAATTAGCCAAAATACAGTGAAAAGTTCGTTTTTTTCAAAACAATGGGAAAAAGTGGCTGCAGATGAAGGCTTGTGGTTTTTCCCCTGAAAATGGCATCAACAAAGGGTTTGCGGCGCTAAAATCACCAGCTTCCCAGCTTTCAGGAACAGGCAGACTTGAATTAGAAAACCCAATTTTTCAACACAAATTTGGCATTTTACTGGGACATACCCCATTTTTACGATTTTTTGTGCTTTCAGCCTCCTTCCAGTCAGTGACAGAAATGGGTATGAAACCAATGCTGGATCCCAGAAACCTAAACATTTCTGAAAAGTAGACAAAATTCTGAATTCAGCAAGGGGCCATTTGTGTAGATCCTACAAGGGTTTCCTACAGAAAATAACAACTGAAAAAGAAAAATATTGAAATTGAGGTAAAAAAACTGCAATTTTTCTCTACGTTTTACTCTTAAACTTTTTCCTGCAATGTCAGATTTTTGAAAGCAATATACTGTTACGTCTGCTGGACTTTTCTGGTTGCGGGCATATATAGGGCTTGTAGGTTCAACAAGAACCCTAGGTACCCAGAGCCAATAAATGAGCTGCACCCTCCACTGCGTTTTCATTCTATACCGGGTATACAGCAATTCATTTGCTGAAATATAAAGAGTGAAAAATAGCTATCAAGAAAACCTTTGTATTTCCAAAATGGGCACAAGATAAGGTGTTGAGGAGCAGTGGTTATTTGCACATCTCTGAATTCCGGGGTGACCATACTAGCATGCGAATTACAGGGCATTTCTCAAATAGACGTCTTTTTTACACACTCTCTTATATTTGAAAGGAAAAAATGTAGGGAAACACAAGGGGCAATAACACTTGTTTTGCTATTCTATGTTCCCCCAAGTCTCCCGATAAAAATGATACCTCACTTGTGTGGGTAGGCCTAGCGCCCGCGACAGGAAATGCCCCAAAACACAACGTGGACACATCACATTTTTTTAAAGAAAACAGAGGTGTTTTTTGCAAAGTGTCTACCTGTAGATTTTGGCCTCTAACCTAGGGAAACGTACCAAACCTGTGCATTTTTGAAAACTAGAGACCTAGGGGAATCCAAGATGGGGTGTCTTGTGGGGCTCTGACCAGGTTCTGTTACCCAGAATCCTTTGCAAACCTCAAACTTTGGCTAAAAAAACACATTTTCCTCATATTTTGGTGACAGAAAGTTCTGGAATCTGAGAGGAGCCACATATTTCCTTCCACCTAGCGTTCTCCCAATAAAAACGATACCTCACTTGTGTGGGTAGGCCTAGCGCCCGCAACAGGAAATGCCCCTAAACACAACGTGGACACATCACAATTTTTGACAGAAAACAGAGGTGTTTTTTACAAAGTGCCTACCTGTAGATTTTGACCTCTAGCTCAGCCGACACCTAGGGAAACCAACCAAACCTGTGCATTTTTGAAAACTAGAGACCTAGGGGAATCCAAGATGGGGTGACTTGTGGGGTTCTGACCAGGTTCTGTTACCCAGAATCCTTTGCAAACCTCAAAATTTGGCTAAAAAAACACGTTTTCCTCACATTTCGGTGACAGAAAGTTCTGGAATCAGAGAGGAGCCAGAAATTTCCTTCCACCTAGCGTTTTCCCAAGTCTCCCGATAAAAATGATACCTCACTTGTGTGGGTAGGCCTAGCGCCCGTGACAGGAAATGTCCCAAAACACAACGTGGACACATCACATTTTTTAAAAGAAAACAGGTGTTTTTTGCAAAGTGCCTACCTGTAGATTTTGGCCCCTAGCTCAGCCGGCACCCAGGGAAACCTACCAAACCTGTGCATTTTTGAAAACTAGAGACCTAGGGGAATTCAAGATGTGGTGACATGTGGGGCTCTGTCCAGGTTCAGTTACCCAGAATCCTTTGTAAACCTCAAAATTTGGCTAAAAAAACATGTTTTCCTCACATTTCAGTGACAGAAAGTTCTGGAATCTGAGAGGAGCCCCAAATTTCCTTCCACCCAGCGTTCCCCCAAGTCTCCCGATAAAAATGATACCTCACTTGTGTGGGTAGGCCTAGCGCCCGTGACAGGAAATGCCCCAAAACAGAACGTGGACACATCACAATTTTTGACAGAAAACAGAGGTGTTTTTTGCAAAGTGCCTACCTGTAGATTTTGGCCTCTAGCTCAGCTGGCACCTAGGGAAACATACCAAACCTGTGCATTTTTTTAAACTAGAGACCTAGGGGAATCCAAGATGGGGTGACTTGTGGGGCTCTGACCAGGTTCTGTTACCCAGAATCCTTTGCAAACATCAGAATTTGGCTAACAAAACACATTTTCCTCACATTTCGGTGACAGAAAGTTCTGGAATCAGAGAGGAGCCACACATTTCCTTCCACCCAGCGTTCCCCCAAGTCTCCCGATAAAAATGATACCTCACTTGTGTGGGTAGGCCTAGCGCCCGTGACAGGAAATGCCCCAAAACACAACGTGGACACATCGCATTTTTTGAAAGAAAACAGAGGTGTTTTTTGCAAAGTGCCTACCTGTAGATTTTGGCCTCTAGCTCACCTGGCACCTAGGGAAACATACCAAACCTGTGCATTTTTGAAAACTAGAGACCTAGGGGAATCCAAGATTGGGTGACTTGTGGGGCTCCGACCAGGTTCTGTTACCCAGAATCCTTTGCAAACCTCAACATTTGGCTAAACAAACACGTTTTCCACTCATTTTGGTTACAGAAAGTTGTGGAATCTGAGAGGAGCCACAAATTTCCACCCCGTGTTCCCCCAAGTCTCCCGATAAAAATGGTACCTCACTTGTGTGGGTAGGCCTAGCGCCCACGAAAGGAAATGGCCCAAAACACAACGTGGACACATCACATTTTTTCATAGAAAACAGTGCCTACCTGTGGATTTTGTCCTCTAGCTCAGCCGGCACCTGGGGAAACCTAGCAAACCAGCACATTTTTGAAAACTAGAAACCCAGGGGAATCCAAGATGGGGTGACTTGTGGGGCTCTGACCAGGTTCTGTTACCCAGAATCCTTTGCAAACATCAAAATGTGGCCAAAAAAACACCTTTTCCTATCATTTCGGTGACAGAAAGTTCTGGAATCTGAGAGGAGCCACACATTTCCTTCCACCCAGCGTTCTCCCAAGTCTCCCGATAAAAATGATACCTCACTTGTGTGGGTAGGCCTAGCGCCCGCGACAGGAAATGCCCCTAAACACAACGTGGACACATCACAATTTTTGACAGAAAACAGAGGTGTTTTTTACAAAGTGCCTACCTGTAGATTTTGGCCTCTAGCTCAGCCGACACCTAGGGAAACCAACCAAACCTGTGCATTTTTGAAAACTAGAGACCTAGGGGAATCCAAGATGGGGTGACTTGTGGGGTTCTGACCAGGTTCTGTTACCCAGAATCCTTTGCAAACCTCAAAATTTGGCTAAAAAAACACGTTTTCCTCACATTTCGGTGACAGAAAGTTCTGGAATCAGAGAGGAGCCAGAAATTTCCTTCCACCTAGCGTTTTCCCAAGTCTCCCGATAAAAATGATACCTCACTTGTGTGGGTAGGCCTAGCGCCCGTGACAGGAAATGTCCCAAAACACAACGTGGACACATCACATTTTTTAAAAGAAAACAGGTGTTTTTTGCAAAGTGCCTACCTGTAGATTTTGGCCCCTAGCTCAGCCGGCACCCAGGGAAACCTACCAAACCTGTGCATTTTTGAAAACTAGAGACCTAGGGGAATTCAAGATGTGGTGACATGTGGGGCTCTGTCCAGGTTCAGTTACCCAGAATCCTTTGTAAACCTCAAAATTTGGCTAAAAAAACATGTTTTCCTCACATTTCAGTGACAGAAAGTTCTGGAATCTGAGAGGAGCCCCAAATTTCCTTCCACCCAGAGTTCCCCCAAGTCTCCCGATAAAAATTATACCTCACTTGTGTGTGGGTAGGCCTAGCGCCCATGATAGGAAATGCCCCAAAACAGAACGTGGACACATTACATTTTTTTAAAGAAAACAGAGGTGTTTTTTGCAAAGTGCCTACCTGTAGATTTTGGCCTCTAGCTCAGTCGGCACCTTGGGAAACCTACCAAACCTGTGCATTTTTTTAAACTAGAGACCTAGGGGAATCCAAGATGGGGTGACTTGTGGGGCTCTGACCAGGTTCTGTTACCCAGAATCCTTTGCAAACATCAGAATTTGGCTAACAAAACACATTTTCCTCACATTTCGGTGACAGAAAGTTCTGGAATCTGAGAGGAACCACAAATTTACTTCCACCCAGCGTTCCCCCAAGTCTCCCGATAACAATGATACCTCACTTATGTGGGTAGGCCTAGCGCCCGCGACAGGAAATTCCCCAAAACACAACATGGACACATCACAATTTTTGACAGAAAACAGAGGTGTTTTTTGCAAAGTGCCTACCTGTAGATTTTGGCCTCTAGCTCACCTGGCACCGAGGGAAACATACCAAACCTGTGCATTTTTGAAAACTAGAGACCTAGGGGAATCCAAGATTGGGTGACTTGTGGGGCTCTGACCAGGTTCTGTTACCCAGAATCCTTTGCAAACCTCAAAATTTGGCTAAACAAACACGTTTTCCACTCATTTTGGTTACAGAAAGTTGTGGAATCTGAGAGGAGCCACAAATTTCCACCCCGTGTTCCCCCAAGTCTCCCGATAAAAATGGTACCTCACTTGTGTGGGTAGGCCTAGCGCCCACGAAAGGAAATGGCCCAAAACACAACGTGGACACATCACATTTTTTCATAGAAAACAGTGCCTCCCTGTGGAGTTTGTCCTCTAGCTCAGCCGGCACCTGGGGAAACCTAGCAAACCAGCATATGTTTGAAAACTAGAAACCCAGGGGAATCCAAGATGGGGTGACTTGTGGGGCTCTGACCAGGTTCTGTTACCCAGAATCCTTTGCAAACATCAAAATGTGGCCAAAAAAACACCTTTTCCTATCATTTCGGTGACAGAAAGTTCTGGAATCTGAGAGGAGCCACACATTTCCTTCCACCCAGCGTTCTCATAAGTCTCCCGATAAAAATAATACCTCACTTGTATGGGTAGGCCTAGCGCCCGCGACAGGAAATGCCCCTAAACACAACGTGGACACATCACAATTTTTGACAGAAAACAGAGGTGTTTTTTACAAAGTGTCTTCCTGTAGATTTTGGCCTCTAGCTCAGCCGGCACCTGGGGAAACCAACCAAACCTGTGCATTTTTGAAAACTAGAGACCTAGGGGAATCCAAGATGGGGTGACTTGTGGCGTTCTGACCAGGTTCTGTTACCCAGAATCCTTTGAAAACCTCAAAATTTGGCTAAAAAAACACGTTTTCCTCACATTTCGGTGACAGAACGTTCTGGAATCAGAGAGGAGCCACACATTTCCTTCCACCCAGCGTTCCCCCAAGTCTCCCGATAAAAATGATACCTCACTTGTGTGGGTAGGCCTAGCGCCCGTGACAGGAAATGCCCCAAAACACAACGTGGACACATCACATTTTTTGAAAGAAAACAGAGGTGTTTTTTGCAAAGTGCCTACCTGTAGATTTTGGCCCCTAGCTCAGCCGGCACCTAGGGAAACCTACCAAACCTGTGCATTTTTGAAAACTAGAGACCTAGGGGAATTCAAGATGTGGTGACTTGTGGGGCTCTGACCAGGTTCAGTTACCCAGAATCCTTTGTAAACCTCAAAATTTGGCTAACAAAACACGTTTTCCTCACATTTCAGTGACAGAAAGTTCTGGAATCTGAGAGGAGCCACAAATTTCCTTCCACCCAGCGTTCCCCCAAGTCTCCCGATAAAAATGATACCTCACTTGTGTGGGTAGGCCTAGCGCCCGTGACAGGAAATGCCCCAAAACAGAACGTGGACACATCACAATTTTTGACAGAAAACAGAGGTGTTTTTTGCAAAGTGCCTACCTGTAGATTTTGGCCTCTAGCTCAGCTGGCACCTAGGGAAACATACCAAACCTGTGCATTTTTGAAAACTAGAGACCTAGGGGAATCCAAGATTGGGTGACTTGTGGGGCTCTGACCATGTTCTGTTACCCAGAATCCTTTGCAAACCTCAAAATTTGGCTAAACAAACACGTTTTCCACTCATTTCGGTTACAGAAAGTTGTGGAATCTGAGAGGAGCCACATATTTCCACCCCGCGTTCCCCAAGTCTGCCGATAAAAATGGTACCTCACTTGTGTGGGTAGGCCTAGCGCCCACGAAAGGAAATGGCCCAAAACACAACGTGGACACATCACATTTTTTCATCAAAAACAGTGCCTACCTGTGGATTTTGGCCTCTAGCTCAGCTGGCACCTGGGGAAACCTAGCAAACCACCACATTTTTGAAAACTAGAAACCCAGGGGAATCCAAGATGGGGTGACTTGTGGGGCTCTGACCATGTTCTGTTACCCAGAATCCTTTGCAAACATCAAAATTTGGCCAAAAAAACACTTTTTCCTCTCATTTCGGTGACAGAAAGTCCTGGAATCTGAGAGGAGCCACACATTTCCTTCCACCCAGCGTTCCCCCAAGTCTTCCGATAAAAATGGTACCTCACTTGTGTGGGTAGGCCTAGCGCCCAGGAAAGATAATGGCCCAAAACACAACGTGGACACATCACATTTTTTCACAGAAAACAGAGGTGTTTTTTGCAAAGTGTCTACCTGTGGATTTTGGCAACTAGCTCAGCCGGCCCCAGAGGGGCAGAAATGGCCTAAAATAAATTTGGCCCCCCACACCCCCCCTGGGAGCGACCGTTGCCTAGGGGGGCAGAAATGGTTTAAATACAATTTGCCCCCCAGGGGAGCAACTCTTGCCCAATGGGTCGCTCCCCATCTCTAAAAAAACAAACAAACAAAAAAAAAACCACCCCAAAAAATTTGCTCTGGCGCCTAGAGGTTTCTGCCCCCCCCGGGGGCAGATCGGCCTAATAATAGGCCGATCTTCCCCTGGTGGGGCCGAAATAGTGTAAAATAAATGTGCCCCCCCCCCACGGGAGCGACCCTTGCCTATGGGGTCAATCCCCCTGCGTGACATTGGCGCCCAAAAAAAATCCACGTGCCTAGTGGTTTCTGCCCCCTTGGGGGCAGATTGACCTAAAATCGGCCGATCTGCCCCCCTAAATACAATTTGCCCCCCAGGGTAGCGACCCTTGCCTAATGGGTCGCTCCCCATCTCTAAAAAAACAAACAAAAAAAAAAAACACACAAAAAAAATTTGCCCTGGCGCCTAGAGGTTTGGGGGCAGATCGGCCTAATATAAGGCCGATCTGCCCCCAGGTGGGGCAGAAATGGCCTAAAATAAATTTGCTCCCCCAAACCCCCCCCCGAGCGACCCTTGCCTACGGGGTCACTCCCCCTGCGTGACATTGGCGCCCAAAAAAAATCCACGGTGCCTAGTGGTTCCCTGCCCCCTTGGGGGCAGATTGACCTAAAATCGGCCGATCTGCCCCCCTAAATACAATTTGCCCCCCAGGGGAGCGACCCTTGCCTAATGTGTCGCTCCCCATCTCTAAAAAAACAAACAAACAAAAAAAAAAACACAAAAAAAAACATTTGCCCTGGCGCCTAGAGGTTTGGGGGCAGATCGGCCTAATATAAGGCCGATCTGCCCCCAGGTGGGGCAGAAATGGCCTAAAATAAATTTGCTCCCCCAAACCCCCCCCCCCCCCCCGGAGCGACCCTTGCCTACGGGGTCACTCCCCCTGCGTGACATTGGCGCCCAAAAAAAATCCATGGTGCCTAGTGGTTTCTGCCCCCTTGGGGGCAGATTGACCTAAAATTGGCCGATCTGCCCCCCTAAATACAATTTGCCCCCCAGGGGAGCGACCCTTGCCTAATGGGTCGCTCCCCATCTCTAAAAAAACAAACAAACAAACAAAAAAAACACAAAAAAAAACATTTGCCCTGGCGCCTAGAGGTTTGGGGGCAGATCGGCCTAATATAAGGCCGGTCTGCCCCCAGGTGGGGCAGAAATGGCCTAAAATAAATTTGCTCCCCCAAACCCCCAACTCCCCCCCCCCCCCGGGAGCGACCCTTGCCTATGGGGTCGCTCCCCCTGCGTGACATTGTCGCAAAAAAACAAATCCCCGGTGCCTAGTGGCTTCTGCCCCCAAAGGGGGCAGAAATGGCCTAAATACAATTTTCCCATCCAGGGGAACGACCCTTGTCCAAGGGGTCGCTCCCCATCTGTAAAACAAAAAAAAACAAAAATCCCCGGTGCCTAGTGGTTTCTGCCCCCCTTGGGGGCAGATCGGCCTAATCAAAATAGGCTGATCTGCCCCCCAGGGGGGCAGAAATGGCCTAAAATACATTTTCCCCCCAGGGGAGCGACCCTTGCCTAAGGGGCCGCTCCCCTTGCGTGAAATTCAGGTAAAAAAAAAAAACTCCCTGGTGTCTAGTGGTTTCTGTCCCCCTTGGGGGCAGATTGGCCTCATCAAAATAGGCCAATCTGCCCCCAAGGGGGGCAGAAATGGCCTAAATATATTTTGCCCCCTAGGGGAGCGACCCTTGCCTAAGGGGTCGCTCCCCACCTCCAAAAAAAACAAACAAAAAAAAAAAAAACGATCCCTGGTGCCTAGAGGTTTCTGCCCCCCCTGGGGGCAGATCGGCCTAATAATTGGCCGATCTGCCCCCAGGGGGGGCAGAAAAGGCCTTCCAAAAAAATGTCCCCCATTGGGAGCGACCCTTGCCTAAGGGGTCGCTCCCTTATGACAATTTCAACAACAACAAAAAAAATCCCTGGTGTCTAGTGGGCGTTTCAATCCGGCTTTTGAAACGCTCAGAGAGACTTCAAAGGGAAGGAAATACATTTCCTTCCCTTTGAAGCCTCTCTAGGCCTCCCCCACGTGATTGAAAGAGAAATGCAAAGCATTTCTCTTTCGATCACGCTGGAAGCTGAGCTTCCAGCGCGATGGGAGGAGGCCCTGTGACAAATCAGTGCACGATCGCGCGCTGACGTCACGGGGGGGTGGGAGGGGTCGGGGGTGGAAGGGGAAGGGCTTCCCCTTCCATCCCTGCCTTGGGGGGGTGGGTAGGGAGCACCGGGGGGAGCGCTAGCGCTCCCCCCAGTTCCCGGGTGTAGGACGAGGTGACCTCAGCCAAGGCACCCAGGAACAGGTGCCTTGGACGAGGTCACCTCATCCAAGGCACCCTACGGGTTAAAAGGTTTTACTTTGAACCTATTTATGAAGCTGCATCTCTGGTGGCAAGCAAGCTTTGAACCTGCATAATCCTCGCCTTTGGTCCTGACATAGAATAAAAAAATGTTTAGCTAACAAGAAGGAAAGTTGAAATTCTATTAAGGACACGGAGGCCAGGATTATCCCACCCAGGGTTTATATAAGGATATATAACTCTTCCCACCCGACTTTACATTGACAGGTGGTATGTGACGTTTCATTTTTCTGGAATTGCATTGATGCAAACTATTGGTCTGTGGCTTTCTGGAAAATAAGAATGAACTGCATCTTTGTGCCAGGTTGATTAACTATTAATTTGACATGTAATTGCTTGAATGTTCTCTGTTATGGGACAGCATGTTATTGATAAATATCAGTAGCTGAAATGTTTAATTCTTATTCTTCCAATCTCTGGTTATGCTTGAATATCTTGGTTATGGTTTTTCAATGGATATCAGAATTGGTATAATAAACTTCCCTTCTTCCATAAGCATGGATTCAAAGAATGATTAATGGCACATGATCCTTAACTTCCTTCAGCGAAGAAGAAGGACGAGGAAACAACGTCATGGTTATATATACACTTTGGAATGCGTTATGATTGGTTATTGGTTGTTATGGTCACCTGAGCCTGAATACTCTTAGGAAATGTAGTGAATGTTTTCTCTTTGATTTTGAACCTGCTGTTTATTAAAGGGAAGAAGAAAATGCATAATCCTCGCCTCTTTGTCCTTAATAGAATTGAAACTTTCCTTCTTGTTACCTAGAAAATGTTTCACTATGTGTGACATTTCAGTGCATTTTGTTTAGGGTGACCAGAATTTTAAAGCCAAAAACCAGAACAGTTCACAAAAATGGAAGAAGGGCTATAATTTTAATTCACCCGAGCGCACAGAATGAGAGCCTCATCGGCACAGAATTAGAGAAGAGGCACTTTAAGTCCGATGTACAAAGAAATTGTGCAGTCGCAAAAGGTGAATTTCGCCATTTGCGATCGCAAAATGGCCTTGCACAATGTACCATCTCTATTTTGCGAGGTGGTATCCTGTTACTGACTCGCAAAATAGGGATTGTGTCTCACAATTGGGAAGGCGTACCTTCGTAATTGCGACTCGCAGGCCTGTGTATGATTGATTTATAACCATGAATGCGGTTGCAAAACAATCACAGCTAACACCAATTTCAATTTGGTGTTAACACATTCACAGAAGGGAAGGGGTCCCCACGGGACCACTTACCCTATGTGAATGGTAGCACTAAATTGTTTCCAGAGCAGGCAGTGGTCCAGTGGACCACTGCCTACTCTGAAAAAATTAAAAGAAAACTTTTCATTTTTATTTTGAAATTCATCACATTTTCCATCAAGGAAAACGGGCTGAATTTCCAAAAAAAACAGCTTTATTGAAAAAGCAGTTACAGATATGATGATCTGCTGACCCAAGCAGGCCTCCATACCTATGACTATGGCCATTCCCAAATAGGTCGCTAATTGTGACCTGCCTCATGAATATTAATGAGGCAGGTCCTTTGCAACCCATTTGGGAATCGATAACAGTGTCTCAGCCACTGTTGTATATTACAGATTGCGACTTGCAAAAATATGCAAATTAGAAGTCACGTTCTGTAATGGTCGTACATCGGGCCCTAAGAACATAGATGAAATGCAATTTTTAAACCTAGTATCATGCCTCTTAATTAAATTGCTTTCTTATAACAGCTCCTAATTACCCCATGCTTTGGGAAACATAAAAAGGCACCTCCCACGGTTTTCAGTCGACCCTCTGAAAAAACAGGACTTGCCCTAAATTTACCGAAATCTGCCAGACCAGCTGGTGAAAAAACAGGACTGTCCCAGCAAATCCAGGCATGCCTGTTCACCCTAATTATATGGTACATGCAAGAAAATGGTGGGTTATGCCAGGCTAATATATATATATATATATATATCAAACCAAGGCCCTTTCAGGGTTAGAGTGACACATAAATTATGCAAAAAACAAAGGAGAACTCTGGGAAGTTCCCAATTTTAGGTGGAGAGCCGCTCTAGTAAAGAGCACCATGCAACACCAGAGACACTCTAGATTTGCTCACCTCAAATGTCTGCTTATCTAGCAAAGTTTTTAAGCATAGGATCAGCACAGTGCTATCCTCGCCGAGCTAGATAATGACAAGGGGGGTCATTACAACATTGGTGGTATAAGATGCTTACCGCCGTGCAGAAGACCGCCAATACACCGCCGCGGCCACTGTAGACCGCCACAGCTATTATGACACACATCACGGAATCCGCAGAAATTCAGACACCCACACAATACCGCCACACCAAAGGTCAGCGATAAACATGCGGAAACAAATCCTCCACCTCCACGCCAACAGAAACACGCCCATGCTATTACGACCCACGAATCCACGCAGCGGTCTTTCAACCGTGGTATTCCATTGGCGGTACACACCGCGGCGCTCAAAATACACACAGATCTCCAAAACACCGCCACATTGGACAATTCAAAATACACACACCTGATACACATACACACACCACTCCCACACACCCAACACAATATAAAACACACACCCACATCACCCACAAACCCCTACGACCACAATTCACGAACGAAGGCCAGAGAGATAGCACAGAACAGACAACCCCATCACACACAGGCACACAACACCATCACCCACGCAACATCCAAGCACAAAACACCACATACCACTACACTCACCACACTCATCAACACATACACCACACCACACATCACACACACCACCCCATGTCACGCCAAAGACACCCCCGCTTCTCCGAGGAGGAGCTCAGGGTCATGGTGGAGGAAATCATCCGGGTAGAGCCACAGCTATTTGGCTCACAGGTACAGCACACATCAACAGCCAGGAAGATGGAGCTATGGCAAAGAATAGTCGACAGGGTCAACGCTGTGGGACAGCACCCAAGAAATAGGGAGGACATCAGGAAGAGGTGGAACGACCTACGGGGGAAGGTGCGTTCAACGGTATCCAGGCACCACATCGCGGTACAGTGGACTGGCGGTGGACCACCACCTCCTCCCCCTCAACTAACAACATGGGAGGAGCAAGTCTTGTCCATCTTGCATCCTGAGGGGCTCGGAGGAGTCGTTGGAGGAACGGACACTGGTAAGTCAAATCTTAACTATCATATCCCCCACCCTACCTGCATGATATCACACACCCCCACCATCACACCCTCCCCTATCACCCCAAATCCTCACCTATCTACCCATGACACCAACCACCCATCCCAACCCCAAGCCCTGCATGACATAACTAAGCATGGACACCCATCACCAAAGGATGCCCACTGCACAGACCCAGAACACCCCCCAACCATCAGCACACAAGCCCCCCCACAGGAACGCCTGCACTGGGGTTCACGCACACCCAACCATTGCACACCATGAAACACACACATGCAATAATCATGTACTTATACCCCCGCAGGAACCCGAAGGAACGTCACCACACCAGAGGGTCCAGACAACACCACTCCACCCCCAGAAGAGGCCCACAGTGACGACAGCAGCTCTGCCCCACTGGATCTTGATGACCAGCCCGGACCATCGTGGGCCTCGGGACAGTCGGTTCCCCTTGCCCAGCCACAGCCCAACACCGAGCTTCCACCCTCTGGTAACACCAGCACAGCACCCACCCAGCGGGCCCAAACCTCCCTACCCAGGACAGGTCAATCAGCGGTGTTTCCACCACTACAGGGCACCCAGGCTAACCCACCACTGCAACAACAACAGGGACCTGGGGGCAGTGGTAGTGGGCACACAGTCCAGGGGACGGAGGCCCAGGAACATAGGGGAACTGGGAGGGCTGCTGTGCGACAGAGGGAGGACAGGCCAAGGGAACCCACTCTCAACGAAGCCCTCTCCTCCATCATGGGAGCATACCACCACTCCCAGGAGACGATGGCCACGGTCCTGGACAAGTTGCAGGAGACCCTGCGTCTGCAGGAGGAACAATATTTGGGGTTCAGGGAGGAGCTCGGGACCATCGGCTCCGCCCTGGGCACCATCGTAGGGGTGCTGACGGACATTCAAAAGACCTTGAGGGACACCGTGGCACTCCAAGGGGCCCCTGACACTAGCCAGGACGACAAACTGCCCACCACGTCCATCGGCGCTAGTGGACAGGAGGCACCGCCACAGGACCACCACACCAGCACCCCACCCCCTGCAGATGGAGAACCACCCCGCAAGTGGTCCCTGAGATCCAGGAACAGGACAGAGCAAGATGGCAAGACCCCCGCCAGGAAATAAGACCATCCTGATTGTCCTCCCACTGTCCCACTTTGTTACCCTGCCCAAATCGGAACTGCCCCAGCTCCACTTCCAATGCCCAGATGTGCAATGTACCTGTGAGACTAATAGACTGGACTCTGCCATGGACATTCCTCCACCATCACCCATCACCATTTTACACCCCCCCTTAATTTTATTTGCACTTAAATAAACACCCTTGAAACACCCCCAAAAAATTGAGTCAGTCTATGATTTGTAAATCTGTGTTATCAATTACAGTTTCATAATGGATTACCCATTGGAAGGCTAACATACCTATGTCACACATCACAAGCCCTTCAAGGATGCAAACAGTTGACACGTAGGCTACCACATTTGTGAAACTGAAATGGAAGGGGACAACTCAGTTAACAAATAGTGAGTGAAATGGAGGTACAGGATAGAGGTAGGTGTGTGAAAGTCAATGTAATGGTAAAGAAGAAAAAGTTATCACCTGTGTGTCACTGGAAATATTGCTGTATGACTGACTCCCTGTTGTCGTTTTCTTCTTCCTCAGCTTCATCCTCATCACTGTCCACAGGCTCCACAGCTGCTACAACACCGTCATCTGGATCATCCTCCTGCAGAAAAGGCACCTGGCGTCGCAATGCCAAGTTATGGAGCATGGAGCAGGCGATGATGATGTCGCACACCTTCTTCGGTGAGTAGAATAGGGATCCACCTGTCATATGGAGGCACCTGAACCTGGCCTTAAGAAGGCCCAAGGTGCGCTCGATAACCCTCCTAGTCCGCCCATGGGCCTCATTGTAGCGTTCCTCTGCCCTGGTCCTGGGATTCCTCACTGGGGTCAATAGCCAGGAAAGGTTGGGGTAACTAGAGTCCCCCAATAGCCATACACGGTGCCTCTGGAGTTGACCCATCATATCAGGGATGCTGCTATTGTGCAGGATGTAGGCGTCATGCACTGAGCCAGGGAACATAGCATTTACCTGCGAGATGTACTGATCTGCCAAACAGACCATCTGGACATTCATCGAATAATAACTCTTCCTGTTCCTGTACACCTGTTCACTCCTGCAGGGGGGGACCAGAGCTACATGGGTCCCATCAATGGCACCTATGACGTTGGGGATATGTCCAAGGGCATAGAAGTCACCTTTCACTGTAGACAAATCCTCCACCTCAGGGAAAATGATGTATCTCCTTACGTGTTTCAGCAGGGCAGACAACACTCTGGACAACACGTTGGAAAACATAGGCTGGGACATCCCTGATGCCATGGCCACTGTTGTCTGAAATGACCCACTTGCAAGGAAATGGAGCACTGACAGCACCTGCACGTCAGGGGGGATTCCAGTCGGATGGCGGATTGGAGACATCAGCTCTGGCTCCAACTGGGTACACAGTTCCTGGATTGTGGCACGGTCAAACCTGTAGGTCACGATTAAATGTCGCTCCTCCATTGTCAATAGGTCCACCAGCGGTCGGTAAACTGGCGAATTCCGCCATCTTCTCATATGTCCCAGCTGACGGTGCCTACGAAGGACAACAGCGAAGAAACAGTCACTATTCCTCCAGGTATGTACCCACAGTCACACACAAGACTACACCAGACAATAGACCCTTCCTGTATGTGTGTTGAGTGTAGGCCTCAGTATGTGTGACGCAGTTGAAAATGAATCCATGTGGGCACCTGAAATGGCGGCTGCCTGACCTCTAAAATGGGACAATGGGATTGTGGGGTAACAGCGCTGGCGTTGCACACCGTCGCGGTAGGCGGTCGTAGAGTGCGGCACAATGCTGCATTGGTTAACATTGGACCCTATGGGTCCCAGGAGCCACTGAACAGGTGCGCCGGCGGTGATGATGCGCCCCGCCGCGGACGTCACCGCCGCGGACGTCACCACCATTTTCTATCTCTTCAATCACTAGATACCTGACCTTCGACAGGAGAGGACCTACACTGCTAGTGCTGCTGTGACCTCGGTCTGGAAGCGACGATGGCTGCTGCGTCTGGGGAAAGGGCCCCTGCCTTCACTGCACAGGAGTTGGAGAAACTTGTGGATGGGGTCCTCCCCCAGTACACGCTACTCTACGGTCCTCCAGACCAACAGGTTAGTACACAGGGAGCACGTTGTAGGGGCTAGGCCAGGGTGGACAGGGCTGGGTGAAAGAGGGAAGGGGGCAGAAGTCATACTACAGTAAAGCATGGGAATAAATGGGCCACATGGTCAGAGTATGGAGGGGGCCACACACATTGATGGTGCAATTGGTAATGATTGTTCCTCTTCCCTTGTGCATGTCATGTAGGTCAGCGCCCACCAGAAGAGGGACATTTGGCATGCCATCGCCAAGGAGGTCCGGACCCTGGGGGCCCACCAGAGACGGGGCACCCACTGCCGGAAGAGATGGGAGGACATTCGCCGCTGCAGCAAGAAGACGGCGGAGGCTCAGCTGGGGATGGCCTCCCAACGTGGGAGGGGTGCCCGTCGTACCATGACCCCCCTGATGTTCCGGATCCTGGGGGGTGGCCTACCCGGAGTTGGATGGGCGCTTAAGGACATCACAGCAGACACAAGGGGGTGAGTACAACCTCATTCTGCTGACTTTGCGTGCAGTGGAGGTGTCTGGGTGGGGGAGGTGGTCTGTGGGTGTCCCTAGGCCAGGGCGAGTTAGTTAGGCAAGGCCCCTCCGTAATGTAGGCCATGTGGCACTCTACCCCACCTCAGAAAATTAGCAAGTTGAGGTATAGTTGCCCCTGTGGCACCCATGTGTGCAGATTTCCAACATTGCCATGTAGGCCAAATCCATGAAATTGCATGTGCAGAGGGCAGGAGCGCAGCGTTGTGCATGGGGCTGCTGAGTCTGTCTTGTCCTTCAACGGTAGCGGTATGCCATGCACTAATACTCTCTTTCTTCTGTCTCCCCCCCTTTTCCTGCTCTCCCTGTCCTTTTGTATATCAGCATCAACAGGCGGAGGTACAGTGGCACCGGAGCACGAGGGAGCTGCATCCCACATGGCCATGGAGGGTCACACCACAGACTCTGAATACACCAGTGGGACGGAGGGCGAGGGGAGCTTCACGTCGGCCACCAGATCACCAACCAGCGACACAGACTCGTCCGCCGATGTGAGCTCCCCTGTGGTGGCGGCACCATCTGTGCGCCCCACTTCTACAGGTACAGCCGCCACCCCCCTACCAGCACCGCCCTCCCAGCAGCCCCTCAGCGTTCGCCCCGTGCCCGCTCACCCAGGAGGGTGGGCATCACCTTTGCCCCAGGCACCTCAGGCCCTGCCCCAGTCACCCCTGCTGCCCTCAGTGAGGAGGCCATTGACCTCCTCAGGTCACTCACTGTTGGGCAGTCTACCATTGTGAATGCCATCCAGGGTGTAGAAAGGGCGTTGCAACACGGTAATGCATTCCTGGAGGGCATTCATTCTGGTCAGGCTGCCCTTCAGCGAACCCTGTAAACTCTGGCCTCAGCACTGATGGCAGCAATTGTCCCTGTGTCTAGCCTCCCCCCTCCAACTTCCTCCACCCAGACGCAATCCCCTGTATCCCAGCCCATCCCAAGCACACCTACAGACCAGCATGCAGACAAGTCAACACACACAAGTAGCTCAAGCAAACATAGACACCACACACACCACAGGCACTCACACAAGCATCACACCCATACAGACACAGCAACATCCACTGTCTCCACTGTGTCCCCCACCTCCTCTTCTCCCTCCTCCCTCCCAGTCTCGTCTACACACACACCTGCATGCACCACATCTACAGGCACTAGGACTCGCACCAGGACACCCAGCACCACACGCCGCTCACCTGCACTCACCACCTCCACTGCCAGTTACACGTCCCCTGTGTCCTCTCCCAGTGTGTCTGTGACGCCCCCTCCCAAAGTACCCAAACGCCGGAAATCACTCACCCAACATCCATCCACCTCACGACAGCCTCCAGTACTTGCACCTGCACCCAAAACAGCTAAAGTGACACCTCCTACAACCACCTCCTCTTCCTCCACTCCCAGACCCCCTCCAGCTACCCATCCCAGTGTTCGTCAGAAACTGTCCCTCTGTCAAATTGACCTTTTTGCCCCCCCCCCTCCAATTCATCAGTCCCTTCGTAGTGCCTCAGCCAAAAATCCTCCAGTACCAGTGGTGCCTGTTCAAGGTTTTTGGAGTGCACCGTCCACCAGGGCAGGCAGTAGGACCCAGAGCCAAGGCACTGGCAGCCCACCCCCTGTAAAGGCTCCGAAATTGGAGAGTGGATGACGGGACCGTGTCAAGACTCCTGGTGGGACTACAAGTGAAATGGGATTGAAGGCGATTGGTGAGTCAGCTGTAACTCCAAAAAAGGTGGGGAAGGTCCAGAGGAAGTCTGCCCAGCCTGTTGTGAGTGTCACGGCAGAGAAGTGCGCCATCATTTCCGGCGGTCCAGACACAACCGCCAGCACCGTCGTCACTGGTCCAGAGAGCACCGCCAGAGTCACAGCCCAGGAGGGCTCAAGTATTGTCACTGGTCCAGAGAGCACCGCCAGAGTCACAGCCCAGGAGGGCTCAAGTATCGTCACTGGTCCAGAGAGCACCGCCAGAGTCACAGCTCAGGAGGGCTCAGGTATCGTCACTGGTCCAGAGAGCACCGCCAGAGTCACAGCCCAGGAGGGCTCAAGTATCGTCACTGGTCCAGAGAGCACCGCCAGAGTCACAGCCCAGGAGGGCTCAAGTATCGTCACTGGTCCAGAGACCACCGCCGGAGTCACAGCCCAAGCGGGGCCAGGATGCCACAGCCCCGCTGGGCAATAATGGAACGTCATGCCACACACCAATGTCCAGTGTGGAAATCGTCATGCCACACACCAATGTCCAGTGTGGAAATCGTCATGCCACACACCAATGTCCAGTATGGAGATCGTCATGCCACACACCAATGTCCAGTGTGGAAATCGTCATGCCACACACCAATGTCCAGTGTGGAAATCGTCATGCCACACACCAATGTCCAGTATGGAGATCGTCATGCCACACACCAATGTCCAATGTGGAAATCGTCATGCCACACACCAATGTCTGTACCAGAACTGCCATGTCATAGCACCGCTGAAGAGGGCAAAGACCGCCATGTCAAAGCACCGCTGAAGAGGGCAAAGACCGCCATGTCATAACACCGCTGAACAGGGCAAAGACCGCCATGTCAAAGCACCGCTGAACAGGGCAAAGACCGCCATGTCATGGCACCGCTGAAGAGGGCAAAGACCGCCATGTCATAGCACCTCTGAAGAGGGCAAAGACCGCCATGTCATAGCACCGCTGAACAGGGTAAAGACCTCCATGTCATAGCACCGCTGAAGAGGGCAAAGACCGCCATGTCATAGCACCGCTGAACAGGGCAAAGACCGCCATGTCAAAGCACCGCTGAAGAGGGCAAAGACCGCCATGTCACAGCACCGCTGAACAGGGCAAAGACCGCCATGTCAAAGCACCGCTGAAGAGGGCAAAGACCGCTATGTCAAAGCACCGCTGAAGAGGGCAAAGACCGCCATGTCATAGCACTGCTGAACAGGGCAAAGACCACCATGTCAAAGCACCGCTGAACAGGGCAAAGACCGCCATGTCAAAGCACCGCTGAACAGGGCAAAGACCGCCATGTCATAGCACCGCTGAACAGGGCAATGCACCTGGTAGGAATGAATGGCCCACCACATCAGGCATCCTTATCCCATGTGCAGCTGGGACAGTGACAGGACACTACCTTTCACGGGGAGACTCATCCAGTCTGGGCACCAGTCACCCCCCAGTACCAGTATGGACCTGGATCAACTTGAGAGACTGTGGCTTTGCACTCCCCAGGATGTGACAGTGGGCAACCCACCCACTGTAGAGACTTGAGAGACTGTGGCTTTGCACTCCCCAGGATGTGACAGTGGGCAACCCACCCACTGTAGAGACTTGAGAGACTGTGGCTTTGCACTCCCCAGGATGTGACAGTGGGAAACCCACCCACTGTAGAGACTTGAGAGACTGTGGCTTTGCACTCCCCAGGATACATCAATGGGCATGGAGCCCCGACGTGGATCTGGCTTTGCATTCATGTGGCTGAGGTGCCCCCCCTTCCCTTCCCCCTGAGGTGCCTGTAGTGTTTCTATCTGATGCCCTGGCAGTGTTCTTTCCGATTTTGGTCAGGTATCTATTGTGGGCCTCGCCCATGCATTTTTGGACTGTTTGTGCACGGACATTGTTGTGTACATATCTGCACTACTTCTCGGATTGTATATATGTAAATAAGAGTGATTTTATAATACATATATTTGTATATTTTTGTATGACATGTATATTGGCACATTACAAAGTTTGACCGAAATTCGCATTGTCTTTGCATTCTTCCGCGGAATTGTGGGTTGTTACTGTGATTTTTGTGACTGCATTGGTGTGTATGTTGTAATATGCGAGGGTGGGGGTGGGGGTGTTTGGTGGGTGTCCCCCTAACTTTTGCCTCCCCGTGTCGTAGGTGCTGTACTCACCGGTATCTTCTGCGCCTACGTCGCTGTTGGTCGTGAAGGAGCAGAAAGACAAGGGCAGGTAGTATTTGGAGTTCCGGGTCCATGGAGTCGTCGTTCCTCGTGGGATGTGTAGAAGGTGAGCGTTTTCCCATAGCAATAGCTGTTTTACCACTCCAGGCACAGTATTACAGTTTTGGACTGGTCAAATACCATCCAAGCCAACCTGGAATGAGTAAAGCAACCCCTGACACGTGTTTTGCTCTCATTAGTGCTCTTCAGAGGGGTATAGCTTTGTCCAGACACAAGGGAGCACCAAGTATAAGTCAAACCAAGGCCCTTTCAGGGTTAGAGTGACACATAAATTATGCAAAAAACAAAGGAGAACTCTGGGAAGTTGCCAATTTTAGATGGAGAGCCGCTCTAGTAAAGAGCACCCTGCAACACCAGCGACACTCTAGATTTGCTCACCTCAAATGTCTGCTTATCTAGCAAAGCTTTTAAGCATAGGATCAGCACAGTGCTATCTTCGCCGAGCTAAATAGTGACAAAGTCTTTTGCCATTTGTACAGCAAAATCTTTAAGCATAGGATTGACACAGTGTCATCCTCGCCGAGCTGTAAAATGACAAAAGCCATTTACCACTCCAGGCACAGTATTATAGCTTTGGACTGGTCAAATACCGTCCAAGCCAACCTGGAATGAATAAAGCAACCCCTGACACGTGTTTCACTCTCATTAGGGCTCTTCAGAGGGGTATAGCTTTGTCCAGACACAAGGGAGCACCCAGTATAAGTCAAACCAAGGCCCTGTCAGGGTTAGAGTGATGCATAAATTATGCAAAAAACAAAGGAGAACTCTGGGAAGTTCCCAATTTTAGGTTGAGAGCCGCTCTAGTAAAGAGCACCCTGCAACACCAGCGACACTCTAGATTTGCTCACCTCAAATGTCTGCTTTTCTAGCAAAGTTTTTAAGCATAGGATCAGCACAGAGCTATCCTCGCTGAGCTAGATAGTGACAAAGTCTTTTGCCATTTGTACAGCAAAATCTTTAAGCATAGGATTGACACAGTGTCATCCTCGCCGAGCTGTAAAATGACAAAAGCCATTTACCACTCCAGGCACAGTATTACAGCTTTGGACTGGTCAAATACCGTCCAAGCCAATCTGGAATGAGTAAAGCAACCCCTGACACGTGTTTCGCTCTCATTAGAGCTCTTCAGAGGGGTATAGCTTTGTCCAGACACAAGGGAGCACCCAGTATAAGTCAAACCAAAGCCCTTTGAGGGTTAAAGTGACACATAAATTATGCAAGAAACAAAGGAGAACTCTGGGAAGTTCCCAATTTTAGGTGGAGAGCCGCTCTAGTAAAGAGCACCCTGCAACACCAGCGACACTCTAGATTTGCTCACCTCAAATGTCTGCTTATCTAGCAAAGTTTTTAACCATAGGATCAGCACAGTGCTATCCTCGCCGAGCTAGATAGTGACAAAGTCTTTTGCCATTTGTACAGCAAAATCTTTAAGCATAGGATTGACACAGTGTCATCCTCGCCGAGCTGTAAAATGACAAAAGCCATTTACCACTCCAGGCACAGTATTACAGCTTTGGACTGGTCAAATAGCGTCCAATCCAACCTGGAATGAGTAAAGTTACCCCTGACACGTGTTTCGCTCTCATTAGAGCTCTTCAGTGGGGTATAACTTTGTCCAGACACAAGGGAGCACCCAGTATAAGTCAAACAAGGCCCTTTCAGGGTCAGAGTGATGCATAAATTATGTAAAAAACAAAGGAGAACTCTGGGAAGTTCCCAATTTTAGGTGGAGAGCCGCTCTAGTAAAGAGCACCCTGCAACACCAGCGACACTCTAGATTTGCTCACCTCAAATGTCTGCTTACCTAGCAAAGTTTTTAAGCATAGGATCAGCACAGTGCTATCCTCGCTGAGCTAGATAGTGACAAAGGGGGTCATTACAACATTGGCGGTAAAAGCCGCTTACCGCCGTGCAGAAGACCGCCAACACACCGCCGCGGAATTCCGCCACAGCTATTATGACCCACATCTCGAAATCCGACAAAATTCAGACACCCACACAAGTCCGTCACGCCAAAGGTCAGTGATAAACTGGCAAAAACAAATCCTCCACCGTCACGCCAACAGAAATACGCCCACGCCATCACGACACACGAATCCACGCAGCGGTCTTTCAACCGCGGTATTCCATTGGCGGTACACACCGCCGCGCTCAAAATACACACACTTCTACAAAACACCACCACATTGGACAATTCGAAATACACACACCTGATACACTTACACACACCACTCCCACACACCCATTACAATATAAAACACACACCCACATCACCCACAAACCCCTACGACCACTATTACAGAGAGAAGGCCAGAGAGAGACACCACCATCCACAAACTAGCAGCCACAGGTACTCAACATCATCACCCACACAACTTCCATGCACAAAACACCACACACCTCTACATATTACCACACTTATCACCACACACACCACCCCACACATCACCTGCACCACCCCATGGCACGGCAAAGACACCCCAGGTTCTCTGAGGAGGAGCTCAGGGTCATGGTGGAGGAAATCGTCTGGGTAGAGCCACAGCTATTTGGAGCACAGGTGCAGCACACCTCAATTGCAAGGAAGATGGAGCAATGGAGAAGAATAGTCGACAGGGTCAACGCAGTGGGACAACACCCAAGAAATCGGGACGACATCAGGAAGAGGTGGAACGACCTATGGGGGAAGGTGCGTTCCGTGGTCTCCAGACACCACCTGGCGGTCCAGCGGACTGGCGGCGGACCCCCACCTCCTCACCCACAACTAACAACATGGGAGGAGCAGGTCTTGGCGATTCTGCATCCTGAGGGCCTCGCAGGAGTCGGTGGAGGAATGGACTCTGGTAAGTCAAACCTTTAACTACCATATCCCACACCCTACCTGCATGCTATCACATACCCCCACCCTCGCCCCCACCCCTAGCACTCCAACTCCTCACAAATGTACCAATATCACAAACCACACATCCCAACACCAAGCCCTGCATGCAACAACAACGCATGGATACCCATCACTAAAGCATGCCCACTGCACATACCCAAACACCCCCCTAAACCAGCATCACACAAGCCCCCACACAGGAATGCAAGCACTGGGGTACGCGCTCACCCACCCATTGCACACCATGAGACACACAGAAGCAATAATCATGCTTTTACACCCCTGCAGGACCACTACCCAACGTCACCAGACAGGAGGGTCCAGACATCTCCACCCACCCACAGAAGAGGCCCACAGTGATGACAGCAGCTCTGTCCAACTGGATCTAGATGACCAGCCCGAACCATCGTGGGCCTCGGGACAGTCGGTTCCCCTCACACAGGCACAGGCCACCACAGACCTTCCCCCCTCTGGTAACACCAGCACAGCACCCACCCAGCGGGCCCATACCTCCGTCCCCAGGACACGTCAATCAGCTGTGTGTCCACCACTACAGGGAACCCAGGATAACCCACCACCCCAACAACAACAGGGACCTGGGGGCAGTGGTAGTGGGCACACGGTCCAGGGGACGGAGGCCCAGGAACACAGGGGAACTGGGAGGGCTGCTGTGCGACAGGGGGCAGACAGTCCAAGGGAACCCACTCTCCATGAGGCCCTCTCCTCCATCATGGGAGCATACCACCACTCCCAGGAGACGATGGCAACGGTCCTGGCCAAGTTTCAGGAGACCCAGCGCATGCAGGAGGAACAGTATTTGGGGTTCAGGGAGGAACTCAGAACCATCAGCTCCGCCCTGGGCACCATCGTAGGGGTGCTGAAGGAAATACTCAACACCAGGAGGGACACTGTGGCAATCCAAGGGGCCCCTGACACTAGCATGGACGATGAACTGCCCACCACCTCCGCCGGCGCTAGTGGACAGGAGGCACCGCCACAGGACCACCACACCAGCACTCCACCACCTGCAGATGGAGAACCACCCCGCAAGCAGTCCCTGAGATCCAGGAACAAGACAGAGCACGATGCCAAGACCCCCGCCAAGAAATGAGACCACCCTGATTGTGAACCCACTGTCCCACTTTGACACCCTGTGCATATTGGAACTGCCCCAGCTCCACTTCCTATGCCCATATGGGCAATGCACCTATGAGACAAATAGACTGGACTCTGCCATGGACCCTCATCCACCATCACCCCTCACCATTTAACTTCACCCTCCAATCTTTTGTATGTAAATAAACACACCTAAAGCACCAAAAGATCTGGAGTCTGTCTGTGATTTTGAAATAGTGTATTTGCAATGACAGTGACAATATTTCCAGGAATTAGTAATGTCAACATACCTATGTCACACAGCTCTAGTCCATGAGGAATCTAAGCAGATGACACACGTTGGGACCCACACCTGTGAAACCGTAAGGGAAAGTGACAACTCAGTGACCATACACTGGGTGAAATCGACAGACAGGATAGAGGTAGAAGTGTAAAAGTACATGTAGTAGGCAGGAATGTGTTTCACTGGAAATATTGCTGGATGACTGAGTCCCTGTTGTCAATGTCTTCTTCCTCTGCTTCCTCCTCATCACTGTCCACAGGCTCCACAGCTGCCACAACACCGCCATCTGGACCATCCTCCTGCAGAAAAGGCACCTGTCGTTGCAAAGCCAAGTTGTGAAGCATACAGCAGGCCACGATGATCTGGCACACCTTCTTTGGTGAGTAGAATAGGGATCCACCTGTCATATGGAGGCACCTAAACCTGGCCTTCAGGAGGCCGAAGGTGCGTTCGATCACCCTCCTAGTCCGCCCATGGGCCTCATTGTAGCGTTCCTCTGCCCTGGTCCTGGGATTCCTCACTGGGGTCAGTAGCCATGACAGGTTGGGGTAACCAGAGTCACCTAATAACCCCACCCGGTGCCTCTGTAGTTGACCCATCACATAAGGGATGCTGCTATTCCGCATGATGTAGGCGTCATGCACTGAGCCAGGGAACATGGCATTCACATGGGAGATGTACTGGTCTGCCAAACATACCATCTGTACATTCATGGAATGATAAGTCTTCCGGTTCCTGTACACCTGTTCACTCCTGTGGGGGGGGGGACGAAAGCCACATGGGTCCCATCAATGGCACCTATGATGTTGGGGATATATCCAAGGGCATAGAAATCACCTTTCACTGTAGACAAGTCCTCCACCAGAGGGAACACGATGTAGCTGCGCATGTGTTTCAGCAGGGCAGACAACACTCTGGACAATACGTTGGAAAACATAGGCTGGGACATCCCTGATGCCATGGCCACAGTTGTTTGAAATGACCCACTTACAAGGAAATGGAGCACTGACAGCACCTGCACTTCAGGGGGGATGCCTGTGGGATGGCGGATTGCTGACATCAGGTCTGGCTCCAACTGGGTACACAGTTCCTGGATTGTGGCATGGTCAAACCTGTAGGTGATAATCAAATTTCTTTCCTGCATTGTCAACAGGTCCACCAGCGGTCGGTACACCGGAGGATTCCGCCATCTCCTCACATGTCCCAGCGGACGGTGCCTATGAAGGAAAACAGCGACCACAGAGTCAAACAACTCAGAGGTATGTACCCACAGTCTACACAGAACACGATTCATACACAAAATCTGGCCTGTATGTGTGTTGAGAGTAGGCCTAGGTATGTGTGACGCAGTTGGTATTTAGGCCATGTGGCCCCTCGAAATGGCGGCTGCCTGTCCTCTAAAGCGGGACAATGGGATGTGAGGTAACTGCACTGGCGTTGTACACCGTTGCGGTAGGCGGTCAAAGACCGCGGCGCAATGCTGCATTGGTTAACATTGGACCCTATGGGTCCCAGGAGCCAATGACGATGTACGCCGGCGGTGATGGTACGCACCGCCGCGGACGTGACTGCCACGGACGTGACCGCCATTTTCTATCTGTTTAATCACTCGATACCTGATCTTCGACAGGAGAGGACCTACACTGCAAGTGCTGCTGTGACCTCGGTCTGGAAGAGACAATGGCTCGTGCGTCTGGGGAAAGGGCCCCTGCCTTCACATCGGAGGAGTTGGAGAAGCTAGTCGATGGGGTCCTCCGCCAGTACACGCTACTCTACGGTCCTCCAGACCAACAGGTAAGTACACAGGGAGCATGTTGTATGGGCTATGCCTGTGTGGAGAGGGCTGGTTGTAAGAAGGAAGGGGGCAGAGTCCTGCGTGCATGAAAGACGGTGGGTGCATGTGCCACATGGCAAGGGTAGGGATGGGGGCCAATCACTTTGACGGTGCAGTTGGTAATGACTTCTGTTCTTCCACTGTAAATTTCATGTAGGTCAGCGCCCACCAGAAGAAGGATATTTGGCGTGCCATCGCCAAGGACGTCCGGACCCTGGGGGTCCACAACAGACGGAGCACCCACTGCTGGAAGAGATGGGAGGACATTCGCCGCTGGAGCAAGAAGACGGCAGAGGCTCAGCTGGGGATGGCCTCCCAACGTGGGAGGGGTGCCTGTCGAACCATGACCTCCCTGATGTTCCGGATCCTGGCGGTGGCCTACCCTGAGTTGGATGGGCGCTTGAGGGCATCACAGCAGACACAAGGGGGTGAGTACACTCTCATTCAGCTGACTTTGCGTGCAGTGGAGGTGTCTGGGTGGGGAGGAGGGCTGTGGGTTTCCCTAGGCCAGGGCGAGTTCCGTAGGCTAGGCCCCTT
Organism: Pleurodeles waltl; assembly: GCF_031143425.1. NCBI lineage: Eukaryota > Metazoa > Chordata > Amphibia > Caudata > Salamandridae > Pleurodeles > Pleurodeles waltl. Next base: position 675,476,349 of record NC_090446.1, read on the forward strand.
CGTAAGGCATGGCCCTGTGGCCCCTCACCCCACCTCTGTAGAGTGCCAAGTACAGCTATTCATGCCCCAGGGTCATCTATGTGTGCAGATGTCGTCCATAGCCTTGTAGGCCATTTCCCAGGAATTGCACTGTAGAGCCCAAGTGTGCGGCGTAGTGCAGGGGGTTGCTGTGTCTGTCTTGTCCGCCAACGGTAGCGGTAAGCCATGGACTCAACCTGTCTTATTTCTGTCCCCCGTCCCCTTTTTTTGCGGTCTCCTTGTTCTTGTGTGTATTAGCATCATCAGGCAGAGGAGCAGTGGCACCGGAGCACGAGGGAGCTGCATCCCTCATGGGCATGGAGGCCCACACTACGGACTCGGAATACACCAGTGGGACGGAGGGCGAGGGGAGCACCACGGTGGTCACAGGATCTGCAACCAGCGACACAGACTCGTCCTCCGATGGGAGCTCCCTTGTGGTGGCGGCAACATTTGTGCCCCCCACTTCAACAGGTACAGCCGCCACCCTCCCTACCAGCACCGCCCTCCCAGCAGCCCCTCAGCCTTCGCCCCGTGCCCGCTCACCCAGGAGGGTGGGCATCTCCTTCGCCCCAGGCACCTAAGCCCCTGCCCCTGTCACCTCTGCTGCCCTCAGTGAGGAGGCCATTGACCTCCTCAGGTCCCTCACTGTTGGGCAGTCTACTATTTTGAATGCCATCCAGGGTGTAGAAAGGGAGTTGCAACACACAAATGCATTCCTGGAGGGCATTCATTCTGGTCAGGCTGCCCTTCATCGAACCGTTCAAACTCTGGCCTCAGCACTGATGGCAGCCATTGTCCCTGTGTCTAGCCTCCCCCCTCCAACTTCCTCCACTCAGACCCAATCCCCTGTACCTCGGCCTATCCCAAGCACACCATCAGACCAGCCTGCACACACCTCACCACACAAGGGAAGCTCAGGCAAACATAAGCTCCACACATCCCACAGGCACTCACGCAAGCATCACACACATACAGACACACCAACATCCACTGCCTCCACTGTGTCCCCCTCCTCCTCGTCTCCCTTCTCCCTCCCAGTCTCGTCTACACTCACACCTGCATGCACTACCACTACAGCCACTACGTCCCGCACCAGCACACCCACCACCACACCCCGCTCACATGCACTCACCACCCCCATTACCATGCACACATCCCCTGTGTCCTCTCCCAGTGTGTCTGTGACGCCCCCTCCCAAGATACACCATCCACCTCACGACAGCCTCCAGCGCATGCACCTGCACCCAAATCCACAAAACTTACACCTCCTACAACCACCACCTCTTCCTCCACTCCCAAACCCCCTCCAGCTACCCATCCCAGTGTCTCCAAACAATTTTTCCTGTCCACCCTTAACCTATTTCCCACAACCCCCACCTCCGTCCAACTCATAGGTCCTGTACTAGCACCTCAGCCACAAAATCACCGGACCAGTGGTGCCTGTTGTGACAGGTATGTGGAGTGCACCAGCCACCAGGCCAGCCAGTGTATCACGGAGCCAGAGCACTGCCAGTCCCCCCCCTGTGAAGCACCAGAAGTTGGCCAGTGCCCGGCGGGAGAGGGGGAAGACTCCAGCCACCCACGCCGCTCACAGTGGTCCCGGGGGGAGTGTGGACTCAGCTGTGACTCCTCCCAAGGTGGGGAAGGGCCAGAAGAAAGCCGCAAAGTCTGGGAGGAGCAGCATGACGGAGAATACCGCCATCATCCCCGCTGCCCAGGAGGGCCCCGCCAGCCACAGCCCCACTGCCCAGGAGGGCCCCGCCAGCCACAGCCCAGCTGCCCAGGATGGCCCCGCCAGCCACAGCCCAGCTGCCCAGGAGGGCCCCGCCAGCCACAGCCCAGCTGCCCAGGAGGACCCCGCCAGCCACAGCCCAGCTGGGCATTGAAGGACCGCCAGCCCCAGCCCAGCTGGGCAATGAATGACCGCCAAGTCAAGCACCGCTGAACAGGGCAAGGACCGCTGAACAGGGCAAGGACCGCCAACTCAAGCACCGCTGAACAGTGCAAGGACCGCCAACTCATGCACCGCTGAACAGGGCAAGGACCGCCAACTCAAGCACCGCTGAACAGGGCAAGGACCGCTGAACAGGGCAAGGACTGCCAACTCAAGCACCGCTGAACAGGGCAAGCACCGCCAACTCAAGCACTGCTGAACAGGGCAAGGACCGCCAACTCAAGCACCACTGAACAAGGCAAGGACCGCTGAACAGGGCAAGCACCGCCAACTCAAGCACCGCTAGCCCTTGAGCGGCAGGGGCAGTGACGCAACAGGGACCGTCACGGGGTGAGTGATGCACTCTGGGCACCAGTCCCCCTCCAGAACCAGTGGAGACATGCATCCACTCCGTCTGTCCTGCACAGGATGAAGCACTCTGGGCACCAGTCCCCCTCCAGAACCAGTGGAGACATGCATCCACTCCGTCTGTCCTGCACAGGATGAAGCACTCTGGGCACAAAGCCCCCTCCAGAACCAGTGGAGACTGTTATCGACTTGAGAAACTGTGGCTTTGCACTCCCCAGGATGGTACAGTGGGCAAACCACCCTCTGGAGAGACTTAAGAGACTGTGGCTTTGCACTCCCCAGGATAAAGCAGTGGGCAAACCACCCACTGGAGAGACTTGAGAGACTGTGGCTTTGCACTCCCCAGGATGCAGCAGTGGCCAAACCACCCACTGGAGAGACTTGAGAGACTGTGGCTTTGCACTCCCCAGGATAAAGCAGTGGGCAAACCACCCACTGGAGGGACTTGAGAGACTGTGGCTTTGCACTCCCCAGGATGCAGCAGTGGGCAAACCACCCACTGGAGAGACTTGAGAGACTGTGGCTTTGCACTCCCCCGGATAAAGCAGTGGGCAAACCACCCACTGGAGAGACTTGAGAGACTGTGGCTTTGCACTCCCCAGGATGCAGCAGTGGGCAAACCACCCACTGGAGAGACTTGAGAGACTGTGGCTTTGCAGTGCCCAGGATAAAGCAGTGGGCAAACCACCCACTGGAGAGACTTGAGAGACTGTGGCTTTGCACTCCCCAGGATAAAGCAGTGGGCAAACCACCCACTGGAGAGACTTGAGAGACTGTGGCTTTGCACTCCCCAGGATGCAGCAGTGGGCAAACCACCCACTGGAGAGACTTGAGAGACTGTGGCTTTGCAGTGCCCAGGATAAAGCAGTGGGCAAACCACCCACTGGAGAGACTTGAGAGACTGTGGCTTTGCACTCCCCAGGATAAAGCAGTGGGCAAACCACCCACTGGAGAGACTTGAGAGACTGTGGCTTTGCACTCCCCAGGATGGTACAGTGGGCAAACCACCCACTGGAGAGACTGTGGCTTTGCAGTGCCCAGGATAAAGCAGTGGGCAAACCACCCACTGGAGAGACTTGAGAGACTGTGGCTTTGCAGTGCCCAGGATAAAGCAGTGGGCAAACCACCCACTGGAGAGACTTGAGAGACTGTGGCTTTGCACTCCCCAGGATAAAGCAGTGGGCAAACCACCCACTGGAGAGACTTGAGAGACTGTGGCTTTGCACTCCCCAGGATGGTACAGTGGGCAAACCACCCACTGGAGAGACTGTGGCTTTGCACTCCCCAGGATAAAGCAGTGGGCAAACCACCCACTGGAGAGACTTGAGAGACTGTGGCTTTGCACTCCCCAGGATGCAGCAGTGGGCAAACCACCCACTGGAGAGACTTGAGAGACTGTGGCTTTGCACTCCCCAGGATGCAGCAGTGGGCAAACCACCCACTGGAGAGACTTGAGAGACTGTGGCTTTGCACTCCCCAGGATAAAGCAGTGGGCAAACCACCCACTGGAGAGACTTGAGAGACTGTGGCTTTGCACTCCCCAGGATGGTACAGTGGGCAAACCACCCACTGGAGAGACTGTGGCTTTGCACTCCCCAGGATAAAGCAGTGGGCAAACCACCCACTGGAGAGACTTGAGAGACTGTGGCTTTGCACTCCCCAGGATGCAGCAGTGGGCAAACCACCCACTGGAGAGACTTGAGAGACTGTGGCTTTGCACTCCCCAGGATGCAGCAGTGGGCAAACCACCCACTGGAGAGACTTGAGAGACTGTGGCTTTGCACTCCCCAGGATACATTAATGGGCATGGAGCCCCCCTGTGGATATGGCGTCGTGCACTCATCCGGCTGAGGTGCCCCCCCCTTCCCTTCCCCCTGAGGTGCCTGTTGTTTTTCTATCTGATGCCCCTGCAGTGTTCTCTCCGTCATGTTCGGGTATCTTGTGTGGGCCTCGCCCATGCATTTTGGGCCCAGTGGTCCACGGACTATGAATGGTGTATTACCTGGACTACTATTCGTGGTGTATATTTTGTTAATAGTGTATATATGTATTTTTTTGCTTACTCGATTTAGATATTATACAATGGTTACACTCATTTCCTTTTGTCTTTGCATTCTTCCGGGGGGGGTTTGGGGGTGTTACTGTAATGTTTGTATATGCATTGGTGTGTGTGTTGTAGTGGGTGAGGGTGGGGGTGGGGGTTGGGGTGTTGCGTGTATGTGTCCCTGTTTTTTGCCTCCCCTATGTCGTAGGTGCAGTACTCACCGTGGTCTTCGCGGCCGGTGTTGGTGCTCCTGGTACAGGAGCAGGAATACTATCGCAGGAAGAATATGGAGTTCCGGCTCCATGGTGCCCTCCTTCCTCGTGGAGTGGGTAGAGGTGAGCGTTTTTCATTCGAAATGCCTGTTTCCGCCGTGTTTTTATCCGCGGTGAATCCGCCCCGGAAAAGGTGGAGGATTGGCCTGTCATAATAGTGTGGGCGGTACATTGTCTCCCGCCTGTCTGTTGGCGGTGACCGCCGCGCTGTTTGTCTGTACCGCCGTGGCGGTCGGAGTGTTAAAGTGGCTGTCTTTGTTGGTGGTTTCCGCCACGGTCATAATTCCAATTTTTTACCGCCGGCCTGTTGGCGGTCTTACTGCCGCTTTAACACCGTCCGCCAGGGTTGTAATGACCACCAAAGTGTTTTGCCATTTGTACAGCAAAATCTTTAAGCATAGGATTGACACAGTGTCATCCTCACCGAGCTGTAAAATTACAAAAGTCATTTACCACTCCAGGCACAGTATTACAGCCTTGGACTGGTCAAATACCATCCAAGCCAACCTGGAATGAGTAACCCCTAACACGTGTTTCGCTCTCATTAGAGCTCTTCAGAGGAGTATAGCTTTGTCCAGACACAAGGGAGCACCCAGTATAAGTCAAACCAAGGTCCTTTCAGGGTTAGAGTGATGCATAAATTATGCAAAAAACAAAGGAGAACTCTGGGAAGTTGCCAATTTTAGGTGGAGAGCCGCTCTAGTAAAGAGCACCCTGCAACACCAGCGACACTCTAGATTTGCTTACCCCAAATGTCTGCTTATCTAGCAAAGTTTTTAAACATAGGATCAGCACAGTGCTATCCTCGCCGAGCTAGATAGTGACAAAGCCTTTTGCCATTTGTACAGCAAAATCTTTAAGCATAGGATTGACACAGTGTCATCCTCGCCGAGCTGTAAAATGACAAAAGCCATTTACCACTCCAGGCACAGTATTACAGCTTTGGACTGGTCAAATACCATCCAAGCCAACCTGGAATGAGTAAAGCAACCCCTGACACATGTTTTACTCTCATTAGAGCTCTTCAGAGGGGTATAGCTTTGTTCAGACACAAGGGAGCACCCAGTATAAGTCAAACCAAGGCCCTTTCAGGGTTTTGCATATATATATATAAAATATCACTCATTTGATTTCGCTCTGCTGCTGGATTTCCTGTGTTTTTAAACTGTAGTTATATGCACTGTTGGTCAAGGGTGACTGAGTCTTATGACTTGGAAGATGCTTACACTTTCTTTCTACGAAAAGGAAGTTGAAATATTATGTCTGGAGCCATGTCAAAAAGAATGCATGTACACTACCAAGGTTGACATGGTACACAGGAACAATAATTAGAAACAATGGATGGCATCCATGGCCACAAGACTTGGTCAAGACAAACTTTCTGTATTTTCTAGAATTCTGTTGAACTAATCATGAAATAGACTTTTCACTACTCTAACACTATGGGGGGTCATTATGACCATGGCGGAAGGCGGAGAACCGGCGGTAAGCCCGCCAACAGGCTGGCGGTCTTACTTTGTGGAATTATGACCATGGTGGTTACCGCCATGGTCATCCGCCGGTTTTCCATTCCGCCCACCGGGCTGGAGACCTGGGTCTCCAGCCCGGCGGCTGTCACTATACCGCCGGCGGTATTTGGACCCGGCTTACCGCCGTGGATTTCCAGCGGTTTGAACCGCCATGAAATCCATGGCGGTAAGCACAATCAGTGCCAGGGAATCCCTTCCCTGGCACTGATAGGGGTCGTCCCCACCCCCCACCCCAACTACCTCCCCTACCCCCCCACCACCCCTGCCACCCCCCAAAGGTGGCAGGGATCCCCTCCCCACCCCGACTACCAACATCACTTCACCCATACCCACACGACACGCACGCAGGCACCACCTACACACTTACACGCACACAGGCCGACATACATGCCTACATCCACACACACAGTCATACACGCACACCCACATTCAAACATACACGCACACATCCATACAGACATACCCACAGACATACACGCACTCATTCCCATACACACAACACCCCCGCAGGCATACACGCACTCACACACCCCCTCTACATACACACACGCACACCCCCATGCACCCACACAACACACACACCCCCCACCCCCCTCCCCTCACGGACGATCGACTTACCTGGTCCGACGATCCTCCGGGAGGAGACGGGAGCCATGGGGGCAGGTCCGCCGACACCACACCGCCAACAGAACACCACCACAGCGAATCACAGGATGTGATTCGCTGGGCGGTGTTCTGTTGGCGTGGCGGTGGAGGTGGAGCAACCTCCACTTTCCCGCATCCCGCCAGTATGGCTGTTGGCGGCTCTCCGTCCGTAAAAGGACAGAGAGCTGCCAACGGTCATAATAGGCCGAGTGGCAAACCGCCATCACTGGCGGTCTTCCGCACGGCAGTCCCTCAGCGGTCTTTAAAAAAGACCGCCGAGGTCAAAATGACCCCCTATGTATTTTGACTTGTGACCATTACTAATGTTACTAGGATGATTAAAATTATTATTTAATTTATTTTCGTACCTTTATCACCTTTTCCGGTAATTCAAGGAATCTCTTGCCATTTTAAAACACTGTACTCTGAGTATCAGAATACTATCTATCTAGATTAAATAAACAAGGGACTTAGGCCTACATATACCATCTCTCCCACGCTCAATGAGAAGGTCCCTTTGCTTTGCATGACTTAAATACCTGTAGCACACTCAGCGTTGGCGACCATTCGTAGTCTCGATAGAAATGGGACCTACACAATTTATACAGTTAAATACCTTCTCCTCTATACATAGTGTTACAGAATTTCTCTGCATGTGTAACTTTCACAACATAGAATACTTTCCAATATGGCAACCTCCTGTAGCCACTACTTCTCGGGAATTTACTCGTCATAGAAACCGAAAACGGACTTCAACATTACTGAAATATGGAGCTCGAGTACCCCTCCGTTATCACTTCGTTGGAATCCCTTCTCGGGACTTAGGGCCAGATGTAGCAACTTCCCAAATTGCGACTTGCAATTTGCGAGTCCCTGAGACTCGCAAATTGCAAGTCGCAATTTGGGATGCAGAAAGGTGTCTGAGACACCTTCTGCGAGTCGCTATGGGGTCGCAAAGACCCACCTCATTAATATTAATGAGGTGGGTCGCAATTTGCGACCCCATAGCGACTCAGGGCACTCACGGGGATGGAGGCCTGCTGGGAACAGCAGACCTCCATGTCCGTGACTGCTTTTGAATAAAGCAGTTTTTTTTTTTCAAAGTGCAACCCGTTTTCCTTAAAGGAAAACGAGCTGCACTTTGAAAAATAAACCGAAACCTTTTGTTTCGGTATTTTTCAGGGCAGGTAGTGGTCCATTGGACCACTGCCTGCTCTGAAAAATTATTTTTGGGTCCAGTCACAAAAGGGAAGGGATCCCATGGGGACCCCTTCCCGTTTGCGAGTGGGTTACCATCCACTTCAAGTGGATGGTAACTGCGAGTCCATTTGCGACCAAATGGAATTGCATACCACTGCGACTCGCAAATAGGAAGGGAACACCCCTTCCTATTTGCGACTCTGAAATGCATTTTGCGAGTCTGTTCCAACTCGCAAAATTCATTTCTACATAGCAAACACGCATTTGCGACTCGCAAACGGCGATTTTTGCCGTTTGCGAGTCGCAAAGTGTTTGCTACATCTGGCCCTTAGACCTGAAAGAGTAGGGTGACCATATTTTTAAAGCCAAAACCCGGGACATTTCACTAAAACAGGAGTGCAATTTTACTTCAACCGAGCGTATAGACTCCATTTTGCCTGGCACGTATTTACTTAGAGCTCACCTTAAAAAATGTAGGATGCATGGAGAGTTACGAGAGCTTTCACAATCACCCTATCTCAAATATAACAACATGCGGTCTGCTTACCCATGTGTATCCAGTGTAGCCAACCATACTAACGTGCGGTTGGAAATGCCCCCTAACTTTGGTGACCAGCAGACGCTTTTCAGATATTGTCCTACTTGTCGGGTTTATGGTATTTGTTGAGTCGCCCTAGGAAGTTTAATACGTGGTAACATGTATGGCCTTTAAACTTACCTCAGGCTCGAACGAGCAGACCATGTACCATATGACTTATGTAAAATTGATATGTTAACTTCTTCAGGAATTCAAATACACGATGATATGTATGGCTTCCATACTTAACTCAGGTTCGATTATGTACTAATTCTTCTTTTAACACAGTGTAACATGATTTACTTGATGTATATTTATCTCTGTTTCGACAAATTTCACAAAGATATGACTCTGCTTTGACTCCTTTATTTGCTTTATTTGACCTATATTGGACTTTAATGTGAGCCATATCGAATATATGGGAGAATTATTCACTGTATCTTGATTAAGAGGTACCCAACTCGTTTTGAACCTACTATTCTAATATTTTTCCTTCTAATTAGCATGTTTCTGAAGTCACAGTGGTATAAGGGCTTCTCTTTCAACTTTCTCATTCATAAACCCTAATTTTATATATTTTTGGTATTCGGCTAGAGGTACCTATATCTGGGGTGTGGAATTTAATAAAATATCTACTTGACCATGGGACGGTTTGCTTCTTAAATCTACTTGTCCTATAACACACTCCACTTGTCCCTTTGATGCCATGTAGTGCGACAACAAGTTTTTGCAGCAATCTCATTACGTAAGAGCTTTGATACTAGCCTCTTTCATTGTGCCAGGGCTCGTACTATAGTAGGGCTTGAACACTAGCAATTCCCTTATACACCACCTTTATGCAGATCTACATACTGGAACTGGAGGTAGCAGTAAGCAATAGTTCCAGGGTTGCAGTACCCTTTTGAATATATTGCAAACCTAATAATGAGTACTATTTAGGGGTTTTCACTAGTTCATCTACAATCTTTTCCCATGTTGGAAAAGGCTGGAAATCTACTTCTTGATAAAGGACAGAAGTTAAACGTCTTCCAGGGATGGGAAAAACGTGGTTGGAGGGAAAGTGAACTTGTAAACTTGCTCAACAGATTTTCACATAAGCAAATCTATTTGCTTGTTCTAAAATGGAGTCCACAAATATTTTCTAGGAACACAATTTCCTGGCCTACTAACGTAAATTCTTGTGAATTCATGAAAGCCATAAATCTACACTAAAACAAGGACATGTACCACAGGTGCACGTTTGACATTCAGAATTGGGCATCTCATTTGGTCTGGCGTTAACCATGATCTTTCATTATTATTAAAAGTTTATCTCGATCTGCTAGCTTCACTGGACAGCATACTTCTCTTTCATAAGGAGCATATCAGCACACTAGGGGGCATATTTATACTCCGTTTGCGCCGAATTTGCCTCGTTTTTTTCGACGCAAATTCGACGCAAAACTAACTCCATATTTATACTTTGGCGTTAGACGCGTCTAGCGCCAAAGTTCATGGAGTTAGCGTCATTTTTTTGCGTGAACACCTTCCTTGCGTTAATGATATGCAAGGTAGGCGTTCCCGTCTTAAAAAATGACTGCGATGCATATGCGTCGTATTTATACTCCTGGGCAAAAATGACGCCCGGGAGTGGGCGGGACTAAAATACCCGCATTGGCGCCGGATTTTAGCACCTGGGTCAGGGCAGGCGTTAAGGGACCTGTGGGCTCAGAATGAGCCCAGAGGTGCCCTCCCAAGCCCCCAGGGACACCCCCTGCACCCTTGCCCACCCCAGGAGGACACCCAAGGATGGAGGGACCCATCCCAGGGAAGAAATGGTAAGTTGTGGTAAGTATTTTTTTTATTTTTTTTTGTGGCATAGGGGGGCCTGATTTGTGCCCCCCTACATGCCACTATGCCCAATGACCATGCCCAGGGGACAGAAGTCCCCTGGGCATGGCCATTGGGCAAGGGGGCATGACTCCTGTCTTTGTCATGTTAATGGCGTCTGGGCGCCAAAAAAAAATGGCGCAAATCGGGTTAAGACGATTTTTTTGCCTCAGCCTGACTTGCCCCATTTTTGGACGCCCAAACGCCATTTTGCCCTACGCCGGCGCTGCCTGGTGTACGTGGTTTTTTTTCACGCACACCAGGCAGCGCCGGTCGGCTAACGCCGGCTAACGCCATTCAATAAATACGGCGCCCGCATGGCGCTTCAGAATGGCGTTAGCCGGCGCTAATTTATTTGGCGCTAAACTGCGTTAGCGCAGTTTTGCGTCAAAAAGTATAAATATGGCCCACAGTTTTGTTCCGTGCCAGGAACTGCTATGACAATGTGTGCTTTTTAGACCAAAAAGTATTTTTGCCTTTTGCTAATGTTTGTTAAAATGGTGAGGGCCCGGCAGCTCCCACAACAATAAAGTTTTACAAAAATCACTTTAAAACAAGACACGCACTGACAAAACCAAAAGGATTGCCAATGCTAGTTTATTTAATATTTCCCACAATCTTGTTAAAACTGGTTACACTGATTTTCCATTACAAACCTTTTTTGAAATGCTAGCATGTATAAACACATTTTACTAAATGATGCTTCAAAGAAATGGTGCCGAAAGGTTCACAGTAATTTAGCCAATCATTTTTTTTTCTAGTTGCATATTTTTGGGAACATTTTCTTTTGAAAGCAAAGAATCATTAATCTTGCTTTCAGCATCTACAAATATTTGCATGTAATCAGAGAGCATTCTGGGAGCATTATATGTAGCCTCATACTTGTAAACTTCGGAAACGTGTACACATTTTTATACTGGAACCCCGTTCAGTAATACAGTCCAAGCTTATAAAATGTCCTTACAGCGCTCACCCTAATTGTAAAGGCTTTGCGTTAATTAACCACAAATACAAGTTTGAACACCATTAACATGTTGACACAAATATTACCTTAACTGCAGACAATGTCCTTCCCTGCTCCATAATGTGTTACAGTAAACTAGCAACCAAAGGGTTTGTGCTGCAGGGGGTTGGGCCTACTTGTCCCAAGGACAAAATAAGCAATAAATCTTGTTGTCTTTGACCCCAAACAACGTGTCCTGGGCATTGAGCAATAGGAATTCCACACCTCTGAATTATATTGGACTATTTCATGATTTCAGATCGGGTGTTCAAGCATAACTCTAAATCAGGCCCATAGTTTTTGGTATACTGGAATGCAGCGCAGTACATTTTTCATGACAGTCTAATTAGGTATATGTGACTTGCAATTGTTGACATAAGTGATTATTAAAGAGGAGCATGAGGCTCTCATGAACAGACAGCTGGGAAGTGTGTTGCAGCTCACATTTGTTTTCTCTGCTCAGTGTATACCAGTTCCTCTCGCATGACTGTTCAGTCAGAGAAAGTGGGTATTGTTAGCCCGCCTGGCTGCTGTATAGGAGCTCATAGATCAGGTGCCCAGCTGCCATTTTGAAATGGAAAGTTATGAACGAAATAGAGGCGTGGATGGTCTGCCATATTTTGGGATAGGAAATCTGAGGGGAATATTACAAGAGAACCAGTGTAAGGATGAATTTTGGTTAGAGTTAGAGGAGCCTGGGGAGTGTTGTTGTTGATATTTTTTCAGGGGACTGGTTCTTGTTTAAAAACAGTTGAAAGTAGTGTAAAGAGTGGAATACGGCAGATTCTGAGGTAAATCCGAGTTTGGATGAGAAGGAACAAGCATGTGTTGATAAGGCTTTCACAGCTTTAGGTTCACAGCCAAGAGATTGGATGATTGTGGGGAGAGAGTAACTTCTGCTTTAGGTAACACTTCTGATAAGGTCAAAGAGGAGTACTTTAGGTCAGTTGAGGAAACAGAAGTGAAGACTGATGGATTGAATGAGAGTCACAGTATGACATAAACAAGCATTTGCAATGCAATAGGGTCTCGCATTTCTCAGAGTTAAAGCTATTAGCAGTTGTAAACTCCCAACCGGATTTTTCTTGCCACATTAAATGGAAAAAAAACAGCGTGATCGTGCTGCTACAGTTCACTCGTAGTGAAACCTATTGGCAAAAGTGTAATTATCTATGTAACCGGCAAAAGTGCAATTAACTATGTAACAGGGTCGATGTTATGCAAAGCGCTCGACTTCTGCCAAGCGAGATCGCGCTGCAAAAAAAGGTAAAAATTAGTCCACAAACCTGATGGGAAACAGCGAGCCTCGCATGTTTTCAGTACTTGGTCGCTGCGCTCGAGGAGGGCTAACTACCGGAAAGGCATGACGTATGCGTGCCTTCCACTAATGAAAGCAAGCAGATTTTGAAAGGTAAGCCCAAGAACCAATGAAAGACACTGACGTGAAATGGACGGGGCTCTGAGCCCTTTTCTAACTCCTAAAGTGTCTCGCAAGCAAAACGCATGCGACGCAGGCTCGACCCTAAAAAGGAAACATTTAGCAAGAAATATGGAGTAAATCTCTATTTTGAGAGGATATGTTGAAAGGCTATAAATGCCAGTAAGAGGGTTCACAAAACGATTGCTTGTGATGAATCGTACAAGAGTGGAGATGTGGAAATACAATGTTATTCTGATCTTGAGGATTCAGAGCAGGAAGAACATAAAGTACAAAAGAGAGATAATAACAAATCTGATTAAAATAATGGTGAGTGAATCCCTTTGGGGAGGACTATGTTTGATTCGCCCCGTATTGAACACCGGCTACATCCCTGAAGACTACGGCTGATCATGTTGCTCAATATATTGAATATTTGGTTAGGCGATATATGCCTAAAAGGGTGAGAATATGGTTAGGTCTAAATGCCCTAGACCACCGCTGCGTCACAAGTGACTTTTACTACCCAGTTGGATCCCAAGATGATGGTCTTTCTGAATAAATCTGCTTGAGATCCAAGAAAGGTTTTCAACAAGTGCGTTAAAGGCTGTTAGTATTGATTGTTGGACGCACTGGGACTTTTTCACAAAGGTATTTGATATGCGCGTGGATGCATATTTAAATAAGAGGATTAATGAGGAGGAGATGCACCAGTGGGTGTGAAGGGCTGCTTGCTTATTGGGTCACACTAATGCTGCCCTTTGTGTTGAAAGGAGGAAGTGTATCCTTATGAAGATAGACCTAAATGTGGTGGACCTAGCAAGCAAAAAGTCAGGCTTAGGAGCCAACAGATTACTTTTTGGAGATGAGTTTGTAGAGGATAGGTACAGATATGTAGGGGGTTTGGATTAATTTAGAAAGGAACAAAACAATGTTTGAAAGGATTTGTGTGGGGCCAGAAGAATGTTGGGTTGTTCTCCCAGGTGTGAATATGGAGCCATGCAAGCTTCATTCTCTTGGGATTTTAGACCTTCCAGTGGATACCAGGATTCTACTGTCAAAGACAAAGAGGATGAGCGAGAGATTCAAGATATGACAGAAGGGCCAGTGCATCATCAGATATGTATTAGCAGCAGGCTCCTTGTGCACCCTAATAAAGTTGGGTGACAGACTTGCCCAGTATTTGTTTCATTGGAAGAAGATTACAGCAAATCAGTGGGTTCTGAAGACAGTACAGGGGTATCATATAGAGTTTGTAGGAGTGCCAAAGTAGATAATGAAACCGAAAGCGCTAAACGTTTCAAAGGAGCAGGAGGATTTGGGCACTCAGGAGGTGAAAGCTCTTTTGGAGAATGGTGTGATAGAAAGATCACAGAGAGACTCAAAAATATTTGTAAGCAATATCTTTTTGATGGAGAAAAGGGACAAAGAGTTGAGACCAGTGTTCAATCCAAGGGGTCTAAACATTTAGGTTCAATACAATCCTTTCAAGATTGAAGGCATCAATCAATCAATCATTGAATTTATAAAGCGCTCTACGTACCCGTGAGGGTTTCAAGGCGCTGGGGGTGGGGGGTGGGGAGGGTGCAGCTGTTACTGATCGAAGAGCCAGGACTTGAGGAGTCTTCTGAAGGTGAGTAGATCTTGGGTCTGTCGCAGCTTGGTAGGGAGGGTGTTCCAGGTCTTGGCAGCGAGGTATGAGAAGGATCTGCCGCCGGAGGTCTTTCATTGGATGCGGGGAACGACGGTGAGGGCGAGGGGTGGAGGTGTAGAAGCTGAGTCTGTTGTTCAGGTAGGCTGGTCCGGTGTTGTGGAGTGCTTTGTGAGCGTGGGTAAGAAGCTTGAAAGTGATCCTCTTGTCCATGTGGAGCCAGTGAAGGTTTCTCATGTGGTGGGAGATTTGGCTGCGGCGGGGTACGTCGAGGATCAGCCGGGCGGAGGCATTTTGAATGCGTTGGAGGCGTCGTAGGTATTTTGCTGGGATGCCTGTGTAGAGTGCGTTGCCGTAGTCTAGCCGGCTGCTGACGAGGGCCTGTGTCACCGTTCTTCTTGTTTCTGTCGGGATCCACTTGTAGATCCTACGGAGCATGCGGAGTGTGTTGTCGCAGCAGGAGGAAATTGCGTTGACCTGTTTAGACATGGTGAGGGAGGAGTCGAGGACGAAGCCCAGGTTGTGTGCGTGGTTGGTTAGTGTTGGTGGGGTTCCTAGTGAGGTAGGCCACCAGGAGTCGTTCCAGGCGGAGGGGGTGGGTCCGAGGATGAGGACCTCCGTCTTGTCCGAATTCAGTTTCAGATGGCTGCTTCTCATCCATTCGGCGATGGATTTCATTCCCTCTTGGAGGTTAGTTTTGGCGGTGCGTGGGTCCTTGTGAGGGAGAGGGTGAGCTGGGTGTCGTCGGCATAGGAGAGAATGTTGAGGTTGTGTTGTCGGGCCACTTGTGCGAGGGGGGCCATGTAGATGTTGAACAGCGTCGGGCTGAGGGATGAGCCTTGGGGGATGCCGCAGATGATGTCGGAGGGGAGTCGGACTCTCTGGGTTCTGTCGGAGAGGAAAGAGATGATCCAGTCGAGGGCTTTTCCTTGGATTCCGGTTTTGTGGAGGCGTGTTTTCAGGGTGCGGTGGCAGACTGTGTCGAAGGCGGCAGATAGGTCCAGGGGGATGAGGGCTGATGTTTCGCCGTTGTCCATTTGGCGCCTGATGTCGTCTGTAGCGGCGAGAAGGGCAGTCTCAGTGCTGTGGGTTCGTCTGAAGCCGGACTGGGAGGGGTCCAGGATGTCGTTGTCTTCGAGGTGGCTGGTTAGTTGTGTGTTGACGATTTTTTCAAGGACCTTCGCTGGGAAAGTGAGTAGGGAGATCGCTCGGAAGTTCTTGAGGTCGTTGGGGTCTGCTTTGGGCTTCTTGAGGAGGGTGTGGATTTCGACGTGCTTCCAACTTTCCGGGAATGTTGCTGTTTTGAAGGAGATGTTGATGATCTTCCGTAGTTGGGGGGCGATGGTAGAGTCGGCTTTGTTGTATACGTGGTGGGGAATAGGGTCTGACGGAGATCCTGAGTGGATGGAGTTCATGATCTTGCGTGTCTCTGTGTCGTTGACGTTGGTCCAGGAGGTCAGGAGGTTTGTACAGGTGAAGCTTTCGGGGGTGGGGTCTGGTGTGGGTGTGGCGTTGAAGTTGTCGTGGATGTCGGTGATCTTTCGGTGGAAAAAGGTGGACAGCGCGTCGCAGAGTTCTTGGGATGGTGGGATGTCGTTGACATTGGCGCTGGGGTTGGAGAGTTCTTTCACGATGCTGAAGAGCTCTTTGCTGTTGTGTGCGTTGTTGTCCAGGCGGTCTTTGTAGTGGGATCGTTTGGCTTGTCTGATGAGTTGGTGGTGCCTGCGGGTGGCGTCCTTGTGGGCTGTGAGGCTGTCAGGTGTGCGTTCGAGGAGCCATTCCTTTTTTAGTTTCTGGCAGTCGCGCTTGGAGTTTTGGAGCTCGTCGGTGAACCAGGTGGCTCTTCTTCTGGCTTGGTTGTCGGTGGGTTTCTTGAGTGGTGCGAGGTTGTTGGCGCAATTATTGATCCACAGTGTGAGGTTGTGGGCGGCAGTGTCTGGGTCGGTGGGGTCGGAGGGTGGGTTCTGGGCGAGGGTGTTGGTAAGCTGGTCTTCAGTAACTTTGCTCCAGCATCGGCGGGGTGGTTGTTGGGTGCCGTAGTGCTCGGTATGTTTCTTGTAAGTGAAGTGGATACAGTGGTGGTCGGTCCAGTGGAGTTCAGTGGTATGGTTGAAGGTGACGTGGGCGCTTGAGGAGAAGATGGGATCAAGCGTGTGGCCGGCGATGTGGGTGGGTGTGTTGACAAGTTGTCTGAGGCCGTGATTGGTGAGGTTGTCGATTAGCGTTGTGGATTTGGTGTCGTTGTTGTTCTCCAGGTGGAAATTTAGGTCCCCGAGGAGGATGTAGTCCATTGAGGTGAGTGCGTGGGTGCTGGTTAGGTCGGCGATGGATTCACTGAATGGTGCTCGTGGTCTGGGAGGTCTGTAGATGAGTGTTCCTCTGAGAGTGGTGTTGGGGTCGGTGTACGAAGTGTAGGTGTTCGGTGGTCTTGAGGATGTCGTCCGTGTGGGTGCATTCATTTGTTAAGAGATCTGGTAGGGAAAGGAGATTGGTTAACACACCTGGATTTGAAGGATGCATATT
Source organism: Pleurodeles waltl (assembly GCF_031143425.1). Lineage (NCBI taxonomy): Eukaryota > Metazoa > Chordata > Amphibia > Caudata > Salamandridae > Pleurodeles > Pleurodeles waltl. The sequence continues at coordinate 675,493,402 of NC_090446.1, forward strand.
CAAGTACCAATATGTTTGGAGCACAGAGAATAGCTCAGATTTTAGTGGCAAGGGATAATGTAGAGGTTCAGTTCTCTATACACATACACAAATTCCCTTTGGATGTGAATTTGAATCCTAAAACTCAATTGAAATTACGTTGCTGGTATGCAATTTTGCAAAAGTTCTACATATATGGGATTAAAAGATATATACCAGATAAAAAAATAAAGGGCTATTGACCGTTTTCCAATGTCACTATGCTCCAAACATTACTATTTGAAGACCATACTCTACACACTGTTTTTCTTATTATTTCTTATCTTTTTATTTTTATGTTATTCAAAATATTTAAATAAATACACCAAATGTATCTTCAATGTATAATACTTCGCAACATTTTAACATTAACATTTTTTTCTCCTATCCTTTATAATAAAACATAATCACAAAAAATATATATTTCTCATATAATTATAAAAACTGTTGATGCAGCGTTTTGGTGGTCTTTCAGTTGGTTCACACCACCTTCTTCAGGACAAGTTCATCAATTTATACATACATTTACCAAACACTTTAACTAAAAAATACAAGAAAAATGGTTTTAACAATTTCATTGTTAAGACGATTTTTTCTTGTAATTTTAGGTTAAAGTGTATGGACTTTTAACCCTGTCCATTTGGTGTTAGAAGGGGTGCCTCTCTGATTTGTTTCAGAGGTTCAATTGTCTCCCATTCGGCTTGACATCCGCTCCATGGTGTTTCACAAAGATCATGAGGTCAGTAATGGATTGGTTGTGATCAAGATCAGGAGAGGTCCATTTTATAGTGTATTTAGATGACATCCTGATCATGGCGCAAACGAACGAGTTAGCGCAGGAGCAGACAGAGTTTGCAGCTCATGTTGTGGAGGATCTTGGATTTGTGGTGAACTGGAGGAAGTTGTGTTTGGTTCTGAGCCCGGAGACAGAATTTTTAGGTTTTCAGAAACGGACATTGGATTGTGTGTTGAAATTACCAATGAAGAAGGTGAGAAAGATCCACATGCAGTTAAAGGTGAGAATGAGTGATTTGGTGTCTATGGCGATTGGCCAGGTTATTCGGTCTGCTCCCTTACATGACAGGTCTTTGCAGAGATTAAGGGCTTGTCATCTTCGGATGGGTATGAGGCATTCACAGAAAGTGATATTGACCAGGATGCGAAGAAGAAGCTGGATTGGTGGATGGCACATTTAGAGGCTTGGAAAGGAAGGGCCATTTTTAGGAAGGTTCCAGAGATGATGATAGATCTATTTGCCAATCTTCAAGGTTGAGGAGCAAGATACAGTGCTTTGACAACAGAAGGGAAATGGTATTTGAAAGAGAAGAAGATACATATCAATTACCTGGAATTGTTGGCAGGTTCTTTTGTGGTGAGTTTTGTCAGAGACCACTGAAAGTGTTGTATTTTGTTGCAGATAAACAATGTGTCGCCACTCAGGTATCTAAACAGATTAGGATGGTGAAAGGCTTTAGCAGATTTGGCGAGAGAATTTTGACATTATTGTCTGTGGAGGAATATCATGTTTCCGGCTCAACATAATGCAGGATTGAGCGATTCAGTGGCAGATTAGAATTCAAGGCATTTGAGGGATTCAGGTGATTGGAGACTGGACAGAGAAATCTCTAGCAGGCTGAAGAGAAGAAAGTGTCAATTTGCATTGGATTTGTTTGCGGGCAGGTTGCATGTCCAACTTCTGGGTTTCTTGAGTTGGGAACCAGATCGAGAGGCCAAGGCAGTGGATGTGTTTCCATGGAGTTGGATCTTGGGTCACAGTTATGCTTTCACCGTTTTCTATGATTCAGAGATTGTTAGTGAAAATGAGGAGAGACCAAGTGGAAGTGCTTTTGGTAGCTCCTTTTTTGGCCATCTCAGGTGTGGTTTCCAGATCTGATGAGTTGTTGATGGCCAATCTAGTTGTTTTTCCACGTTTTCCAGGGTTGGTGGGAACCCAGTAGGGGAGAGTCATGAACTAATGTTACAAGGCATCTGCAGTTGATAGGATGGAATATTTCAGGAGAGTATGGCAGATGTCAGGCTTATTGTCAGAAGCTTCAAAATCCCACATCAAGGGAATTGGGTGCCTTGTACTACAGAGGCTTATAGAATGGCATGGACAGGATGGCTTTGTTGGTGTTTTGACTCCATTTCAGCATCTGTAGTAGGTGTGGTCAATTATTTAGTGGAGGTGTTTAGGAAGGTAGTTCTTATAGTTCTTTGAATTTAAGCAGGTCACCAATTTCTGGAAGTCATATTGGGTGAAATGCAGATAGGGAAGCATGATAAGTAATGAGATTGGTTAGAAGTGTTTGAAGAATCCTCCAGGTTCAAGACCTTCTTCTCTTTGGAATGTTGATTTGGTTTTGAAGGAGTTGGCAAGTTGGGGTGAAAATTAGTTTGTCTTTGAAGAATTTGTTATTTAAGTTGGGTATTTTTCTTTGTTTGGTTTCTTTCCGGTGGGTTTCTGACATTAGGGCTTTGAAAGTTTCTTCTAGAAGTTATCATCCAGAGGGAGTGTGTTTTTTTGTAAGGAAAATGGCTAAGACTGTCTAGCATTATTTTCTTTTAATCTCAGCTTGGGGGATAAAGACAAGGACGATTTGTGTGGGGTTAAGGTTTTGAGAGAGTATGAATGAAGGTCTAAAGAAATTAGTTGTTGGTTTCATTCAGATATTCACACAAGCCAGTTTCTAGTTCTAATTTAGCAAGATGGGTTAAGGAGGTATTGAAAATAGCAGGAATTGATATTTCTAGGTTTGGGGTGCATTCTGCAAGAGGTTCTATGACCTCTAAGACTTTTTTGATTGGTTGAAGTTTGAGTAGCATTCTTGTTTCAGGGGACTGGGCAATTGATTTGGTGTTTGAAAAAGTTTATTTCAAACCAGTAGTTAGTGCAGCAGTGAATATAATTACAAGGCTTTGAACATGCATAATATTGGCCTCCGTTCCTTGCCACACATTTTCCAAAAGCAGGTGTGGGTAGAACATCATGATTTTATTAAAGGCACTGAGGCTGATGTTATGCATAACTACTGTATTGCACCTCACACAACAGCAACAAAGATAGACGTTGAATCAGAATCAGAACCTTAAAACATCTAAACATGTATAAATACTATGAAAATGCAGCCAATTTCCTTCATTTTTGCAGCAAATGAACAAAGTCCTACTCAAAAAAACGGCAAACCAATCTATGAGCTATCCTTGAAGATTTCTTCCAAATAAATTCCATCACGGTCCATACACAGATGCCAACCTCATACTTGTCCTGAAACAAAACAAAAATCATAATGGTGGGATGTAACTTGGGAGGAATAATATTAGAATCTGTGTCTTCAATAAAATCATAATTTTCTACCCCCCCTAGCTGGGGAAAATCGCAATTTCCAAACACTATTTTTTGTATGCTATATAGTTTTATCAGGAAAACTGCATATCACTGGGGATTTTTGGGGCCATTTCAATAGAAAATGTGCTGACTGGAAATGTTGGCGTACTACCACTTCATGCTTTTTTAATATATTTATTAAAAGTGAGAGTTTTTAAACATGAACTGAAAAACATTGCTGCCCCTGCCTTGACAGGAATTCTGTTAGTAAACTCAGGCAAATCAGGGATCATATGTGGGCTAGATTCATATTATACATGGAGCAAAATTTAGGGCCTGATTTAGAGTTTGGCAGTTGGAATTACTCCGTCACCAACATTATGGATGTCCTGTGAGCTGTATTACAATTACATTATATCCTATGGAAATCGCAATACAATGGACTGGATATTTTTTAACTTTTAAAGGAATAACTCATCCGCCAAACTCTAAATCAGGCCCTTAGTCTTTTATATTAAAACAAAATAGTTATTTTGTACAGCAGACATGCTGAAATCATATACGTGAAGGTGCTCTCGTGTGATAGTTAAGAAAAAAGCAGCTCAGTGAAATAAAATATCTGCTCGGGATTACACAATTTGAGACCAGTTTATGGGTCAAGAGCATTACACTTAGGTCAAATAAATTACTCAAGTCACTAGATCTGCAGGTAATATATGTATGGTTTTTTGAGGCCCGCTGGGGATCCAATGTTTTCACTGGATCTGGAATATGCTTTTTTCAGATGCAAATCCACTTCAGAGAGCAACATTTCCTGAAGTTTGCCATGGGTGGTTTCCATACCAGTTTCTGGTATGTCACTTTAGGCTGGCATTGCCTTTTTCTTTTTTTTTAACTAAGGAGATCCATCCATTGCATTTGTGCATTTCAAGGGTGCTAGATTGTTGCCTTATTTGAATGACTGATTTATTGCTGCTCATCCTTTTCCTAATCTCATTAAGATTCCTTTGTGGTGTTCTATACACTTCATAATCACAAACTGCAGTCCCAGCATTTGACTTTCATCAGGATTTGACCTTTCCAGGAATACATAATTAGGCTATGGTCTCCACTGACATCCTTGTTGCAAAGGATCCCAGCCTTTGCACAGGACTGGTTGTAGCTTCTGCGCCTCATTGCAGCCAAAACTGTTGTCCTGTCTTGGGCTTGCTTCCATCTCAAATCCCTGGCATACTTATTTCTGACTTCACAAAAGCACAATGTCTTTCTGATGACTCTTCTGAGTCACTTCCTTGGTCATCGTGGACAGTCTGTGGAGAGGGGTGTACCTTCTTTCTCAAAAATCCCTCTTGTTCTGATAACTAATGAGTTCTGTGGCATGGGGAGGTACTCTTGAGGATCTTTCTATCCATTTTCGATGGTCCCCTTTGAAGACTTTGGAGTTATTTAGCTGGAGGGTAATGAGTGCCATCGCGAGAGCCCTTCAGTTCTTTTCTCTGGAGTTGTAGGGTCAGCTGCTGATGGTGAAAATTGACAACCAGTTGTCAGTGCCTTCCATCACCTTTTCAGGGGGGCCATGTCTCTCTCCTCTCTTTGACTGGTGAGACATTCCTTTGGGTGAAGAGTCATCTTTTATTTTTTTATTGGGAGAAATATAAAAATTAAATCAAATTTATTACATAGGCAGACATAAAAATTGCATTAATAAAAAGACATTGATATCATTATACTATGGCAGTCAAGTACGACAGGTTAATGCATGTAAAATTAATACAATCTTTTTGAGATTCAATCTATTTTCCATATTGTGGAATAATATTATCTAAAATCATCTCAAAGTATCAATTTTATTCGCACCTACTCCAGCCGCATATTGTTGCTTTTACTGCTTAACTTTGAGCATTGTATCCTTCCATTGATCGAATGTTGGTATTGATTTGGTCTTCCACTTTTGTTGTATTGATGAGCATCCTATAAGCATTTTACTGTAGAACTGCTTTACAGTATTTAGACGTTAATTCAAATGTGGATGGCTAGGCCAATAAAATTATTTGAGCATTTGTCAGTAGACATATATTTAATTTATTTTGACAGCAATCTAATGCTGTCAACCAAAGGTTGTTTGTCCTACCTGGGGTAGCTCTGTAGAATATGTGACCATTTTCCCTTTTTTCTGAGAATCACATCAAAAACAGGTCAGAGTTGAATACTGATCTTATTCAAGAACACAGACTTATGGTAACTTAACTGTTTGGTATAGTATTGCGTTTTGCGAAACTTAGATCTCTCCAACAAAGAGAAATTCAGTCTATTAATTGTATCCAATCCTCAGTTGTAATTGTCAGATTTTCTCCTATTTGTGATTTTCACAACATTCTGGAAAAAAGTATATCTTATTAAAGGCATCAAATGCATTTTTCCAAATAGCGACTGATCCTACTGTTGTGCTCTCTATTAACTCCACAACTAAATCAGTATTTTCACTGTTGGAATCTAGTTTTAGCAAACTGTGATGAATGTGATTATATGACCACATCATCTAAACTTTAAAAATGTTAATAAATGGCTCTACGTATGCCCAAGTTTTCTAGACATAATTATTTTAAAAATCTGTTAGCCTTTTAAACTATTGGTATGTCCTCTATGTATTGTTATTTTATCTAAAATTGCCAATTGGTCCACATAGACAGTCTTAAGATGAGTGGCAGCATTAATGGATGGGATGGAAAAGTTATTAAAGAGCTGCTCTCTTCTCTTTAACAGCCATTGCACTGTCTTATACAATTAAATCAATCACATAAAATCATTGATTCTGTATTCATTAAATATCAAATTCATCAGTTAATTATCAAAATATTTATGTGAAGATGCATATCTCTAATTCGGGAGGATAGGTGTGCATAACTAATAAAATAATCCAATTTAATATATGACAAAGATAAGGCTCCTTGTGCTGTTGACCTATATAGATTACTCAGCACCAATCCGGAAGATTTGTTAGCCCATATACATGTCGAAAACATGCCTTCTGCATCTACTTATTTGAAAACTTGAAGTATAATACACATGTAACAGCAGCAGAGGCAAAGTTAGATAAAGGTAAAATTGACATTTGAATTCGTGCAACTCTGCCCAAGATAGAAAGAGGAAGAGGATTCCCCTTCATAAATAATACTTTCAGTTTGTGGATTAATGATCTATAAATCAAATCATAAAGGTCATCATAGAGGTAGTCTCAATGAGTGTAACATAAATCTCCCAATAAAGTTTTGGTGTATTATTAATCTATGATCATATATCGATTTGCTAACACATCTAGTGTACTGTTCTGTAACAAAACCTCTGTTTTGAATTTGTTAATTTTATAACCGCCTTACTCCTGATATTGTGCAAAAACATTATACATTTTGAGCTGTACTTTAAAATCTTGTTTCAAAAACAGGATGATGTAATCAGCATACTGTTTTGCTTTCACTAATGACCGAGCTGAAAACAATCTCTGGAATGCACTTCTTAGTTTAAAGAAGACATTTATTATTACTTCACCATTAGGTTCCTAAGAGAGGAGATTAGTAGGTTGGAGGCACACGTTTAAAAATAGTCACAGCTATGAAAGTAAAATATATCAAAGTGATTCTCAATTGCAATGTACACAACAAATATATGTGGTTATATTATAGCATAACTTCAAAGCAAAGAATAAAAGTCAGAATTCATCACCGTAAGGCCTATCACTGCTCTTCATCTTTCTCATGCCTGCAAGTTGATGACTCCCGTTCAACTGCGAGAAAGAGATTTTCCACCCATACGGGACAGGTCAGGCAGCTAACGTCCGCTCCTGACTGAATTACGGGAAAATTCCCCTCGCTGCTGCCCAGGGACACCTTTTATCCCTTCCCCCGAATAGTCAATATATGCTGGCTACTGTAGGTCAGAGTTGGAAGAAACAAGCGTTGAAGGTTGGCCAGGCCTTCAAGGCTGTCTCTCCCAATGCTGCACTAGAGAAAAACACAAAATATGCGCTTCCTTATCATGATTAGTGTTTGGTGAGAGAATCTACGAAAAACATAGCTTGGTTTACCATGTGGAAAAACACAGCTCATCTGCAATGTCTCAACTGCAAAGTCTAATGCCACGTTAAAGCCAATAGGCAGCTAAACTGAATACAGAATGTAGGGCCAGAAGTATCAAACGGAATTGCATTTGCAAACAGTGCGAATTGCTAAATTTGGCTGTTTGCGAATGCAAAAACGTGGTCTGCAATGCATGAAAGGCATTCGCAGACCAAAAATAAGAAATCGCAAAAATAGCGTTTTTTTGCGTTGTGACCTGGTTTTGCGTGTCGCATTTTGCGTCTAGCAATTTGCGACATGAAATACTGAATCGCAATTAGCGAATCAGTATTTCAAGTCGGAAATTGCGAGACGCAAAATGCGACACGCAAAACCAAGTCACAATTTGATGCACCAAAAAATCGCAAATTGCGATTTTTTGCAGAATGGCCTTTTGCACATGCAAAATACCACTAAGTGAAACCAGGTGGTAACCAGGTGCAACCTATATAAAGAGGCCCAGAATGCCTCAGACTCTTTTCCACAATGGCTGCACTCTACATCATGGCGAGGAGAATGAGGATCTTGGAAGGTTTGAGGAGAGGGAGGAGGAGACAGGAGCGCATTTTCAGAGTGCGCATTACCCTTTTTGACCAGACTGAGGAGGAAATATTTGAGCTACAACCCATACTGCAGCGCACAACACACAGGACAAATAGCATACCCACCCATGTGCAGGTATTATGCTCCCTCCACCTACTTGCCTCAGGGAGCTATCAAGGGGTCATAGCAGCAGCTGGGGGGGTATCACAGAGTGGCCTCTCTAGATTTTTCAATGCATTTATCAACGCTATGCTGAGAAGAAAACACCAGTACATCCGATTCCCCCACACCCCACAGGAAATACAGCAGACAAAATTGATTTTTACCAGATAGCACAGTTCCCCCACGTCCTAGGTGCCATAGATGGGACACATGTTGCAATCTCTCCACCATCAGCCACAGAGTATGTGTACCGCAACCGTAAATACCAACATTCAATGAATATAATGATGATATGCAATGCCTCTTATATCATAGCTGATCTCGTGGCCAGGTACCTAGGGAGCACACATGATTCGTACATCTTTTGCCACAGTGGGATTCACACAAGACTGCTAGCTGGGGAGTTTGGAGAAGGATATCTACTAGGTATTGACCCTCTGTACAGTGGCGCATTGATGGCGTGGTGACGTCAGATGGCTCACTTACTCATCATACCCTCTGTTCCTTCCAGGAGACAGTGCCTACGCAGTGCGCACCTACATGATGACGCCCTAACGCAATCCTACAACACCTGCTGTACGGAGATACAATGCAGCACACGGGGCAACCCGCAATGTGGTGGAGCGCACCTTTGGACTGCTGAAGAGTCGCATCCGGTGCCTCCACAAAAGTGGAGGTGCACTACAATACAGCCCGGAGACAACATGTAGAATAGTGGCTACTTGTGCAATCTTGCACAATATAGCTATCTCCAGGAGTATACCTGTGGAAATATCTGATTCTGAATCTGATGAGGATGATGATCCCATACCACCCCAACAGCCAGCAGACAGGGCCAGCGCAGCAGAGGGCAGGCAAAGGCGTGCTGACATCACGCACAACCATTTCAGATGTAAGTAAGAACAACACAACTCCACTGACATTTGTACTTGTAGTTAGTAAATTTATTACCTTACTGTCAGGTAACAGCAGTTTCACTAGCAGCAAAAATAAGATTATTTAACTTAAAACAAAAGCAGATAACAGTATCTCACTATTCAATCATAGTTTACTGTATGACACAAAGATAAACAGTCCCCTGTGGCCATTACTCTCACTTTCTACGGCCACGCAAGCCACTCGAGTGCGCAGTGGCCTCACTGGCACCTCTGTTTTCTGCCTCAGTGGCAGTGCTGTGCCTGGCACTGCGACGCCTAGCATCAGTTGTCGGCACTGCTACGCTGCTGAGGCTAGATATGTCCTCAGTGTCCCCCAGTCCCAGTTCACTGGGTGTGGCGGAGCGGTTACCCAGCATATTGTCAAGCACATTTGTGATCTGCACCATTCCCTGTGCCACATCCATACTGCCGTGCGCTGCCTCCACCTGTGCGGCCACAGCACGCCGCAATATGAGGGCTGTTGAATTTGCAAGGCGATTGACTGAGCCACAAAAACCACCAAACATCCCCATAAAACGTCTCTCCTGCCTGCGGTGGCTGACTCTGTCGCGGCGCAGCTCAATACACAGTTCCCTCACTGCACTTGTCAGCTCCCTGGTGTTCTCAGATGCTTGGATCTGTCCCTCATGCAGTTTAGTGAGGTTCGAATTGAGGCACTCCAACTGCAGATGCAGCCCCTCCATGTTTGAATTGTGTGCCTGCATCTGCCTTTGTAAAGCAGAGATTTTCTTGTTTTGCAGGCGCTGCTGCTTCAACATAGCAGATTCCAGGCCACCAAAGACTGATGGTCCCTCTCCTGCTTCAATATGCTGTTCGTCCACATACGTAGGCCTCCTGCGGGGTGTTGTGCTACGCTGGGGCTGGGACTCCTGCATACCAGTGCATCTGCCATCTGGAGAAGGTGTGTGGCCGTCATCCCGCATGTCATCAGAGTCCTGGCTCAGTTCGGGTAGCGGTACAGCCCTAGCCCTGCGTATGATGGGCGCTATAATCTGTGACTCACTGGTGTTTGAGTCAGATGCAGGGTGGGTTTCAGTATCCCCGTAATGGCACTTGCAGAAGCTGCTGGGCCTGGGCCACCTGCAACGACAATGTGCAGCATGTCAGTTATGTATGTATTACCAAAGGTCTCACAATGGTAATAAATGTACAGTTACTTCTCATCACAATGTTGTGGGTGTTGTGTTCTTCTGGGTATCGCTCTGCATATTTACATTCTATGTGCTACTTTCAGCTCTGGGTTGTGGACTACCACTCCCATAAGGCATTGTTGTGCTGCTTCTAAGATGTGGAATGGACTAATTCTCACAATGCTTTGCCCTACTTGCTAATTCCTAAGGGGCATTTGTACATACACATATGGGGTTACATTTCAATATTGCACTTACCTTTACTGGTGCTTGGTGTGCCGGATGTATTGATGTCAGTGACCCCACTGACAGCTTCTGGGAGGAGTGTTGACTCCACCAGGTCTTCCGTCGGGGTGGAGGGTGTCTTTGTGGGTGGGCCGCCTCCTGCAGTCGCCTTTCCACCCTCTCCTTGGCACGGGAACGCAGGTCGTACCACCTCTTCTTTATCTCCTCCACATAGCGCTGCGCAACTCCCACAGCGCAGATTTTTGTCTGAATGTCTGCCCAGAGTCTGCGCTTTTCACTCTCAGGGACCTGGAGTGAGCTTTTACCAAACAAACGGTCATGGCTCCTCACCACCTCCTCAGTGAGCACCTCCAGTTCCTGCTCACTAAACTTGAGTTTCCTTTTCCTTTCTCCCTTCTCCTTTCCCTGTACAGAGGTGTCCATGGTGGTTGTGCAGTTCTGCCTTCTTCAAAGACTTGCTCACTGTGGCTGGGCTGTCTCTCTCTGAGTGCTCCTTTGGGTGTGGCACCTGCAAACTGCCTGGGATGACTCACTTCCTGCTTGTGATGTCATCAGGCTCCTCCAGGTGTGCGTTCTCGCAATTTGCGATTTTCAATTACCGAATCGCAAATTGCGTTCTCGCAAATTGCGATTCGGTATTTGGGCCTCGCAAACCACAAATAGCGATTTTTAAGAAATCGCTAATTCCGAATCGTAAAAGTGATACATGGCATATTGCGACTCGGAAATAGCGATTTCTTAAAAATCGCTATTTGCGATTGGCAAAGCCCTTTCTTGATACATCTGGCCCGTAATGTCTAATGCCACGTTAAAGCCAATAGGCAGCTAAACTGAATACAGAATGTAGGGCCATATGTACAAACACATTTTCCCATTGACACAGAATGGGAAAAACCCTTTGCTACATCTGGCCCGTAATGTCTAATGCCACGTTAAAGCCAATTGGCAGCTAAATTGAATACAAAATGTAATGTGCTACTGGTGAACATTGAACAACTAATATGCACAGTGGTGAAACACAAAGTCAGTGGTCAAACATACTTATTTTCACTACTTCTCCACTCTCTGACCAATGACTTTTGTTTACTTTTCTCTTATTTGAAAGAAAAAACAAAAAACAAAAAAAACATTATAGTAGTAGTACAAACTTTATTCGGCTTTCAACAAGTCATAAAAGTATCAAATATTATACATTTCAGTATATAATAAATAAAGTTAAATAAGTTAAAATAATAAAAAGATTTTTAAAAAAACAGAGTATCTAGTATATCATTAAAATTTCCCAATCACAATATCTAAATGGACTAAATAAAATTACATCACTACCCCCATAGACTTTCTTGTATTTAATACGGAGCATAAAAAGTTAGCCAAAGTTCCACACATCTCAATAGAGGATAACACCTGGAGGATGGCATACGCGATACGACACTGGGGCAAGTTGATTAACCTTAGAAGAGGCACTACTAAGCGCTTTCTCTGCTTAGCGTAAAATTTACAGAATAAGACCACGTGAATTGTAGTTTGAAGTGCCTTTGCATCACAGGGGCATGCCTTTAGCGTGTGTAGGAAGTTGGCTCTGTATGTACTATTTCAAAGTAAGAAATAGCATGCACAGAGTCCAAGGGTTCCCCTTAGAGGTAAGATAGTGGCAAAAAGAGATAATTCTAATGCTCTATTTTGTGGTTGTGTGATCGAGCAGTAGGCTTATCAGAGGGTAGTGTTAAGCATTTGTTGTACACACACAGGCAATAAATGGGGAACACACACTCAAAGACAATTCCAGGCCAATAGGTTTTTATATAGAAAAATATATTTTCTTAGTTTATTTTAAGAACCACAGGTTCAAGATTTACAAACAATACTTTAAGTGAAAGATATTTCACTTAGGAACTTTAGGAACTTTGAATTAGAAAAATAGCATGTACAGTTTTCACACAAATGGCAATAAGCTATTTTAAAACTGGACACACTGCAATTTTCAACAGTTCCTGGGGGAGGTAAGTGTTTGTTAGTTTTGCAGGTAAGTAAACCACCTACAGGGTTCAAAGTTGGGTCCAAGGTAGCCCACCGTTGGGGGTTCAGGGCAACCCCAAAGTTACCAAACCAGCAGCTCAGGGCCGGTCAGGTGCAGAGGTCAAAGTGGTGCCCAAAACGCATAGGCTTCAATGGAGAAGGGGGTGCCCAAGTTCCAGTCTGCCAGCAGGTAAGTACCTGCGTCTTCGGAGAGCAGACCAGGGGATTTTGTAGGGCACCGGGGGGGACACAAGTCAGCACAAAAAGTACACCCTCAGCGGCACGGGGGCGGCCGGGTGCAGTGTGCAAACAGGCGTCGGGTTTGCAATGGAGTTCAATGGGAGACCAAGGGGTCTCTTCAGCGATGCAGGCAGGCAAGGGGGGGGCTCCTCGGGGTAGCCACCACCTGGGAAAGGGAGAGGGCCACCTGGGGGTCGCTCCTGCACTGGAGGTCGGATCCTTCAGGTCCTGGGGGCTGCGGGTGCAGTGTCCTTACCAGGCGTCGGGTCTTTGAAGCAGTCAGTCGCGGTCAGGGGGAGCCTCTGGATTCCCTCTGCAGGCGTCACTGTGGGGGCAGGGGGGTCAACTCTGGCTACTCACGGGCTCGCAGTCGCTGGGGAGTCCTCCCTGTAGCGCTGTTTCTCCACAAGTCGAGCCGGGGGGGTCGGGTGCAGAGTGCAAATTCTCACGCTTCCGGCGGGAAACGTGTGTTCTTTCAAAGTTGCTTCTTTGTTGCAAAGAGGCTTCTTTCTTGGAGCAGAGCTGCTGTCCTCTGGAGTTCTTGGTCCTTTTAGATGCAGGGTAGTCCTCTGAGGCTTCAGAGGTTGCTGGACCCTGTGGAACGCGTCGCTGGAGCAGTTCTTTTGAAGTGGGGAGACAGGCCGGTAGAGCTGGGGCCAAAGCAGTTGGTGTCTCCGTCTTCTCTGCAGGGTTTTCAGCTCAGCAGTCCTTCTTCGTCTTAGGTTGCAGGAATCTATCTTGCTTGGTTCTGGGGGCCCCTAAATACTCAATTTAGGGGTGTGTTTAGGTCTGGGGGGTTAGTAGCCAATGGCTACTAGCCCTGAGGGTGGCTACACCCTCTTTGTGCCTCCTCCCTGAGGGGAGGGGGGCACATCCCTAATCCTATTGGGGGAATCCTCCATCTGCAAGATGGAGGATTTCTAAAAGTCAGAGTCACCGAATCTCAGGACACCTTAGGGGCTGTCCTGACTGGCCAGTGACTCCTCCTTGTTTTTCTCATTATCTCCTCCGGCCTTGCCGCCAAAAGTGGGGCCGTGGCCGGAGGGGGCGGGCAACTCCACTAGCTGGAGTGCCCTGGGGTGCTGTAACAAAGGGGGTGAGCCTTTGAGGCTCACCGCCAGGTGTTACAGTTCCTGCAGGGGGAGGTGAGAAGCACCTCCACCCAGTACAAGCTTTGTTACTAGCCACAGAGTGACAAAGGCACTCTACCCATATGGCCAGCAACATGTCTGGTGTGTGGCAGGCTGCTAAAACTAGTCAGCCCACACTGGTAGTCGTGTATGGTTTCAGGGGGCATCTCTAAGATGCCCTCTGGGGTGTATTTCACAATAAAATGTACACTGGCATCAGTGTGCATTTATTGTGCTGAGAAGTTTGATACCAAACTTCCCAGTTTTCAGTGTAGCCATTATGGTGCTGTGGAGTTCGTGCATGACAGACTCCCAGACCATATACTCTTATGGCTACCCTGCACTTACAATGTCTAAGGTTTTGCTTAGACACTGTAGGGGCATAGTGCTCATGCACTTATGCCCTCACCTATGGTATAGTGCACCCTGCCTTAGGGCTGTAAGGCCTGCTAGAGGGGTGACTTATCTATACCTATAGGCAGTGTGAGGTTGGCATGGCACCCTGAGGGGAGTGCCATGTCGACTTAGTCATTTTATCCCCACCAGCACACACAAGCTGGCAAGCAGTGTGTCTGTGCTGAGTGAGGGGTCCCCAGGACGGCATAAGACATGCTGCAGCCCTTAGAGACCTTCCCTGGCATCAGGGCCCTTGGTACCAGGGGTACCAGTTACAAGGGACTTACCTGGATGCCAGGGTGTGCCAATTGTGGAAACAAAGGTACAGGTTAGGGAAAGAACACTGGTGCTGGGGCCTGGTTAGCAGGCCTCAGCACACTTTCAAATCATAACTTGGCATCAGCAAAGGCAAAAAAGTCAGGGGGTAACCATGCCAAGGAGGCATTTCCTTACGCAACCCCCCCCCCCAAACGAAAGAGGATGAGACTAACCTTTCCCAAGAGAGTCTTAATTTTCTAAGTGGAAGAACCTGGAAAGGCCATCTGCATTGGCATGGGCAGTCCCAGGTCTGTGTTCCACTATAAAGTCCATTCCCTGTAGGGAGATGGACCACCTCAACAGTTTTGGATTTTCACCTTTCATTTGCATTAGCCATCTGAGAGGTCTGTGGTCAGTTTGAACTACAAAGTGAGTACCAAAGAGGTATGGTCTCAGCTTCTTCAGGGACCAAACCACAGCAAAGGCCTCCCTCTCAATGGCACTCCAACGCTGCTCCCTGGGGAGTAACCTCCTGCTAATGAAAGCAACAGGCTGGTCAAGGCCATCATCATTTGTTTGGGACAAAACTGCCCCTATCCCATGTTCAGAGGCATCAGTCTGCACAATGAACTGCTTGGAGTAATCTGGAGCTTTGAGAACTGGTGCTGTGCACATAGCCTGTTTCAGGGTGTCAAAGGCCTGTTGGCATTCTACAGTCCAGTTTACCTTCTTGGGCATTTTCTTGGAGGTAGGTTCTGTGAGGGGTGTCACTATAGATCCATATCCCTTCACAAACCTCCTGTAGTACCCAGTCAAGCCAACGAATGCCCTGACTTGAGTCTGGGTTTTTGGAGCTGCCCAGTCCAGAATAGTCTGGATCTTGGGCTGGAGTGGCTGAACTTGGCCTCCACCTACAAGGTGTCCCAAGTAAACCACAGTTCCCTGCCCTATCTGGCATTTGGATGCCTTGATAGAGAGGCCTGCTGCTTGCAGGGCCTTCAAAACCTTCTTCAGGTGGACCAGGTGATCCTGCCAGCTGGAGCTAAAGACAGCAATATCGTCAAGATAAGCTGCACTTAAGGACTCCAAGCCAGCAAGGACTTGATTCACCAACTTTGGAAGGTGGCAGGGGCATTCTTTAAGCCAAAGGGCATTACAGTAAACTGATAATGCCCATCAGGTGTGGAGAATGCTGTCTTTTCTTTTGCTCCTGGTGCCATTTTGATTTGCCAGTACTCTGCTGTCAAGTCAAAGGTACTTAAGTATCTGGCAGCACCTAGTTTGTCAATTAATTCATCTGCCCTTGGAATTGGATGGGCATCTGTCTTGGAGACAGAATTAAGTCGCCTGTAGTCCACACAAAACCTCATCTCTCTCTTACCATCTTTTGTGTGAGGTTTGGGGACTAAGACCACTGGGCTAGCCCAGGGGGTGTCAGAGTGCTCAATGACTCCCAATTCCAGCATCTTGTGGACTTCCACTTTGATGCTTTCCCTAACTTGGTCAGACTGTCTGAGAATTTTGTTTTTGACAGGCATGCTGTCTCCTATGTCCACATCATGGGTACACAGGTGTGTCTGACCAGGGGTTAGGGAAAAGAGCACAGCAAACTGTTGTAAGACCTTCCTACAGTCAGCTTGCTGTTGGCCAGAGAGGGTGTCTGAATAGATCACTCCATCTACTGAGCCATCTTTAGGGTCAGTGTAGAGGAGGTCAGGGAGAGGGTCACTCTCAGCTTCCTGGTCCTCATCTGTAACCATCAACAGGTTCACATCTGCCCTCTCATGAAAGAGTTTGAGGCAGTCCACATGGATCACCCTTTTGAGGGTCCTCCTAGTGCCTAGGTCTACCAGGTAGGTGACCTGACTCTTTCTCTCTAGCACTGGGTAAGGGCCACTCCATCTGTCCTGAAGTGCCCTGGGAGCCACAGGCTCCAGAACCCAGACTTTCTGCCCTGGCTGAAACTCAACCATAGCAGCCTTTTGGTCATACCACATCTTCTGGAGTTGTTGGCTGGCCTCAAGGTTTTTACTTGCCTTTTCCATGTACTCTGCCATCCTGGAACGTAGGCCTAGTACATAGTCCACTATATCTTGTTTAGGCTCATGAAGAGGTCTCTCCCAGCCTTCTTTTACAAGAGCTAGTGGTCCCCTTACAGGATGGCCAAACAGAAGTTCAAAGGGGGAAAACCCTACTTCCTTCTGAGGCACCTCTTTGTAGGCGAAAAGCAGACATGGTAAGAGGACATCCCATCTCCTTTTGAGTTTTTCAGGGAGCCCCATGATCATGCCAATGTCTTGTTGAATCTTTCCACAAGTCATTTGGTTTGTGGATGGTATGGTGTGGTGTGGTGATTTTTTAAGTCACCCCACACTCATTTACATGTGCTTCAGATATGCTGACATGAAGTTGGTACCCCTGTCAGACACCACCTCCTTAGGAAATCCCACTCTGGTAAAGATACAAATGAGTGCTTTAGCTACTGC
The DNA here is from genome assembly GCF_031143425.1 of Pleurodeles waltl. NCBI lineage: Eukaryota > Metazoa > Chordata > Amphibia > Caudata > Salamandridae > Pleurodeles > Pleurodeles waltl. The sequence continues at coordinate 675,510,405 of NC_090446.1, forward strand.
AGGGGCAATAGTGGACCTAAGGGGAATTGCTTCAGGGTATCTAGTAGCATGATCCACTACTACTACTAGTATGTATTGGTTCCCTGAGGTTGTGGGAGGTTCAAGTGGACCCACTATGTCCACACCCACTCTTTCAAAGGGGACCCCCACCACTGGAAGTGGAATGAGGGGGGCCTTTGGATGGCCACCTGTCTTACCACTGGCTTGACAGGTGGCACAGGAGACACAAAACTCCTTAACTTTCTGGGACATGTTGGGCCAATAGAAATGGTTGACTAACCTCTCCCAAATCTTGGTTTGTCCCAAATGCCCAGCAAGTGGAATATCATGAGCTAAGGTCAGAATGAACTTCCTAAACTCCTGAGGCACTACCACTCTCCTAGTGGCACCAGGTTTGGGATCTCTTGCCTCAGTGTAGAGGAGTCCATCTTCCCAATAGACTCTATGGTGGTCATTACAACCCTGGCGGACGGTGTTAAAGCGGCGGTAAGACCGTCAACAGGCCGGCGGTAAAAATTTTGCAATTACGACCGTGGCGGAAACCGCCAACAAAGACAGCCACTTTAACACTGCAGCTGCCACGGCGGTACAAACAAACAGCGCGGCGGTCACCGCCAACAGACAGACGGAGGACAAAGTACCGCCCACAGTATCACAACAGGCCAATCCGCCACCTTTTCCGGGGCGGTTTCACCGCGGATAAAAACACGGCGGAAACAGGATTTCAAAGGGAAAACACTCACCTCTACACACCCCAGGAGGAACGAGGACACCATGGACCCGGAACTCCAAATTCTCCCTGCGATTGTCTTCCTGCTCCTCTACCAGGAGCACGAACGCCGGCGGCGAAGACCACGTGAGTACTGCACCTACGACACAGGGGCAGGGGGAGGGAAAAAACAGGGACACACACACCCAACACCCCCACCCCCACCCTCACCCACTATAACACACACACTAATACAGCATGATGCATCACAGTTACACCCCCCAAGCCCCCCGGAAGAATGCAAAGACAATAGAAAATGTGTGTAACCATTGTAATATATTAAAATCAAGTAGGCAAAAATATATATATACACCATGTACAAAATATATACCAAGCATAGTAGTCGAGGTAGTGCTCCAATTAAGTCCGTGGAACACTGGGCCCACACGGTATGGGCGAGGCCCATACAAGATCCCCGACCATGACGGAGAGAACACTGCAGGGGCATCAGAGAGCAACAAAACAGGCACCTCAGGGGAAGGGAAAGGGGGGGCACCTCAGCCGCTTGAGTGCACGACGCCAAATCCACGAGAAGGCCACATGCCCACTGTTGCATCCTGGGAGTGCAAAGCCACAGTCTCTCAAGTCTCTACAGTGGGTGGGTTGCCCACTGTTCCATCCTGGGGAGTGCAAAGCCACAGTCTCTCAAGTCTCTACAGTGGGTGGTTTGCCCACTGTTCAATCCTGGGGAGTGCAAAGCCACAGTCTCTCAAGTCTCTACAGTGGGTGGTTTGCCCACTGTTCAATCATGGGGAGTGCAAAGCCACAGTCTCTCAAGTCTCTACAGTGGGTGGGTTGCCCACTGTTCAATCCAGGGGAGTGCAAAGCCACAGTCTCTCAAGTCTCTACAGTGGGTGGGTTGCCCACTGTGCAATCCTGGGGAGTGCAAAGCCACAGTCTCTCAAGTCTCTACAGTGGGTGGTTTGCCCACTGTTCAATCCTGGGGAGTGAAAAGCCACAGTCCCTCAAGTCTCTACAGTGGGTGGGTTGCCCACTGTGAAATCCTGGGGAGTGCAAAGCCACAGTCTCTCAAGTGGATAACAGTCTCCACTGGTTCTGAAGGGGGGCATGGTGCCCAGAGTGCTTCATCCTGCTAAGGACAGAGGTAGTGGCTGGATCTCTCCACTGGTTCTGGAGGGGGCTTGGTGCCCAGAGTGCTTTATCCTGCTAAGGGCAGAGATAGTGGATGGATCTCTCCACTGGTTCTGGAGGGGGCTTGGTGCCCAGAGTGCTTCATCCTGCTAAGGAAAGAGGTAGTGGATGGATCTCTCCACTGGTTCTGGAGGGGGCTTGGTGCCCAGAGTGCTTCATCCTGCTAAGAACAGAGGTAGTGGATGGATCTCTCCACTGGTTCTGGAGGGGGCTTGGTGCCCAGAGTGCTTCATCCTGCTAAGGACAGAGGTAGTGGATGGATCTCTCCACTGGTTCTGGAGGTGGCTTGGTGCCCAGAGTGCTTCATCCTGCTAAGGACAGAGGTAGTGGATGGATCTCTCCACTGCTTCTGGAGGGGACATGGTGCCCAGAGTGCTTCATTCTGCCCGTGACAGACTCAGTAGCGTCAGTGCCCTTGGCGCTCATGGGCCAGCGGTGCTTGAGACGGCGGTGCCCTGTTCAGCAGTGCTTGAGGCGGCGGTGCCCTGTTCAGTGGTGCTTGAGACGGCGGTGACCTGTTCAGTGGTGCTTGAGATGGCGGTGCCCTGTTCAGCGGTGCTTGGAGCGGCGGTCTCCTTTGCAGTGACTCAGCTGCTGGCGGTCCTTCATGGCCCAGCGGGGCTTTTGCTGGCGGTCCTTCATGGCCCAGCAGGGCTTGTGCTGGCGGTCCTTCATGGCCCAGCGGGGCTTGTGCTGGAGATCCTCTCTGTCCCAGCGGGGCTTGTGCTGGCGGTCCTTCATGGCCCAGCGGGGCTTTTGCTAGCGGTCCTTCATGGCCCAGTGGGGCTTGTGCTGGCGGTCCTCTCTGTCCCAGCGGGCTTGTGCTGGCGGTCCTTCATGGCCCAGCGGGGCTTTTGCTGGCGGTCCTTCATGGCCCAGCGGGGCTTGTGCTGGTGGTCCTTCATGGCCCAGCGGGGCTTTTGCTGGCGGTCCTTCATGGCCCAGCGGGGCTTGTGCTGGCGGTCCTTCATGGCCCAGCGGGGCTTGTGCTGGCGGTGGCCTTCTGGGCAGCTGGGCTGGTACTGGCGGTGGCCTCCTGGGCAGCTGGGCTGGTGCTGGCGGTGGCCTCCTAGGCAGCTGGGCTGTTGCTGGCGGCGGCCTCCTGGGCAGCTGGGCTGGTGCTGGCGGTGGCCTCCTGGGCAGCTGGGCTGGTGGCGGTGGCCTCCTGGGCAGCGGGGATGATGGCAGTCTTCTCCACGGTGCTGCTCTTCCCAGACTTGCTGACTTTCTTGTGCCCCTTCCCCACCTTGGAAGGTGTCGCAGCTGACTCCACACTCCCACCTGTACCCCTGGGTGTGGCTTTGGTGGCTGGAGTCTTCCCCCTCTCCCGCCGGGTACTGGCCAACTTCTGATGCTTCACAGGTGGGGGACTGTCTGTGTTGTGGCTCTGTGCCACACTGGCTGCCCTGGTGGCCGGTGCACTCCATATTCCGGTGACTACAGGCACCACTGGTCCCGGAGATGTTGTGGCTGAGGTGCCAGTTCGGGACCTAGGAGATGGACGGGGTAGGGGAGGTGTGGGAAAAAGGTCAAGGTTGGACAGGAAACATTTTTTGGAGACACTGGGACGGGTAGCTGGAGGGGGTTTGGGAGTGGAGGAAGAGGTTGTGGTTGGAGGTGTTCGTTTGCTGACTTTAGGTGAAGGTGCATGCGCTGGAGGCTGTCGTGAGGTAGATGGCTGTTGGGTGGGTGTGTGCCTGTGTTTGTGTATCTTGGGAGGGGGCGTCACAGACACACTGGGAGAGGACACAGGGGATGTGTGAATGGTAGTGGGGGTGGTGACTGCACGTGAGCGGGGTGTGGTGGTGGGTGTGCTGGTGATGGTAGTAGTGGCTGTAGAGGTAGTGCATGCAGGTGTGAGTGTAGACGAGACTGGGAGGGAGGAGGGAGACGAGGAGGAGGGGGACACAGTGGAAGCAGTGGATGTTGGTGTGTCTGCATGTGTGATGCTTGCGTGAGTGCCTGTGGGATGTGTGGTGCTTATGTTTGCCTGAGCTTCCCTTGTGTGTTGACGTGTGTGCATGCTGGTCTGTAGGTGTGCTTGTGATAGGCTGGGGTACAGGGGATTTGGTCTGGGTGGAGGAAGTGGAGGGGGGAGGCTAGACACAGGTACAATGGCTGCCATCAGTGCTGAGGCCAGAGTCTGAAAAGCTCGCTGAAGGGCCGCCTGACCAGAATGAATGCCCTCCAGGAATGCATTTGTTTGTTGCAACTGCTGTTCTACACCCTGGATGGCATTCAAAATGGTAGACTGCCCAACAGTGAGGGACCTGAGGAGGTCAATGGCCTCCTCACTGAGGGCAGCAGGGGTGACTGGGGCAGGCCTGAGGTGCCTGGGGCGAAGGTGATGCCCACCCTCCCAGGTGAGCGGGCACGGGGAGAAGGCTGAGGGGCTGCTGGGAGGGCGGTGCTGGAAGGGGGGGTGGCGGCTGTACCTGTAGATGGGGGGGCACAGATGTTGCCGCCACCACAAGGGAGCTCCCATCAGAGGACGAGTCCGTGTCACTGGTCTCAGCTCCTGTCCCCGTCGTGGAGCTCCCCTCGCCCTCAGTCCCACTGGTGAAGTCCGATTCTGTAGTGTGACCCTCCATGGCCATGTGGGATGCAGCCCCCTCGTGCTCCGGTGCCTCTGCTCCTCCGCCTGATGATGCTAATGCACACAAGAACAGGGATACCACAAAAAGGGGGGGGACTACAGAAGAAAGACATGTTGAGTGCATGCATTACCGCTACCGTTGGCGGACACGACAGACACACAAGCCCCCTGCACTACGCCGCGCTCTTGGGCTCCACTGTTCAATTCCTGGGAAATGGCCTACTAGGCTATGGACGACATCTGCACACATGGATGACGCAGGGTCATGACTAGGTGTACTTGGCACTCTACAGAGGTGCGGTGGGGTGCCACATGGCCTGCCTTACGGAGGGACCTTGCCTACGGAACTCGCCCTGGCCTAGGGAAACCCACAGCCCACCTCCCCCACCCAGACACCTCCACTGCGCGCAAAATCAGCAGAATGCGAGTGTACTCACCCCCTTGTGGCTGCTGTGATGCCCTCAAGCGCCCATCCAACTTTGGGTATGCCACTGCCAGGATCCTGAACATTAGGGGGGTCATGGGGCGACGGGCACCCCTCCCACGTTGGGAGGCCATCCCCAGCTGAGCCTCCGCCGTCTTCTTGCTCCAGCGGCAAATGTCCTCCCATCTTTACCAGCAGTGGGTGCTCCGTCTGTGATAGACCCCCAGGGTCTGGACGTCCTTGGCAATGGCACGCCAAATATATTTTTTCTGGTGGGCGCTGACCTACATGATTTGTACAGGGGGAAGTGAAAGTTATTACCAACTGCACCGTCAAAGTGATTGGCCCCCATCCCTACCCTTGCCATGTGGCACATGCACTCACCATCGTTTCATGCACGCCGCACTCTCCCCCCTTCCTTCTTACATCCACCCCTCTCCACACAGGCATAGCCCATACAGCATGCTCCCAGTGTACTTACCTGTTTGTCTGGAGGACTGTAAAGTAGCGTGTACTTGGGGAGGACCCCATCCACGAGTTTCTCCAACTCCTCCGATGTGAAGGCAGGGGCCCTTTCCCCAGACACTCGAGCCATTGTCTCTTCCAGACCGTGGTCACAGCAGCACTTGCAGTGTAGGTCCTCTCCTGTCGAAGATCAGGTATGGAGTGATTGAACAGATAGAAAATGGCGGTCACGTCCGCGGCGGTGCGTACCGTCACCGCTGGCGTACCTCGTCATTGGCTCCTGGGACCCATAGGGTCCAATGTTAACCAATGCAGCATTGCGCCGCGGTCTTCGATCGCCTACCGCCACGGTGTACAACGCCAGCGCAGTTACCTCACATCCCATTGTCCCACTTTACAGGTCAGGCAGCCGCCAATTCAGGGGCCCACATGCCTTCCTTTTCAACTGCGTCACACAACCCTAGGCCTAGACTCAACACACATACAGGCCACTTTTTAGATTATGAATGGTGTTCTGTGTAAGCTGTGGGTACGTACCTCTGAGTTGTTTGACTCTGTGTTCGCTGTTGTCCTTCATAGGCACCGTCCGCTGGAACATGTGAGGAGATGGCGGCATCCTCCAATGTACCGACCTTTGGTGGACCTGTCGACAATGGAGGAAAGACATGTGATAATCACATACAGGCTTGACCGTGCCACAATCCAGGAACTGTGTACCCAGTTAGAGCCAGACCTGATGTCAGCTATCCGCCATCCCACAGGAATCCCCCCTCAAGTGCAGGTGCTGTCAGTGCTCCATTTCCTTGCAAGTGGGTCATTTCAAACAACAGTGGCCATAGCATCAGGGATGTCCCAGCCTATGTTTTCCAACGTGTTGTCCAGAGTGTTGTCTGCCCTGCTGAAACACATGCGGAGCTACATCGTTTTCCCTCAGGTGGAGGATTTGCCTACAGTGAAAGGTGATTTCTATGCCCTGGGACATATCCCCAACATCATAGGTGCCATTGATGGGACACATGTGGCTTTAGTACCCCCCCCCAACCGGAGTGAACCGGTGCACAGAAACCGGAAGAGTTATCATTCCATGAATGTACAGATGGTATGTTTGGCAGACCAGTACATCTCCCATGTGAATTCCATGTTCCCTGGCTCAGTGCATGACGCCTACATCCTACGGAGTAGCAGCATCCCTTATGTGATGGGTCAACTCCAGAGGCACTGTGTGTGGCTATGAGGTGAGCACCTTGAAGCTAGTCAGTGGGAATGGTTGTCTGTATCTGGGGATATCCCTCCAGGTTAGTGTGTGTCTAACAGTTGTCCCTCGCCATTTGCAGGTGACTCTGGTTACCCCAACCTGTCATGGCTACTGACCCCAGTGAGGAATTCCAAGACAAGGGCAGAGGAACGCTACAATGAGGCCCATGGGCGAACTAGGAGGGTGATCGAGTGAACCTTCGGCCTCCTGAAGGCCAGGTTCAGGTGCCTCCATATGACAGGTGGATCCCTATTCTACTCACCAAAGAAGATGTGCCAGATCATCGTGGCCTGCTGTATGCTTCACAACTTGGCTTTGCGACGACAGGTACCTTTTCTGCAGGAGGATGGTCCAGATGGCGCTGTTGTGGCAGCTGTGGAGCCTGTGGACAGTGAAGACGAGGAAGCAGAGGAAGAAGACATGGACAACAGGGACTCAGTGATCCAGCAATATTTCCAGTGAAACACAGGTAAGAATACAGACCTGCCTACTACATGTACTTAAACACTACTGCCTCTCTACTGTCTGTCGTTTTCACCCAGTGTATGGTCACTGAGTTGACACTTTCCCTTACGATTTCACAGATCTGGGTCCCACAGTGTGACAGCTGCTTTGATTCCTCATGGACTAGAGCTGTGTGACATAGGTATGTTGACATTACAAATGAAAGAGCTTTTTGCCACAGTTATTGCTAATACAGTATTCCGAAATCACAGACTGACTCCAGATTGTTTTGTGCTTTAAGGGTGTTTATTTAAGTGCTCAATATTGGAGGGGGTTGTAAAATGGTGAGGAGTGATGGCGGAGGAATGTCCATGGCAGAGTCCAGTCTATTAGTCTCACAGGTGCATTGCCCAAATGGGCATAGGAAGTGGAGCTGGAGCAGTTTAAGGATGGACAGGGTGACAAAGTGGAACAGTAGGAACACTATCAGGGTGGTCTCATTTCTTGGTGGGGGTCTTGGCATCGTTCTCTGTCTTTGTCCTGGATCTCAGGGACCGTTTGCGAGGTGGTTCTCCCTCTGCAGGGGGTGGGGTGCTATTGTGGTGGTCCTGTGGCGTTGCCTCCTGTCCACTAGCGCCGGCGGAGGTGGTGGGCAGTTCATCGTCCAGGCTAGTGTCATGGGCCCCTTGTAGTGCCACAGTGTCCCTCCTGGTGTTGAGTACTTCCTTCAGCACCCCTACGATGGTGCCTAGGGTGGAATTGATGGTTCTGAGTTCCTCCCTGAAGCCCATATACAGTTCCTCCTGCAGGCGCTGGGTCTCCTGAAAGTTGGCCAGTACCGTTGCCATTGTCTCCTGGGAGTGGTGGTAGGCTCCCATGATGGAGGAGAGGGCCTCATGGAGAGTGGGTTCCTTGGGCCTGTCCGCCACCTGTCGCACAGCAGCCGTCCCAGTTCCCCTGTGTTCCTGGGCCTCCGTCCCCTGGACCGTGTGCCCACTACCACTGCCCCCAGGTCCCTGTTGTTGTTGGGGTGGTGGGTTAGCCTGGGTTCCCTGTAGTGGTGGACACACAGCTGATTGACGTGTCCTGGGGACGGAGGTATGGGCCCGCTGGGTGGGTGCTGTGCTGGTGTTTCCAGAGGGGGGAAGCTCTGTGGTGGCCTGTGACTGGGTGTGGGGAACTGACTGTCCCGAGGTCCACGATGGGCCGGGCTGGTCATCTAGATCCAGTTGGACAGAGGTGCTGTCATCACTGTGGGCCTCTTCGGTTGGTGGTGTGGACATGTGTGGACCCTCCTGTCCGGTGACGTTGGGTAGGGGTCCTGCAGGGGTATAAAAGGATGGTTATTACATCTGTGTGTGGCATGGTGTGCAATGGGTGGGTGACCGTGTACCCCAGTGCTTGCATTCCTGTGTGGGACCTTGTATGATGATGGTTTAGGGGGGTGTATGGGTATGTGCAGTGGACATGCTTTAGTGATGGGTGTCCATGCTTTGTTGTTGCATTCAGGGCTTGGGGTTAGGATGTGTGGTTTGTGATGTTGGGACATTTGTGAGGAGTTAGAGAGATGGGGGTGAGGGTGGGGGTATGTGCTGGCATGCAGGTAGGGTGGGGGATGTAATAGTTAAGATTTGACTTACCAGAGTCCATTCCTTTATCTACTCCTGCGAGGCCCTCAGGATGCAGAATCGCCAAGACCTGCTCCTCCCATGTTGTTAGTTGTAGGGGAGGAGGTGGGGGTCTGCCGCCAGTCCGCTGAACCACCAGGGGGTGTCTTGAGACCACGGAACGCACCTTCCCCCGTAGGTCGTTCCACCTCTTCCTGATGTCCTCCCGATTTCCCTTTGTTGACCCTGTCCACTATTCTTCGCCATAGCTTCATCTTCCTTGCAATTGAGGTGTGCTGCACCTGTGATCCGAATAGCTGTGGCTCTACCTGGACGATTTCCCTTCACCATGACCCTGAGCTCCTCCTCCGAGAACCTGGGATGTCGTTGCCGTGCCATGGGGTGGTGTAAGTGATGTGTGGGGTGGTGTGTGGGGTGATAAGTGTGCTGATATGTAGTGGTGTGTAGTGTGCGGTGCATGGAAGTTATGTGGGTGATGGTGTTGTGTGCCTGTGGATGCTTGTATTGTTGATGGTGGTGTCTCTCTCTGGCCTTCATTCGTGATTTGTTGTCGTAAGGGTTTGTGGGTGATGTGGGTGTGTGATTTATATAGTAGTGGGTGTGTGGGAGTGGTGTGTGTATGTGTATCAGGTGTGTGTATTTCGAATTGTCCAATGTGGCTGTGTTTTGTAGGAGTGTGTGTATTTTAAGCGCGGCATGTGTACCGCCAATGGAATACCGCGGTTGAAAGACCGCTGCGTGGATTCGTGTGTCGTGATAGTGCGGGCGTATTTCTGTTGGCGTGACGGTGGAGGTTTTGTTATCACCAGTTTATCACTGACCTTTGGTGTGGCGGACTTGTGTGGGTGTCTGAATTTTGGCGGATTCCGAGCTGTGGGTCATAATAGCTGTGGAGGTTTTCCGCGGCCGCGGCGGTGTTTTGGCGGTCTTCTGCACGGCGGTACGCGGCTTTTACCACCAATGTTGTAATGACCCCCTATGTGTTCCAGTGATTTTTCCTTTGGTCTCTTCAGCAACTTGCTGCCTAAGGCCTTCAAGAGAGGGACAGGTTTCTTGCCCCTTACACAACTGTTCCCTTGTGGGTCCCCCTGGGCCTAAGAGTTCAACCTTATAAGGTTCCAACTCCATGGGCTCAGTTCCCTCAGAGGGCAGAACTTCTTCCTGGGAAGAGAGGTTCTTTTTCTTTTGTTGTGTTGAAGCTGGTTCCCAGTCTTCTTTCCTTTTCTCTTGGAGGGTTGGGCCATTATTCCAGGCTCCAACACCACTTTTTCACCCTGAGCCTTGCACTGTGCCCTTGTCTTGACACACACCAGTTCAGGAATACCCAGCATGGCTGCATGGGTTTTGAGTTCTACCTCAGCCCATGCTGAGGACTCTAGGTCATTTCCAAGCAAACAGTCTACTGGGATATTTGAGGAGACTACCACCTGTTTCAGGACATTGACCCCTCCCCATTCTAAAGTTACCATAGCCATGGGGTGTACTTTAGTCTGATTGTCAGCGTTGGTGACTGGATAAGTTTGTCCAGTCAGGTATTGTCCTGGGGAAACCAGTTTCTCTGTCACCATGGTGACACTGGCACCTGTATCCCTCAGGCCTTCTACACTAGTCCCATTAATTAAGAGTTGCTGCCTGTATGTTTGCATATTAGGGGGCCAGGCAGCCAGTGTGGCTAAGTCCACCCCACCCTCAGAAACTAATGTAGCTTCAGTGTGAACCCTGATTTGCTCTGGGCACACTGTTGATCCCACCTGGAGACTGGCTATTTCAGTGCTAACTGGAGTGGAGTTTGAAGTGGAACCTTTCTTGGGACAGGCCTTGTCTCCAGTTTGGTGTCCCTGCTGATTACAGCTACGACACCAGGCCTTTTTGGGATCAAAGTTTTTACCCTTGTACCCAAAATTGGGTTGTGAAGAGGCTTTGGACCCTCCCTCCTGAGCAGGTTTTTGGGGCCCTGTACAAGACTCTTTACTTTTACCCTTGGATGTCTCAACACTCTTCCCCTGGGGAGTCTTTGTGACCCCTTTCTTTTGGTCACCCCCTGTGGAAGTCTTGGTCACCCTAGTCTTGACCCAATGGTCTGCCTTCTTTCCCAATTCTTGGGGAGAAATTGGTCCTAGGTCTACCAGATGCTGATGCAGTTTATCATTGAAACAATTACCTAAAACGTGTTCTTTCATAAACAGATTGTCCAGCCCATCATAATCTTTTACACCACTGCCATGAATCCAACCATCCAGTGTTTTGACTGAGAAGTCAACAAAATCAACCCAGGTCTGGCTCGAGGATTCTTGAGCCCCCCTGAACCTAATCCTGTACTCCTCAGTTGAGAATCCAAAGCCCTCAATCAGGGTAGCCTTCATGAGGTCATATGATTCTGTATCTTTTCCAGAGAGTGTGAGGAGTCTATCCCTACACTTTCCAGTGAACAATTCCTAAAGGATAGCACCCCAGTGAGATCTGTTTACTTTTCTGGTTGCACAAGCCCTCTCAAAAGTTGTGAACCATTTGGTGATGTCATCACCATCTTCATATTTAGTTACAATCCCTTTGGGGATTTTTAGCATGTCAGGAGAATCTCTGACCCTATTTAAATTGCTGCCACCATTGATGGGACCTAAGCCCATCTCTTGTCTTTCCCTTTCTATGGCTAGGAGCTGTCTCTCCAAAGCCAATCTTTTGGCCATCCTGGCTAAAGGCGGTCATCTTCATTGAGGCTGCCCTCAATGCTTCCAGAGCTGTTGGACTCTCCTGTGAGAGAAGCAACATCTCTGACTATCACTTCTGGAGTCAGGGTTGGAGAAACCCTGGGCTCCCTAACTAGGACTGGAAGTGGGAGTTCTTCCACATCACTAGCATCCCCCTCTATGAGGCCATCATCAGAGGGGTTGTTTTTAGCAAACTCTGCCAAAAGCTCCTGGAGCTGTACTTTGGTAGGGTTTGAACCAGTTTTTATCTTTTTGATTTTGCAGAGAGACCTTAACTCTGACATCCTAAGATGCAGGTATGGGGTGAGGTTGAGTTCCATCACTATCTCTTCTGCAGCAGACATTTTGTTTCTAAAAGTTGGAATACTTTTTAAGAATCTAAAACTATCTCTAGAACTTAATTCAAACTTTTACAAAACTTTTAAACTCTAAAAGAAATGCTAACAGGGACTAACACAAGGCCCTAGCAGGACTTTTAAAAATTTCGAAAAATAGCTCAAATTTCAAAAATCAGTTTCTAATGACAATTTTTGGAATTTAGTTGTGTGATCAGGTATTGGCTGAGTAGTCCAGCAAATGCAAAGTCTTGTACCCCACCGCTGATCCACCAATGTAGGAAGTTGGCTCTGTATGTACTATTTCAAAGTAAGAAATAGCATGCACAGAGTCCAAGGGTTCCCCTTAGAGGTAAGATAGTGGCAAAAAGAGATAATTCTAATGCTCTATTTTGTGGTAGTGTGGTCGAGCAGTAGGCTTATCAGAGGGTAGTGTTAAGCATTTGTTGTACACACACAGGCAATAAATGAGGAACACACACTCAAAGACAATTCCAGGCCAATAGATTTTTGTATAGAAAAATATATTTTCTTTGATTATTTTAAGAACCACAGGTTCAAGATTTACAATCAATACTTTAAATGAAAGGTATTTCATTCAGGTATCTTGGGAACTTTAAATCATCACAATAGCATGTACAGTTTTGGCAAAAATGGCAATAAGCTATTTTAAAATTGGACACTGCAAAATTCAACAGTTCCTGGGGGAGGTAAGTATTGGTTAGTTTTGCAGGTAAGTAAAGCATTTACAGGGTTCAAAGTTGGGTCCAAAGTAGCCCACCGTTGGGGGTTCAGGGCAAGCCCAAAGTTACCACACCAGCAGCTCAGGGCCGGTCAGGTGCAGAGGTCAAAGTGGTGCCTGAAACGCATAGGCTTCAATGGAGATAGGGGTGCCCCGGTTCTAGTCTGCCAGCAGGTAGGTACCTGCGACTTCAGAGGGCAGACCAGGGGGGTTTTGTAGGGCACCGGGGGGGACACAAGTCAGCACAGAAAGTACACCCTCAGCGGCACAGGGGCGGGCGGGTGCAGAATGCAAACAGGCGTTGGGTTTGCAATAGGTTTCAATGGGAGACCCGGGGGCAAGAGGGGGGCTCCTCGGGGTAGCCACCACCTGGGCTAGGAAGAGGGCCGCCTGGGGGTCGCTCCTGCACTGGAGGTCGGATCCTTCAGGTCCTGGGGGCTGCGGGTGCAGTGTGTTTCCCAGGCATCGGTTTCTTTGAAGCAGACAGTCGCGGTCAGGGGGAGCCTCTGGATTCCCTCTGCAGGCGTCGCTGTGGGGCCTCAGGGGGGTCAACTCTGGCTACTCATGGGCTCGCAGTCGCCAGGGAGTTTTCTCCAGGTCGAGCCGGGGGCGTCGGGTGCAGAGTGGAAAGTCTCACGCTTCCGGCGGGAAACGTGTGGTCTTTAAAAGTTGTTTCTTTGTTGCAAGTTTCAGTCTTTGTGGAATAGGGCCGCTGTTCTCTGGAGTTTCTTGGTCCTTTTAGATGCAGGGTAGTCCTATGAGGCTTCAGAGGTCGCTGGACCCTGGGGGACGCGTCGCTGTTGCAGTTTTTCTCGAAGTGGGGAGACAGGCCAGTAGGGCTGGGGCCAAAGCAGTTGGTGTCTCCGTCTTCTCTGCAGGGCTTCAGGTCAGCAGTCCTTCTTCGTCTTCAGGTTGCAGGAATCTATCTTCCTCGGTTCTGGGCACCCCTAAATACTCAATTTAGGGGTGTGTTTAGGTCTGGGAGGATACCAATGGCTACTAGACCTGAGGGTGGCTACACCCTCTTTGTGCCTCCTCCCGGTGGGGAGGGGGTCACAGCCCTAATCCTATTGGGGGAATCCTCCATCTGCAAGATGGAGGATTTCTAAAAGTCAGAGTCACCTCAGCTCAGGACACCTTAGCGGTTGTCCTGACTGGCCAGTGACTCCTCCTTGTTTTTCTCATTATCTCCTCTGGCCTTGCTGCCAAAAGTTGGGGCTGTGGCCAGAGGGGCGGGCATCTCCACTAGCTGGGATGCCCTGTGGCGCTGTAACAAAGGGGGTGAGCCTTTGAGGCTTACCGCCAGGTGTTACAGTTCCTGCAGGGGGAGGTGAGAAGCACCCCCACCCAGTACAGGCTTTGTTCCTGGCCACAGAGTGACAAAGGCACTCTCCCCATGTGGCCAGCAACATGTCTGGTGTGTGGCAGGCTGGTAAAACTAGTCAGCCCACACTGGAAGTCAGGTATGTTTTCAGGGGGCATCTCTAAGATGCCCTCTGGGTGTATTTCACAATAAAATGTACACTGCCATCAGTGTGCATTTATTGTGCTGAGAAGTTTGATACCAAACTTCCCAGTTTTCAGTGTAGCCATTATGGTGTTGTGGAGTTTGTGTTTGACAGACTCCCAGACAATATACTCTTATGGCTACCCTGCACTTACAATGTCTAAGGTTTTGCTTAGACACTGTAGGGGCATAGTGCTCATGCACCTATGCCCTCACCTGTGGTATAGTGCACCCTGCCTTAGGGCTGTAAGGCCTGCTAGAGGGGTGACTTATCTATGCCATAGGCAGTGTGAGGTCGGCATGGCACCCTGAGGGGAGTGCCATGTCGACTTAGTCATTTTCTCCCCACCAGCACACACAAGCTGGCAAGCAGTGTGTCTGTGCTGAGTGAGGGGTCTCCAGGGTGGCATAAGAAATGCTGCAGCCCTTAGAGACCTTCCCTGGCATCAGGGCCCTTGGTACCAGGGGTACCAGTTACAAGGGACTGACCTGGATGGCAGGGTGTGCCAATTGTGGAGACAAAGGTACAGGTTAGGGAAAGAACACTGGTGCTGGGGCCTGGTTAGCAGGCCTCCTCAGCACACTTTCACATCATAACTTGGCATCAGCAAAGGCAAAATGTCAGGGGGTAACCATGCCAAGGAGGCATTTCCTTACAGGGTCCTTGCTTGAACAGGGGGTTACCTGACTGTCAACCAAGAACCCGATTTCTAACATTGGTGATCAGCGGTTGAGATTTGGACTTGTATGTGTACTTGACATGCAGTAATTAAGTGTCCACTACTGTTTTGAGTGCAGACCACTACGTGACCACATACTACTTGTTTGGTGATCTTTGATTTTGTACACTTTACAAAACTAGACACCTATGGGTTTCCAGGGTGGGCTGACTTGCGTGGCTGCGGTCACATTATTTTACCCGGAATCCTTTGCAAACCTCAAATTATAAGTAAAAAACAAATTTTCATCACATTTCTGTGATGGAAAGTTCTAGAATCCACCGAGAGCCACAAACTTCCTTCCACTCGCAATCCCCCAAGTCTCCCAATAAAAATGGTGCTTCACTTGTGTGGGTAGTGCCCGCGACAGGGAGTAGCCCAAAACGCAACATCGACGCAGGTCATTTTTTCACCCAAAACTGACCCTTTTTTTCTAATATGGGTAGCTCTAGATTTTTGACTGTAGCTCAGCTGGCACCTTGGGAAACCTAGCTAACCTGTACATTTTTTAAAACTAGACACCTAAGGGATTCCAAGGTGGGCTGACTTGTGTGGCTCTCACCACGTTTTGTTTCCCAGAAACCCTTGCAAACCTCAGCCTTTCACAAAAAAACACATTTTCCTCATATTTCTGTGATGGAAAGTCCCAGAATCCGAGGAGAGGCACAGACTTCCTTCCACCCGGCATCCCCCCATGTCGCCTGATAAAAATGGTACCTCACTTGTGTGGGTAGACCTAGTGCCTGCGACAAGAAACGGCCCAAAACACAACATGGAACAGCAGATTTTCCCACTCAAAGCAGACCCTCTTTTTCCAATGTGGGCAGCTTGAGATTTTGGATACTAGCTCAGCTGGCACGTAGGGAAACCTAGCCAACCTGTACTTTTTTTATAATTAGACACCTAAGGGTATCCAGGGAGGGCTGACATTTTGTTACCCAGAATCCCTTTCAAATCTCAAACTTTCACCAAAAAATACATTTTGCTCATATTTCTGTGATGGAAAGTTCTAGAATCCATGGGGAACCACAAACTTCCTTTCATCCGACATTCCCTCCAAGTCTCCTGATAAAAATGGTACCTCACTTGTGTACCATAAAATGGTACCTCAGATTTAGTTCCCACGACAGGAAACGGCCCAAAATGCAACATGGACACGAAACATTTTTCCGTCCAAAACTGACCCTCTTTTTCCAATATGGGTAGCTCTTGATTGTTGTCCCTAGCTCAGCTGGCACCTAGGGAAGCCTAGCCAACCTGTACATTTTTGAAAACTAGACACCCAAGAGTATCCAGGGTGGGCTGACAAGCGTACCTCTTGACACATTTTGTTACCCAGAATCCCTTGCAAACACCCAACTTTTACTAAAAAAAAACAAAATTTCCTCACATTTCTGTGATGGAAAGCTCTAGAATCTGCGGGGACCCACAAATTTCCTTCTATCTGGCATTCCCCTAGGCCTCCCAATACAAAATGTGCCTGCAACAGGAAACGGCCCAAAACGCAACATGGACGCAGCTAATTTTTCCACCAAAAACTGACCCTCTTTTTCCAATGTGGCTAGCTCCAGGTTTTGAATACTAGCTCAGCACCATCTAGGGAAACCTAGCCAGCCTGTACATTTTTGAAAACTAATACCTAAGGGTATCCAGGGTGGACTGACTTGTGTGGCTGTAGCCACATTTTGTTACCCAGAATCTCTTGCAAACCTCAAACTTTAACTAAAAAAACACATTTGCCTCACATTTCTGTGATGGAAAGTTCTAGCATCCGCGGGGAGCCACAAACTTCCTTCCATCCGGCATTCCCAGAAGTCTCCCGCTACAAAATGGTACCTCACTTGTGTGACACCAGAGCAAATCAATCCAAGGTCAAGGACGGTCCATTTGCGAGGACTCCCATTGATGTTAGTTTGATCAGTTCTTGTCGCAGGTACTAGACCCAGCCACACAAGTGAGGCAGTATTTTTATTAGGAAAAACGCTGGGTGGTAGGAATTGTGTGTTTTCCTTCTGATTCTGGAAGGCTGTGGCACAGAAATGAAGGATAATATGTGATTTTAGGCTCATTTTGAGGTTTGCAGGGCATTGTGGGTAGGAAAACTTGTTGGGATCCACGAGAGGCACATCACCCTGTACTCCCCTGGGTGTCTAGTTCACGAAATAATCTAGAGTTCGTATATTTTCCATAGGGACAATGTACACATTGGCAGAGTAAGACAGAAAAGACAAATATTACTGCACAACCATCTATTCCTCAAGTACACACACACATACTGGTTGGATTTGGCATGAGGGTGAGTGAAGGTTCAAAATGTAAAATTTTAATAACAAGAGATGTCACAAAAATAAAAATTGCTGTTAATAATTGAAAGGTTAAAAAACTGAACCAATGACTTACAGCTTGTGAGCTGTAAAGCTGAGTCAAGGCACCAACCGCTTTACAGGCTACTCACACACCTTTCGTGCATGACACACACATTACCATTCACACCACCAGCTCGGCCCAGCATATTACAACACTCACATAAACAGACCACGCCATTTAAGGGCCCAATTACACCTACTGTTGGCCGACAGAATGAGTGGACTAGCGTTTGGCTAGCAGTGTGTGTAGTGACCAGCAGCAAGTCACTTCTCACACCGTCAGCCAAATGCCAGCTCACAAACACAGTCAGCCAAGCACCAGCTCTCACATACTGCCATCGAATCGTCAGCTCTCACACATCGCCAGCCAAGAGCCAGTTCACCCACACAATCAGCCAAGCACCAGTCCACACACACCGCCGGCCAAGCACCAGTCCACTCACACCTCCATCACAAGCCACTTGGAAGTAAATACAAAACTATAACTACAAACATAACAGGTCTAACTAAATACATCACTCTAATGCCAACTGTGAAATCTGAACAAATAGTTATAAAACGATGCAGACCAGTCAGTTAACTTTTACTCTCACGGTTGCGCCAAATTACTCTGTTGCGTGTGGTACAATTTAAAACATGTGAGCACACATAGCCCAGGTTTATAAGGACGCTCAGGACAGTACATACGACTCTCCAACCACCCACCTCTTTAGATACAGACTCTTCATCTCCTGCAAGGATTGTGTTTTTTTGGGCGCAGTAGGAATGTAATCAGCAAAGTGGCGATCTTTCAGTCTAGCCCAATCCTCCACCACTCCAACTGTAGGAACACTTGCCTGTTACACTACAACAAGGCTACCTGTCACAAACTGCTGAAACTGAACAAATGTCATTTTTGACTCTGGAGAACGATCTTTGAAAACAACAAAAGCATTGAAGGTTGCTAGATGAAGCAAATGGATAGCCAACTTCTTATACCGAATGTAAGCCGTACAAACAGCAGCTTAGGGTTCCAACCTCTGATATATTCTATCCACACCACCCATTTGCTTATTGTAGTATAAAATGCACACAGGTTTTATCACTTCATCTACCTGACCCAAAACAGTCACAGACGAAGTACTTTCATCATGGATGGTAGTCGACATGTAGAACTCTCCTCTGTGCAAATTTCACAGCTCCAGAAGTTCACCACTATGTAAATCAAATACCGATCATCACTCATGGTTGCAGGAAAATATAGCCGTGCCATCAAGGGACAGGTAGACCGATACGAAGACAGTGACAGCTTCCTTAGGAAGCCCATCAACAAAGTTAAACCCAAGAACTTCTTCAATTCATCCAGATTTGTGTGAGTGCACCGGGTAGCTCTGGAGCAGGGCTTAAGTCTGGCACTGTTGTTCCTCAAATACTGTTCAGCATGCAAATTAGTCTGGTCAACAATCATATTAAAAAATACTTCGTCCATAAACAACAGAAAGAAATTTATAGGCAAAACGTTTTCATATTCACTCTACGCCTTGTGACACCAGTAAAGGCATGCAGTGCCGGCTGCACCATTTTTAGGGCAACCCAGAGTTCAGCTCTTTCAATGAGAAGCCTTTTAGCCCCAGACTGCAATCCAGATGCCCCTTGCTGCACTATCTGCACATCAGTGTCCTCCTCTAAAAGAGGCACTTCCTCCACACGGCTAGTGGCTTCATCATCAGATAATTTCTCTCGAACAGACAATTCACTGTCAGAATCCTTGACTTCCTCCTCTGCCTCAGATGCAGAGTCAGTCTCATAATCATGGTCAGAGGAAGATTTGAAAAGCATACCAACAACCTGCTGAGCGGTAATCCTGCAGCTAACCATAACCCTTACTAATAAAAGTAACTTGACAAGTCAACAATAAACAATACTGTGTAAAATAAGTAATAAGTGTGACTTTATCAAACAGAAAGTAAAACTACTGCCATATAATAACTGGGAAGGAAAAGTCAATCAATACAAAGCACACAAAAAAATCATATACTCAAATATGATACCACTCACTTGCCAGAGACAGCTAGACTTAGGATTACCTCCACATGTTCTGCACAAACACAACAAGCACCAACGACATCCTATGAGAAAGGAAAAACTAAAGAAAATTACACACAAGACAACACAATACAGATCGAGCACAAATCCAAGGAGAATTTCACACACAATAAGAAAGAAGCTAAATATGCTGCTATAATTACACAATTTACAAAAAAACTCATTAATGCATGGCAAAGAAACTCATTTGGAGTAAACAGTACAACATTTTTTTTTTTACCAAACGCTGCAACTACACAAACTGCAGATCTACCAGTGCCGAAACCGCAAGCAGGAGTCACAACATAGGAAATCAAAAGCTTTGCACTAGAATAAAAAGAGGACATAAAACATTTTGATCACAAATGCAAATGATGACAAGAAATGAAACAGTTAACATGATAAAACACTATGACCATCCAAATGCCAGCCACACACATTGCCAGCCAGAACCCAGTCAACACACATTGTCAGATGCCAGTCCACATACACTGCTAGCCAAGCACCAGTCCACATCCTCTGCTAGGCAAATGCCAGTACACACACAGCCAGACAAACGCCAGTACACGCAGAGCGTCAGCCAAACTCCAGTTCTCACACACAGAAACTTTCCCTGGGGGGCAGATGGGTCTAAAAATATGGCCAATCTGCCCCCAAGAGGGCCAGAAATGGCCAAAACATACACCCCCAGAATGGGAGCAAGTGTTGCCTAAGGGGCCACTCCCCAAACAACAACAATTGCATTCCGTAAAAATCCTGGTGTCTAGTGGCCTCTGCCCCCCTTGGGGGCAGATGGGCCTAAACCCATACGGCTGATCTGCCTTCAAGCAGGGCAGAAACGGCAAAAATAATCACCCCCTAAAAGGGGAGCAACCCTTGCCCAAGAGGCTGGTCCCCAAACAACAGGAATCATATTCATTAAAAATCCCTGGTGTCTAGTGGCCTCTGCCCACCTTGGGTTCAGATGGGCCTTAACACATGTTAGACTTTTCAACCTTGGCGTGGTCTCCCTTAACTTTTTGCCTCTGTTTCCCAGGTTGTTGATGTGTGCTGGACTCTGATTTTGTGTTTTTGTTACTCTGGGCACTTTACCACTGCTATCCAGTGCTAAAGTGCAAGTTCTCCTTTACAAAATGTGTATGTAATTGGCTTATCCATGACTGGCATATTTTATTTACTAGTAAGTCCCTAGTATAGTGCACTAGAGGTGCCAGGGCCTGTAAATCAAATGCTACTACTGGGCCTGCAGCACTGGTTGTGCCACCCCATTAAGTAGCTCTGTAATCATGTCTCAGACCTGCCAATGCAGTGTTGGTGTGTGCAGTTTTAAATGTAAATTCGACATGGCCAGTATACCCACTTGCCAGGCCTACTCCTTCCCTTTTCTTAATGTCAGACCCCCCAAAGGTAAGCCCTAGGTAGCCCCAAGGGCAGGGTGCAGTGTATGGTTAAGGTAGGACATACAGTAATGTGTTTTACATGTCCTGACAGTGAAATATTGCTAAATTCGTTTTTCACTGTTGCAAGGCCTGTCCCTCTCATAGGTTAACATGGGGGCTACCTTTAAATCTGATTAAATTGTAGATTCCCTTTGGGAGCGGATGGACATGTGGAGTTTGGGGACTCTGAGCTCACAATTTAAAAATACATCTTTTATTAAAGTTGATTTTAAGATTGTGTGTTTGAAAATGCCACTTTTAGAAAGTGGGCATTTTCTTGCTTATACCATTTCTGTGACTACTCTGCCTGTTTGTGGATTCCCTGTCTGGGTCAGTTTGACGGTTGGGTTGGTTGCACCTCACACTAGACAGTGACACAAAGGGAGCTGGGGTGTAGTCTGCATTTCCTGATGAGCCATCTGTGCTAGGAGGGATGGGAGGAGTGGTCACTTACACCTGAAAGGGCTGGGCCTGTCCTCACACAATGCAGTCTCCAACCCCCTGGTGAGTGTCTGGGGCCTGGCCTGGACAAGGCAGGATTTCACATTCAAGAGAGACTTTGCTTTGAAGTAGGCCTACTTCAAAGGAGAAATTGGGTATAAGAAGGGCACCCCAAACCAGAGACTTTAGAACACTTCTGGAAACCAAGAGGAACCTCTGCCTGAAGAAGAGCTGAAGAGCTGAGGAAGAAGAGTTGCCCTGCTGGTGACTGTGCTTTGTGGAGCTATCCTGCAGTTGCTGCTTCAGCCAGAGTAAGAGGGGAAAGACTGGACTTTGTGTGCCTTCCATCTTGAGAAGAACTCTCCAAGGGCTTGATTTAGAGCTTGTCTCCTGTTTTTTGAAGTCTCAGGGACAGCAAAGACTTCTCTATGCCAGCACCTGGAGTCTCTGGAGAGACTCCTACTCTGCCCTGTGGTGCCCATCCAGTTCCTGGAACCCTGAAAGGAGAAGCTGGCAGACTAAAAGGAGAAAATACACGCATAGAGCGCCCTGCGGGGAAAAGATCGACGCGACTCCGATCTGCGGCTGAAGAAATGACGCGCCGCCGGCTCCATGGCTGAAAATCGGCGCTCGCCGGAAACGCAACCGAAGAATCAACGCACGGAGCTGGAGAAACGACGCGCAGCATCGCTGACAGAGGCTGGGAGATCGCATCCCACGCTGCGTGGTTTTCAGATCATCGTGCCGCTGGATTTCCGATGGAAGCACCGCTGGGCAAGTAAAAACAACCCAAGGCCTGCCCGGACCTGAAAGTGCTGACCGGATTGACCCATCGCTCTCCTGTGGAGAGAAGAAACAACGCGCCCGACCCGATGAAAGGAGAAACAACGCAAGGTCTCGCTCGTGAGTGAAATCGATGCATCGCGAGCCCTTTTTGACGCACACTCGCCTGTGCGGGTTTATTTTTTGACGCACCCAGGGTACACTTTCACGCTAACAGTGTTAGTGTGTGTTTTAAACTACAAAAATACTCTTTTTGCTTTTTAATTGATAACTTGACTTGTGTATTGTGGATGTTTGTTGTTTTGGTCTTGTTTTGTTTAGATAAATATTTCCTATTTTCCTAAACCTGTGTTGTGTCATTTTGTAGTGTTTTCATCAAGTTACTTTGTGTGTTAGTACAAATACTTTACACCTAGCACTCTGAAGTTAAGCCTACTGCTCTGCCAAGCTACCAAGGGGGTAAGCAGGGGTTAGCTGAGGGTGATTCTCTTTTACCCTGACTAGAGTGAGGGTCATTGCTTGAACAGGGGGTAACCTGACTGTCAACCAAGAACCCCATTTCTAACATTGGTGATCAGCGGTAGGGATTTGGACTTGCATTTGTACTTGACATACAGTAATTAAGTGTCCACTACTGTTTTGAGTGCAGACCACTACGTGACCACATACTACTTGTTTGGTGATCTTTGATTTTGTACACTTTACAAAACTAGACACCTATGGGTATCCAGGGTGGGCTGACTTGCGTGGCTGCGGCCACATTATGTTACCCAGAATCCTTTGCAAACCTCAAATTATGAGTAAAAAACACATTTTTCTCACATTTCTGTGATGGAAAGTTCTAGAATCCACGGAGAGCCACAAACTTCCTTCCACTCGCAACCCCCCAAGTCTCCCAATAAAAATGGTGCTTCACTTGTGTGGGTAGTGCCCGCGACAGGGAGTAGCCCAAAACGCAACATCGACGCAGCTCATTTTTTCACCCAAAACTGACCCTCTTTTTCTAATATGGGTAGCTCTAGATTTTGACTGTAGCTCAGCTGGCACCTTAGGAAACCTAGCTAACCTGTACATTTTTTTAAACTAGACACCCAAGGGATTCCAAGGTGGGCTGACTTGTGAGGCTCTCACCACGTTTTGTTTCCCAGAAACCCTTGCAAACCTCAGACTTTCACTAAAAAACACATTTTCCTCATCTTTCTGTGATGGAAAGTTCCAGAATCCGAGGAGAGGCACAAACTTCCTTCCACCCGGCATCCCCCCATGTTGCCTGATAAAAATGGTACCTCACTTGTGTGGGTAGACCTAGTGCCTGCGACAAGAAACGGCCCAAAACACAACATGGAACAGCAGATCTTTCCACTCAAAACAGACCCTCTTTTTCCAATGTGGGCAGCTTGAGATTTTGGATACTAGCTCAGCTGGCATGTAGGGAAACCTAGCCAACCTGTACTTTTTTTGAAAACGAGACACCTAAGGGTATCCAGGGTGGGCTGACTTGCGTGGCTCTCGACACATTTTGTTACCCAGAATCCCTTTCAAACCTCAAACTTTCACTAAAAAAATACATTTTCCTCATATTTCTGTGATGGAAAGTTCTAGAATCCATGCAGAACCACAAACTTCCTTTCATCCGACATTCCCTCCAAGTCTCCTGATAAAAATGGTACCTCACTTGTGTACCATAAAATGGTACCTCAGATTTAGTTCCCACGACAGGAAATGGCCGAAAATGCAACATGGACACGAAACATTTTTCCATCCAAAACTGACCCTCTTTTTTCCAATATGGGTAGCTCTTGATTGTTGTCCCTAGCTCAGCTGGCACCTAGGGAAGCCTAGCCAACCTGTAAATTTTTGAAAACTAGACACCCAAGAGTATCCAGGGTGGGCTGACAAGCGTACCTCTCGACACATTTTGTTACCCAGAATCCCTTGCAAACACCCAACTTTTACTAAAAAAAAAAAAAAATCCTCACATTTCTGTGATGGAAAGCTCTAGAATCTGCGGGGACCCACAAATTTCCTTTTACCTGGCATTCCCCTAGGTCTCCCAATACAAATTGTGCCTCACTTTTGTGGGTAGTGCCTGCAACTGGAAACTGCCCAAAATGCAACATGGACGCAGCTAATTTTTCCACCAAAAACTGACCCTCTTTTTCCAATGTGGCTAGCTCCAGGTTTTGAATACTAGCTCAGCACCATCTAGGGAAACCTAGCCAGCCTGTACATTTTTGAAAACTAATACCTAAGGGTATCCAGGGTGGACTGACTTGTGTGGCTGTAGCCACATTTTGTTACCCAGAATCTCTTGCAAACCTCAAACTTTAACTAAAAAAACACATTTGCCTCACATTTCTGTGATGGAAAGTTCTAGCATCCGTGGGGAGCCACAAACTTCCTTCCACCCGGCATTCCCAGAAGTCTCCCGCTACAAAATGGTACCTCACTTGTGTGACACCAGAACAAATCAATCCAACGTCAAGGACGGTCCATTTGCGAGGACTCCCATTGATGTTAGTTTGATCAGTTCTTGTCGCAGGCACTAAACCCAGCCACACAAGTGAAGCAGTATTTTTATTAGGAGAAGCGCTGGGTGATAGGAATTGTGTGTTTTCTTTCTGATTCTGGAAGGCTGTGGCACAGAAATGAAGGATAATATGTGATTTTAGGCTCATTTTGAGGTTTGCAGGGCATTGTGGGTAGGAAAACATGTTGGGATCCACAAGAGGCACATCACCCTGTACTCCCCTGGGTGTCTAGTTCACAAAATAATCTAGAGTTTGTATATTTTCCATAGGGACAATGTACACATTGGCAGAGTAAGACAGAAAAGACAAATATTACTGCACAACCATCTATTCCTCAAGTACACACACATACTGGTTGGATTTGGCATTAGGGTGAGTGAAGGTTCAAAATGTAAAATTTTAATAACAAGCAATGTCACAAAAATAAAAATTGCTGTTAATAATTGAAAGGTTAAAAAACTGAACCAATGACTTACAGCTTGTGAGCTGTAAAGCTGAGTTAAGGCACCAACCGCTTTACAGGCTACTCACACACCTTTCGTGCATGACACACACATTACCATTCACACCACCAGCTCGGCCCAGCATATTACAACACTCACATAAACAGCCCACGCCAGTTAAGGGCCCAATCAAACCTACTGTTGGCCGACAGAATGAGTGGACTAGGGTTTGGCTAGCAGTGTGTGTAGTGACCAGCAGCAAGTCACTTCTCACACCGTCAGCCAAATGCCAGCTCACAAACACAGTCAGACAAGCGCCAGCTCTCACATACTGCCATCCAATCGTCAGCTCTCACACATCGCCAGCCAAGCGCCAGTTCACCCACACAACCAGCCAAGCACCAGTCCACACACACCGCAGGCCAAGCACCAGTCCACTCACACCTCCATCACAAGCCACTTGGAAGTAAATACAAAACTATAACTACAAACATAACAGGTCTAACTAAATACATTACTTTAATGCCAACTGTGAAATCTGAACAAAGAGTTATAAAACGATGCTGACCAGTCAGTTCACTTTTACTCTCACGGTTGCGCCAAATAACTCTGTTGCGTGTGGTACAATTTAAAACATGTGAGCACACATAGCCCAGGTTTAGAAGGACACTCAGGACAGTACATACGACTCTCCAACCACCCACCTCTTTAGATACAGACTCTACATCTCCTGCAAGGATTGTGTTTTTTTGGGGCGCAGTAGGAATGTAATCAGCAAAGTGGCGATCTTTCAGTCTAGCCCCATCCTCCACCACTCCAACTGTAGGAACACTTGCCTGTTACACTACAACAAGGCTACCTATCACAGACTGCTGAAACTGAACAAATGTCACTTTTGACTCTGGAGAACGATCTTTGAAAACAACAAAAGCATTGAAGGTTGCTAGATGAAGCAAATGGATAGCCAACTTCTTATACCGAATGTAAGCTGTACAAACAGCATCTTAGGGTTCCAACCTCTGATATATTCTATCCACACCACCCATTTGCTTATTGTAGTATAAAATGCACACAGGTTTGATCACTTCATCTACCTGACCCAAAACAGTCACAGGCGAAGTACTTTCATCATGGATGGTAGTCGACAAGTAGAACTCTCCTCTCCTCAAATTTCACAGCTCCAGAAGTTCACCACTATGTAAATCAAATACCGATCATCACTCATGGTTGTAGAAAATATAGCTGTGCCATCAAGGGACAGGTAGACCGATACGAAGACAGTGACAGCTTCCTTATGAAGCCCATCAACAAAGCTAAACCCAAAAACTTCTTCAATTCATCCAGATTTTTGTGAGTGCACCGGGTAGCTCTGGAGTAGGGCTTAAGTCTGGCACTGTTGTCCCTCAAATACTGTTCAGCATGCAAATTAGTCTGGTCAACAATCATATTCAAAAATACTTCGTCCATAAACAACAGAAAGAAATTTATAGGCAAAACGTTTTCATATTCACTCTACGCCTTGTGACACCAGTAAAGGCAGGCAGTGCCGGCTGCACCATTTTTAGGGCAACCCAGAGTTTAGCTCTTCCAATGGGAAGCCTTTCAGCCCCAGACTGCAATCCAAATGCCTCTTGTTGAACTATCTGCACATCAGTGTCCTCCTCTAAAAGAGGCACTTCCTCCACACGGCTAGTGGCTTCATCATCAGATAATTTCTCTCGAACAGACCATTCGCTGTCAGAATCCTTGACTTCCTTCTGTGCCTCAGATGCAGAATCAGTCTCATAATCATGGTCAGAGGAAGATTTGAAAAGCATACCAACAACCTGCTGAGCGGTAATCCTCCAGCTAACCATAACCCTTACTAATAAAAGTAACTTGACAAGTCAACAATAAACAATACTGTGTAAAATAAGTAATAAGTGTGACTTTATCAAACAGTAAGTAAAACTACTGCCATATAATAACCCGAAAGAAAAAAAGAATCAATACAAAGCACACAAAAAATCATATACTCGAATATGATACCACTCACTTGCAAGAGATAGCTAGATTTAGGATTACCTCCACATGTTCTGCACAAACACAACAAGCACCAACGATATCCCACGAGAAAGGAAAAACTAAAGAAAATTACACACAAGACAACACAATACAGATTGAGCACAAATCCAAGGAGAATTTCACACACAATAAGAAAGAAGCTAAATATGCTGCGATTATTACACCATTTACAAAACAAACTCATTCATGCATGGCAAAGAAACTCATTTGGAGTAAACAGTACAAAAATGTTTTTTTACCAAACGCATGCAACTACACAAACTGCAGATCTACCAGTGCCGAAACCGCAAGCAGGAGTCACAACATAGGAAATCAAAAGCTTTGCACTAGAATAAAAAGAGGACATAAAACATTTTGATCACAAATGCAAATGATGACAAGAAATGAAACAGTTAACATGATAAAACACTATGACCATCCAAATGCCAGCCACACACATTGCCAGCCAGAACCCAGTCAACACACATTGTCAGCCAGATGCCAGTCCACATACATTGCTAGCCAGGAACCAGTCCACATCCTCTGCTAGGCAAATGCCAGTACACACACAGCCAGCCAAACGCCAGTACACGCAGAGCGTCAGCTGAACTCCAGTTCTCACACACAGAAACTTTCCCTGAGGGACAGATGGGCCTACAAATATGGCCAATCAGCCCCCAAGAGGGCCAGAAATGGCCAAAACATACACCCCCAGAAGGGGAGCAAGTGTTGCCTAAGGGGCCACTCCCCAAACAACAACAATTGCATTCAGTAAAAATCCTGTTCTCTAGTGGCCTCTGCCCCCCTTGAGGGCAGATGGGCCTAAACCCATACGGCTGATCTGCCTTCAAGCAGGGAAGAAACAGCAAAAATAATCACCCCCTAAAAGGGGAGCAACTCTTGCCCAAGAGGCTGGTCCCCAAACAACAGGAATCATATTCATTAAAAAACCCTGGTGTCTAGTGTCTTCTGCCCACCTTGGGGTCAGATGGGCCTTAAAACATGTTAGACTTTTCATCCTTGGCGTGGTCTCCCTTAACTTTTTGCCTCTGTTTCCCAGGTTGTTGATGTGTGCGGGACTCTGATTTTGTGTTTTTGTTACTCTGGGCACTTTACCACTGCTAACTAGTGCTAAAGTGCAAGGGCTCCTTTACAAAATGTGTATGTAATTGGCTTATCCATGACTGGCGTGTTTGATTTACTAGTAAGTCCCTAGTAAAGTGCACTAGAGGTGCCAGGGCCTGTAAATCAAATGCTACTAGTGGGCCTCCAGCACTGGTTGTGCCACCAACATAAGTAGCTCTGTAATCATGTCTCAGGCCTGCCAATGCAGTGTCTGCGTGTGCAGTTTTAACTGTATATTCGACTTGGCCAGTGTACCCACTTGCCAGGCCTAAATCTTCCCTTTTCTTAGTGTCAGACACCCCAAAGGGCAGGGTGCAGTGTATGGTTAAGGTAGGACATACAGTAATGTGTTTTATATGTCCTGACAGTGAAATATTGCTAAATTCGTTTTTCACTGTTGCAAGGCCTGTCCCTCTCATAGGTTAACATGGGGGCTACCTTTAAATCTGAATAAAGTGTAGATTCCCTTTGGGAGTGGATGGACATGTGGAGTTTGGGGTCTCTGAGCTCACAATTAAAAAATACATCTTTTAGTAAAGTTGATTTTAAGATTGTGTGTTTGAAAATGCCACTTTTAGAAAGTGGGCATTTTCTTGCTTATACCATTTCTGTGACTCTGCCTATTTGTGGATTCCCTGTCTGGGTCAGTTTGACAGTTGGGCTGGTTGCACATTTCAAGTGGGAAGGGTATGCCCAGACGTGGGTCCCGTGCTCAGTATGCCACCAGATTCAAGCTAGCATGGCTGAAGAGGGGTGATACCCCAAAACCAGTCCCAGGATGCTCGTTTCTGGTCCAGAGAGGACCTGGCCTGGCAGTTCGGGCTTGACTATTCCCATGGGGAGCAGGGTCATGACTGATTTGCATATGGCTGGGTCCAAACTGGAATGGCATGGTGAGCAAAATAAATGATGGATTAAACCCAGATCTGTGACTAGGGGAGAATATTTGATTTGGTCTACATTCCATCGATCAGCTGTTCTTTTTGGCTTTGAGAAACCAGAATGCCCACTTCAGGAGTCTCGCTCAGGAGAACCTGGAAGCAAGCCAGGAGGACATGTAACACTGGCATGACCAGAATGCCACTCTGGTCGAGTTTCAACCTGGACAAAAAGTGTGGGTGATGGCTCCAAGATAAGTGGACTGGGCCATTTGAGGTGGTGGAGCGCAAGAGTGAAGTCACCTACCTGGTGGACTTGCGGTCTCCAAGGAACCCTTTACGGGTCCTGCATGTCAACCGCCTCAAACCTCACTTTGAGCGGACTGAACTGTCCATGCTCCTTGCAACAGATGATGGGGTACAGGAGGAGAGTGAGCCTCTTCCTGACCTCCTGTCTGCAGGAGAAAAAGATCGGTCAATGGAGGGAGTGATCCTATCCCCCTCCCTGACTGAGGAGCAGCAAGGTGACTGTTGCCACGTGTTGGGACAGTTTTCCTCACTGTTTTCCCTGATCCCAGGAGTCACACACTTGTGCTCACATGATGTGGACACTGGGGACAGTACACCCATTAAACACAAGGTTTACAGGGTGACTGACAGGGTCAGGAGGGCATGCATTAAGGATGAGGTATCCAAAATGCTTGCCCTAGGGGTTATTGAGCACTCCAGCAGTCCTTGGGCCAGCCCAGTGGTATTGGTCCCAAAGGCTGCTGCACCTGGTGCCACTGCAGAACTCAGGTTCTGTGTGGACTACCGGGGACTCCATGTGGTCAGCAAGACTGATGCACACCCATCCCCTGAGCTGATGAGCTCATTGACCGGTTGGGAGCTGCCAAGTACCTCATTACGTTTGATTTAACATCTGGGTCCTGGCAGATTGCCTTAACTGAGGGGGCCAAGGAGAGGTCAGCATTATTTACCCCAGATGGACACTTTCAATTTAAAGTGTAGCCATTTGTGATGAAGAATACCCCTGCCACCTTTCAGAGGTTGGTCAACCGGGTGTTGGCTGTGCTGCGTGAGTTCAGTGCCGCCTACCTGGATGACACTGCTGTGTTTAGTTCCACATGGGAGGAACACCTGCAACACCTCTGGAGAGAGTTAGAGGCCCTGCAGAAGGCAGGCCTCAGTATTAAGGCAAGCAAGTGCCAAATAGGGCAGGGTTCTGTGGTGTACTTAGTACACCAGGTGGGGAGCGGCCAGGTGGCACTCCCCAAGCCTAAGATTGACACAATTCTGGCTTGGGGGCCTCCCAAGACCCAGACTGAAGTGAGAGCCTTTTTAGGTCTCACAGGATACTACAGGAGGTTTGTTAAGGGGTATGGTACCATTGTTACCCTCTTAACTGAGTTGACTTTGAAGAAGCAACCCAGGAAAGTGATCTGGACAGAGGCTTGTCAGAACGCTTTTGATGCCCTGAAGACTGCCATGTGCACAGCACCTGTGCTGAAGGCACCTGACTACTCTAAGGAGTTTGTTGTGCAAACAGACGCCTCAGAGCATGGTATTGGACCAGTACTCTCACAGCTTAATGAAGAGGGCCTAGTCAACCCGTAGCCTTCATTAGCAGGAGGTTACTAACCAGGGAACGTAGGTGGAGTTCCATAGAATGTGAAGCGTGGTCTGGGCACTGAAGAAGCTAAGACCCTACTTGTTTGGGACTCACTTCCGAGTTCAGACCGACCACAGGCCCCTCAGATGGTTAATGCAGATGAGGGGTGAGAATCCAAAACTGTTGAGGTGGTCCATTTCCCTACAAGGGCTTGACTTTACAGTGGAACACCGTCCTGGTACAGAACACGCCAATGCTGATGGTCTGCCAGGTTCTTCTGCCTTAGTGATGAGAACTCCCATGAGGTTGGGTAGTTGCTCCCCACTTTGAGCTGGGGGGACATGTGTTAGACTTTTCATCCATGGCATGGTCTCCCTTAACTTTCTGCCTCTGTTTCCCAGGTTGTTGATGTGTGCTGGACTCTGATTCTGCGGTTTTTGTTACTCTGGGCACTTTACCACTGCTAACCAGTGCTAATGTGCAAGTGCTCCTTTACAAAATGTGTATGTAATTGGCTTATCTATGATTGGCATATTTGATTTAATAGTAAGTCCCTAGTAAAGTGCACTAGAGGTGCCAGGGCCTGTAAATCAAATGCTACTAGTGAGCCTGCAGCACTGGTTGTGCCACCCATAAGTAGCTCTGTAATCATGTCTCAGACCTGCCACTGCAGTGTCTGTGTGTGCAGTAGTTTTAACTGTAAATTTGACTTGGCCAGTGTACCCACTTGCCAGGCCTAAACCTTTCCTTTTCTTTCATGTCAGACACCCCTAAGGGAGCCCTAGGTATCCCCAAGGGCAGGGTGCAGTGTATGGTTAAGGTAGGACATATAGTAATGTGTTTTATATGTCCTGACAGTGGAATATTGCTAAATTCGTTTTTCACTGTTGCAAGACCTGTCCCTCTCATACGTTAAAATAGGGGCTACCTTTAAATTGGATTAAAGTGTAGATTCCCTTTGGGAGCGGATGGACATGTGGAGTTGTGTGTTTGAAAATGCCACTTTTATAAAGTGGGCATTTTCTTGATTATATCATTTCTGTGACTCTGCCTGTTTGTGGATTCCCTGTCTGGGTCAGTTTGACAGTTGGGCTGGTTGCACCTCACACTAGACAGTGACACAAAGGGAGCTGGGGTGTAGTCTGCATTTCCTGATGAGCCATCTGTGCTAGGAGGGAAGGGAGGAGTGGTCACTTACACCTGAAAGGGCTGTGCCTGTCCTCACACAATGCAGTCTCCAACCCCCTGGTGAGTGTCTGGGGCCTAGCCTGGGCAAGGCAGGATTTCACATTCAAGAGAAACTTTGCTTTGAAGTAGGCCTACTTCAAAGGAGAAACTGGGTATAAAAAGGGCACCCCAAACCAGAGACTGTAGAACACTGCTAGAAACCAAGAGGAACCTCTGCCTGGAGAAGAGCTGAAGAGCTGAGGAAGAAGAGCTGCCCTGCCTGTGACTGTGCTTTGTGGAGCTATCCTGCAGTTGCTGCTTCTACCAGAGTAAGAGGGCAAATACTGGACTTTGTGTGCCTTCCATCTTGAGAAGAACTCTCTAAGGGATTGATTTAGAGCTTATCTCCTGTTGTTTGAAGTCTTAGGGACAACAAAGACTTCTCTCTGCCAGCACCTGGAGCCTCTGGAGAGACTCCTACTCTGCTCTGTGGTGCCCATCCAGTTCTTGTGACCCTGAAAGGAGAAGCTGGCAGCTTAAGAGGAGGAAATCCACGCACAGAGTGCCGTGTGGGAAAAAGATCAGGGCAACTCCGATCTGCGGCTGAAGAAACAACATGTCACTTGCTCCGCGATTGAAAATCGACGCTTGCCAGAAACGTGACAGAAGAATCGACGCACGGAGCTGGAGAAATGACGCGCAGCATCGCTGTTGGAGGCTGGGAGATTGCAACCTGCGCTGTGTGGTTTTTGGATCACCATGCGGCTGGATTTCCAACCCAAGCACTGCTGGGCGTGTGAAAACAACGCAAGGCCTGCCTGGACCCAAGAGTGCTGACCGGATCGATGCATCGGTCACCGGCGGAGAGAAGAAACAACGCGCCCGACCCGAAGAAAGGAGAATCGACGCAAGGTCTCGCTTGTGAGTAAACTGACGCATCGCAAGCCTTTTTTAACGCACACTCGCCCGAGCGGGTTATTTATGACGCTCCCAAGGTACATTTTCACACTAACAGTGTTTGTGTGTGTTTTAACTACATAAAGACTCTTTTTGCTTTTTACTTGATAACTTGACTTGTGTATTTTGGATTTTTGTCATTTTAGTCTAGTTTTGTTCAGATCAATATTTTGTATTTTTCTAAACCTGTGTTTTGTCATTTTGTAGTGTTTTCATTAAGTTACTGTGTGTGTTGGTGACAAATACTTTACACCTAGCACTCTGAAGTTAAGCCTATTGCTCTGCCAAGCTACAAAGGGGGTAAGCAGGGGTTAGCTGAGGGTGATTCTCTTTTACCCTGACTAGAGTGAGGGTCCTTGCTTGAACAGGGGGTAACCTGACTGTCAATCAAAGACCCCATTTCTAACAACACACATGGCCGATCTGCCACCAACGGGGGCAGAAATGGGCTAAATAATCACCCCCAAAAAGGGAACGACCCTTGCCGAAGGAACTGCTCCCCAAACAACAGGAATTGCATTCACTAAAAATCCCTGATGCCTAGTTGCTTCTGCCCTCTTTTGTGGGCAGATGGGCCTAAAAAATATTGCCGATCTGCCCCCATGGGGGGTAGAACTGGCCAAAATAATCACCCCCAAAAGGGGAGTGACCCTTAACCAAAAGGATAGGAAAACCCCTTCCTTTCCTCTGATGCCTCTTTGCCTTCCCCAAACCCTCCCCCGAGAAAAATACTCACCTTTCCTCTGACGGCACTGGAAGTGAATGGCTTCCAGCGTGATCCCGACAAGTTTTGATGAAGATGATGCTCCAACATCATCAGATCGCTGAGGGGAGTGGTCAGGGGTGGCAGCGGAAATGCTTCCCTACCATCCTTGGTGGGGGGCTTTAGAGGGGCGGCCCACGGTGTTAGCACCTGCGCTTTTCCTGTGGGTGGAAAGGACGGATGGGAGCCGTTCTATTCACATGCCTACTGCAATGTCCGGAGGCTCCCAGCCATCTGATGCATGCAAGGGGTTAAAAGTTTTAGTTGGCCTATTGTTGTGCCTATTTTCTCCAGTAAAATACATCTCCACAAGAGATTAATTAAATGCAGTACATAATACACTGACCTGTAGGGAAAGTTTGTGGAATTCAAGAAAATATATATACAAAAATGTCAAGGGAGTATGTTGAAATACAAACTATAAAGAACTGCTTTAAATGGAGTTTATTTTTTCCCTCTTCTGCAGGCGGAGGTTCCACTTCCATAATACTTCCCTTTTCCTGTAGCTTGGCATATACAGTGTTTTTAGTATCATTAACAAAACATCATTTCTGTCTTTTTTTGTCAGATTTCAACGTCTTGTTGGAGGATCTGCCCATTGCTGAAGATGAAAGTGTTCATAATGGTTTGAAATATGGTACACTTCTGAAAATAATTGCACAAATTGAGCATGAAACGAAATGTATAAACCATGGGTATGAGTGTGGTTCAAGCAAAGAAGAGCATACATGTATTAAAGCATATAAAGATTGTGAAAGATTGGAGAGATGAAAGAACAGGGTAGAAGAATAATTTACATTGCTGAATCTACATCCTAGATTGAGAATGGAACAAGAGAGGAAAGATGTGTTGTGTATGGTGCATTGTGTACCTTTAAAAGATGTCAATGTGGATTAAGTAGGAAAGAGGTAGTGTGAAAGAATTGTGTTATGAAGTTGAGGTGAGTTTCAGAGTGGTGAGGAGACGATTTTGAGAGGAATTTATTATGTGTGTGGTAAGATTGCTCATTTCAATTTGCTGTGTAATTGAGTTGGATCATGCTATCTTGCTTTAGCTTTTCCTAGAGTGTATCAGTCAAAAGCTTTTATTCGGTTGAAAGCCATAAAAATATAAAACATCAGTAAAACTATGGTACGTACATACAGATGAAAAATATGAAGTCACAAAATGTAATACAATTATAGGTCAAAATTCATACTACAAACATGTAGACATATTATGACAATCAAGACAGAGCTCTATTTACGTCAGAGTTGTAAAACATTGCAAGCTCAGGGTTAAAGTTGAAAATTTGAGTTTTTCTGGAGTTGCTCTAATTCTCAGATCTTCTGATGCTTAGAGCTTGATAGACTTAACATATATGACAGCTGAACAACAGTATTCCGAGTTTAAAAGCTGGAGGCTTTGCAAACATACATTATAAGAACTGGAACCATGGGTGCGCAACAGTGGACATAAAAATTGCAGACTAGGGCATATATAAAAAACATTAGAAATGTAAACGGTGCAAATGTTTGCTTGGAAGTGTTGTTGCAAGGACAGGGAGGTGGGGTACAAATCAAGGTGCCCTCCTGAGGATAGGCTACAAGAAAGTGCAGAGTACCTATTCTACAACTGGTCAAGTAAAATCTATGTTCAGAATTCAAAATCCAAAATAAATATGGTTCTGTTCAAATACCTTCAATTACGGCATACTTTACAAACAGGCATTTAAAATGGCACAACACTCCCTGAATTTGGTCCCCGGCAGGCCAAAATCCTGGTAGGTACACTGGGTGAGGGTGGTGTCTCTCAGATACACTGTGCATTGGTTATTAGCATGCCTTCCACATTGAAGCATCTCCGGACTCGGTGAGAGGAATGGGTGGGAACGTTGGAAGATAAGGATTCGCAGAATGCAGTGATGCCCTCCTGTGTCATCTCAATTTCCTCTAAACTCCGATTGGCACAGACGTTCTATTTATACTGTGCTTATCTCACTCCCAATCGATTATATAAGGCAGGTCACTTTCCAAGCCCCGCATGTTTCTGCTGCTCATTACTCTTGCGGACTTCTAACACATGTTTTGGGCCTGCCCTGTTTTGACTCAAGACGGCCCTGATGTGTGTGCGGAGCTATCTGCTGTACTAAGTTGGGAGGTTGAACTCTCAGCAAAATTGCTGCTTTTGGGCATCTTTGAGGGACCCGGGGGGACGAAGGCTGTCCTGGCACTATGAGGGCCGGCCACCATGGTAGCCAAATGAGACAGTTGCTCGCTGGAAATCCCCTGGGCGACCCTGACTGACTCAGTGGTGTTGTGGAGTGCACAGGTGCGCCCAGCAAGAGAAGCCGGTCTACAGAGCTAGGGGATACCCTTCCGATAAAATTGTTTACAAAAAAAATATGGTAAATAGTGGGAGCACTTTGGGTTAAGTTCGCTACTGTAACTGTAATTGTACAACATAAAGGAAGCCACACGATCTTGTCTTAAGCACTCTTCAATAACCAATCATGTAATGAAGTGTGTGGTGAATACCAAATTGTAAGCCAGGTTAACAACGGTGGGTCCTCGGCTATATCCTCCAAAAAACGAAGTCCAAGTTCTAGATGGACAATAAGGCTGGCTGTGCTCCTGGAGGTAGCTAGCAGCCTGCACAAACATTTGTTTTGATCATTTGAAGACTTCCAAGGGGAGTGAAACCCCAGACACCAGTCCCAGAGATCCCCAAAGAAAGACACTTACTGTTGTACAGAGTACATTGGTTCCTTAATTGGCTGATGGCCAAGTCTTCTTGGAGAACTTAAAAATTGTGTCTATAGCCCGGCAAATTTACTGGCTCTCTGGGTCAGGAGCTTATCCCAATTCAAATCGCCCGTCATCAGTACCTGAGGTAGTTAAAGCTCTGCTCCTTGGTGATAGGGATCCTGTTGCAAGGTGGCAGTATTATGTAGTATGACTGGGGTGTCTTTCCATGTAATACTTACAGATTACCCAGAAGTGGACCTTTGGTTCACACCAGTAAACCTTAGCTCACTCCTGGTGTAAGCCTGAGGTCCACATCTGGGTAATATGTTAGTATTACATGGTAACCCCCCCCCCCCCAGTCATACCACATAATACTGCCACCTTAATACATTGGTGTTTCAGAAGTGCGTATCTTGTGTTTCACTTCATCACCTAGACATAAGTATGTTTTTGGGTACACAAGAAATCCTCAATCCTCAATTTATTTCTTTAGGCCCAAAAGCATTTTTTTGAGATTTCTTTGAAAATCTAATTTCATTTGAGGTTACAAAAAAGTCTAAAAGTATTCAAAAGTATTTAAGTAGCTAGGTAAAAGTATTTTAAAAAGTTTTTTTAAAGTACCCAACTTCACAGATAAACAGTGCACAGTGGAAAATATTCTGAGACTCGATCAGCCTATTCTTTCACTACTCAAGATCAATAATCTGAGGGCCTTGTGGAAGATTTGAGGCGTTAGCTTCAGAGGTACTGTCAAGAGAGAGGACCATGGGGAGGTCCTCACCTCATTTGAGCAAAACAAGCATAGGGAAGAGGCTTCCTCCTCAGAAGGAAAACCTGTATAGGTGGAGAATGAAGCCCTCGTGGGACAGGAAGGGGAAGGAGGTGAAAACCATGATTCTCCACCCTTCCCCAGACCCCCTTCACCAGTGGGTAGTGACAGGAGTCACTCTAGTAACTGCCCCACCCCCATTGGCAGTATGGATAGGGCTCCTGAGAACAGGCTTCAGCAGCTCTCCCTAGAGGAGAGGAGCCTTGAACTCGAAGAGAGGAGACAAGCCCTGGATGAGAGAAGGGTTAGCCTTGGACTAGTTCCCAAGGATGGTGGCAGCAGTATAAATAGGGAAAATGGGGGTTCTTTTGACCCTAGTGTCCCCACAGTGCAGGAGATGACATTGGTAAATCGTTTGCAGGCTTTGAAAGGTGCCACAGAATGAGGAAGTTAGATCACCAGGACTGAGGCTCCCTACTTTAGGAGTTATTCCCAGCTAAGGGCAGAGACAGGCTACTGATCCTTCCTGTCAACATCAGGACTGTGCGCGCTCTACGGGTGACAAAAATGCAAAAACCCAGTCTTTATGCAAGAGCATAATTCATGTATTGTGTTTATATGCAGTATGTTACCCTTTTGCATTGCAGAGTTTAACCTTGAAAAACACTATTAATGATGTTTGCAATAACTGTTCATTTGCAAGGTATTGCTGCAGGCTTACTGAGTGTGTTAGGGTGGGGCCCCTTTCTAGGACCTTCTAGCAGCTTTTCCCTGCAGCATGACTGGGTGTGGTTTGTGGGCTGGGCTTGATTCTATAAAATGGGTCCTTTCATTGTTGAAATAGCAGTAGCCTGAACAAAAAGATGTAAGGCAGAGTAGGCTCTGCAATACTACAACCAGTTTCTTTACATTCTTCCTCACCTGACAGGCCAAGAAGACTCTTCCAGAGTTGGGTTGAGTCTCCTGAGTGTTTTGGCTGGGGAAAGAGGGTGTTTGTAGGAAACTGTGCCCTTTGCAGATGCCCCCTACTTTTTGCCCCCATTTAGACTACTGATGCTGTCATTTTTGATCTGAAGATGCACTGAGGCCTGCTAATCAGACCTCAATGCCAATGCTCTTTTCCTTAACCCCTTTGCTGCCAGGCCTTTTCCCCCTCAGGTGCCAGGCCTTTTTTTGGCTATTTGGAGCAGGGCGTGCTTAGGCCCTCATAACTTTTTGTCCACATAAGCTACCCACGCCAAATTTGCGTCCTTTTTTTCCAACATCCTAGGGATTCTAGAGGTACCCAGACTTTGTGGGTTCCCCTGAGGGAGACAAGAAATTAGTTAAAATACAGTGAAAATTTCGTTTTTAAAAAAAAAAAATTGGAAAATGGACTGCAGAAGAAGGCTTGTGGTTTTTCCCCCTGAAATTGACATCAACAAAGGGCTTGCAGTGCTAAAATCACCAGCTTTCA
This sequence comes from Pleurodeles waltl, assembly GCF_031143425.1. Classification (NCBI taxonomy): domain Eukaryota; kingdom Metazoa; phylum Chordata; class Amphibia; order Caudata; family Salamandridae; genus Pleurodeles; species Pleurodeles waltl. Next base: position 675,548,712 of record NC_090446.1, read on the forward strand.
GGAACAGGCAGACTTGAATCAGAAAACCCAATTTTTCAACACAATTTTGCCATTTTACTGGGACATACCCCATTTTTACAATTGTTTGTACTTTCAGCCTTCTTCCAGTCAGTGACAGAAATGGGTGTGAAACCAATGCTGGATCCCAGAAACCTAAACATTTCTGAAAAGTAGACAAAATTCTGAATTCAGCAATGGGTAATTTGTGTAGATCCTACAAGGGTTTCCTACAGAAAATAACAACTGAAATAAACAAATATTGAAATTGAGGTGAAAAAAACAGCAATTTTTCTCTACAAATTACTCTGTAACTGTTTCCTGCAATGTCAGATTCTTGAAAGCAATATACCGTTATGTCTGCTAGACTCTTCTGTTTGTGGGGATATATAGGGCTTGTAGGTTCATCAAGAACCCTAGGTACCCAGAGCTAATAAATGAGCTGCACCTTGCAGTGGGTTTTCATTCTATCCCGGGTATACAGCAACTCATTTGCTGAAATATAAAGAGTCACAAAAAGGGAACCAAGAAAACCTTTGTATTTCCAAAATGGGCACAAGATAAGGTGTTGAGGAGCAGTGGTTATTTGCACATCTCTGAATTCTGGGGTGCCCATACTAGCATGTGAATTACAGGGCATTTCTCAAATAGACGTCTTTTTTGCTCACTGTCTTATATTTGGAAGGAAAAAATGTAGAGAAAGACAAGGGGCAAGAACACTTGTTTTGGTATTCTATGTTCCCCCAAGTCTCCCGATAAAAATGGTACCTCAGTAGGCTAGTAGGGTAGGCCTAGTGCCCGTGATGGGAAATGCCCCAAAACACAAAGTGGACACATAACATTTTCTCAAAGAAAACAGGTGTTTTTTGCAAAGTGCCTACCTGTGGATTTTGGCATCTAGCTCAGCCGCCACCTAGGGAAACCTACCAAACCTGTGCATTTTTGAAAACTAGAGACCTAGGGGAATCCAAGACGGTGTGACTTGTGGGGCTCTCACCAGGTTCTGTTACCCAGAATCCTGTGCAAACCTCAAAATGGGGCACATTTCAGTGACAGAAAGTTCTGGAATCTGAGAGGAGCCACAAATTTCCTTCCACCCAGCGTTCCCCCAAGTCTCCCGATAAAAATTGTACCTTACTTGTGTGGGTGGGCCCAGTGTTTGTGACAGGGAAGAGCCAAAAACACTTTGAAATCGAGGGGGAACCAAAGTGGGTCCAAAAGGGCAGTTTGAAAAAAATATATTTTTAGGCTGACAAGTGCAGCAGAAATTTTATCGGTATAGATGAGACAATGCTCGGTGGTAGGAATTTTGTGGATTCCTGCAGATTCCAGAAGGTTCCATCACAAAAATGTGGGAAAAATGTGTGCTTTCCAGCAATTGTGGGTAAGGAAATGGTGCAGGGTGCATGTGAAGCACACCACCCTGGAATCAATGGATGTTTAGTTTTCAGATGTGTCTAGGTCTTGTGGATTTTTCTACATGGCAGCTTCCCAAAGTAAAAAAAAAGTGCAGCCCTCACCATTCCAAGTGGGACGATTTTAAGAGTTACCAAGCTCTCATGGCCCAAATGTGAAACAAAAAACAAAAACAATCAAATGTCCCCTTGCTTGCCATGGGATAAGATGTTTTAGTGTGCGGGGGAGAGCTGATTGACTGTTAGCCCTTTCAGTTCGGATGGGGGCATAACGAGGCCCATACTGGTTGGTAGCCACCACCCCACTATGTTCTTTTATTGTTTTTATTCCCTGGCATCTAGTAGACTTTCTGACCCCCCGGGGTGTGGATCGGGGTTATTGCCCAATCTGCCCACTGGTGGGCAGAACAACTTTGGCCCCATTTATTTGGGGTGGGGGTATGGCCATACCCCCAACCTCCTATTTTGAGAAAACAAAATCTTCCCTGGTCTCTGGTGGGCTTTCTGGCCCCCTTGGGGGCAGATGGGCCTTCCAAAAATAGGCCAATCTGCCCCCAAGCGGGGCAGTTATGGCCAACAGTAATGTGCCCCCATGGGGAGCGATCCTTGCCCAAGGGGCTGCCCCCCCCAAAGCAAAACACACACATACACACACACCAATCCATGCTGTCTAGAGGTTTCTTAACAAAAATAGGCCGATCTGCCCCCGGGGGGGCAGAAATGGCCTGATAATAATTCCCTCCCCCCCAGGAGCGACCCTTGACCAAGGGGTCGCTCCCCAAACATAAAAAAATAAAAAATAAACAAAAAAAATGATCCCTGGTGTCCAGTGGTTTTCTGCCCCCCCCAGGGCCAGATCGGCCTAATAATTTTGGGTCGATCTGCCCCCATGGGGGGCACAAATGGCCTAAAAGTAATTTGCCCCCCTGGGGAGTGGCCCTTGCCCAAGGGGCCACTCCCCTTATGCGCAAGTACAAAAAATAATCCCTGGTGTCTAGTGGTTTCTTCCCCCCCGGGGGCAGAAATGGCCTACTAAAAATTCCCCCCCCCCCCACTCGGGAGCGACCCTTGCCCAAGAGGTCACTCCCCAAACATAAAACAAACAAAAAAACAATAAATAACATTTTCCCTGGTGTCTAGTGGATTTCTGCCCCCCCGAGGGCAGATCGGTCTATTAATATTGGGCTGATCTGCCCCCAGGGGAGACAGAAATAGCCAAGAAATAAATTGCCCCACGAGGAGCGACCCTTGCCCAAGGGGCCGCTCCCCTTATTGGAATTAACAAAAAAAAAAAAAACCCTGGTGTCAAGTGCCATTTCTGCTGCCCGATCGCATCGCGATAAGGCAGCAGAAATGCTCAGAGAGACATGAAAGGAGAGGAAAAGCCTTTCCTCTCCTTTCCTTCCTCTCTGTCCCCCCCACGTGATTGGAGGAGAAATGCTTTTGCATTTCTCCTTAGATCGGTGCTTTCCCCTTGAATCTCTGCCCAGGGGAGAGGGGTACGCGGCCATCTGGGGGAGTGCTAGCGCTCCCCCCGGGGGCCCATAGCCGGCGAGACCACCTTGTCCACGGCACCCAAGGGGTAAATTGTACTGTGAATGGTAAACCCGATTGACAAGGACTTTACCACCCCTGTAAGGCCCAACTGAATGGTACCAGTGGTACCAAGGGCAGGGATGGTAAAGCGGTCACCCTGGCTGCCACACTGATTGTGCCACCCTGCTTGACCGAGTAAAAGCAAAGCCTACAGAGCTGCCATGTCAATCTGCATGAGCAGCTGGTCTGCTCGAGTTTCGACTCTGCCCACACCCATAGCACAGGTTAGTCACCACTAAGGAAGGCCTCCTATAGCCCAGAAGGCAGGGTTTACTGTGTTGTGAGTGTGGACATATATGCACAAGCATATATGACCCTGTGATAGCATTCAAAACTGATTGCTACTACAAGTGACCAGCGGTCCATAGGTTACATTGGGATGGCACCTGGGCAAACCCCAGGTGTCCAGCTCCATGATGGCCCGACCAATTACCCCTGTGTTTGGTGCTTTTTAACCCTGAACACTATTCTCATGCCCAGGGTTACTTAGCATGTACCCTGGTGGCGTCCTTAGAGGGTGCCCACCAAGTTGACAGCTTTCCCTTACCTTGGCGGGCTCTCCTTAGCCGCTTGGTGCCAAGACAAGAGACAGAGACAGAGGACCTGGGTAGGGAGGAAGTCACACCTCCATCCTCCCAGGATGGCTAGTGTTTATAGTGATCACGGTTGTGAGCCTCAAAATCTTTCACTGCTCTCGATATGTAATCTCTTGGCCCCCACTCAAGCACAAAGCCCTTCCCACCCTGTCCAGGCTCACAGGTGGGAAAATTAGTTATGCAGGAGGTGTACACCCCGACAGGCTAGCCACAGCTTTAGGGTGGGCTAGAAGGTCTGTATAGCCAAGGAAAGGTTCTGCCATCTTGGCGAACCCTGAATTAGTGGGTTCTGTGTAGAAATGTGACATACTCCCACAGGAAGTCATCACCTCAGGGGCAGACTAGCCACTAGGACCAGTAACCCATTGGGCACTGTCCCTCACACCCTTAACACCCCATAAACTAGGATTTAAAAGGGTTCCCTAGCACCAGAACCTCAGTTTTGGCTTTGAATCAAAGAAGTGGCACGGAGAAGACACCGGCAACCGGACTTTGGACTCCACTGCAGCACAAAGAAAGGACACTTACGTGCCCTGAATAGACCATATACTGGAATTGTGTGTTTGATGTGTGCCTGTAGCAAAAGCTTGTTGCCCCCAGCAAGAGGGTCTCCAGTGGACTCCAGAAACTGAAGCAGACTGCTCTGACTGGTGGAACCAGTCACCTGCAATCTGCAGAAGGATTGTCGCGCTGTGGTCCAAGAAGTGCAACCTGTCTGGCACCTCTTGAGTGAGCTGAAAGAAAATAGGTGGCCTCCACTCCGGGAGCTGTAGTGAGGCTCACACCAACGTTCGATCCGCTATACCACTCCTGTCGACCTCCGGCCAACTGAGTACCCATGGATTACTTTTGCCACTGCCAAGGTTTGTTGGTCACCAGCTCCAGAGCAAATCACAGAACTGTGGCCAACATCAGCAACATCCCCACTCCTGAAATCCTGCTTCCTGAAGAAGGCGACTAAGTGGCAAAGCATCTTTGGCGTGACCCTCCAGTGGTTGACAACTGCAAGGCCACCTCTGAACCCATAGCCGCTGGACATGGTGGTGAAGTGCCAGCTATAGAATCTAGGTCCTGGGACCCAAAGGCCTCTTCTCTCTGAGGGTAGAGTGTAACTCCATCTTCAAGTGTGGTTTTGCAAAGTGCTGCATCTTTGATTGACAGCAGTTGCTGTTCCCGGTCTATTCTCAGGACAGCAAGGCTACCTCTGCACCCGGACTCCCTGGGCAAGGTAAAAAGGTACTGCCTATAGAAACTTGGTCTAGGGACCCATCAGACCTTAACTCCAGGTGGGTTCAATGGAACTCATCCCACAAGTGACCAACTGCACACTGTGCTTTCCCTTATTGACTTCAATGGTATTTGTTTGACAACTAAAAGTGCATCTATTTTTAAACGCTTTACAAATCCACAACTCTGGTTGTATAAGATACAAAGTTTGTTTTGGTGTCTAAATTAGGATAAAACCTGCTTTATTTTTTTGAATTGGTGTTGGAATTCTTTTGAGTCGTGTCAATTACTTATTGTCCATGTTGGTGTTGTGAAAAGCTTTACACCTATTCCTTTAAGTAGCCTGACTGCTCTGTGCTACTCTATCAGGACTGAGCTAAGGTTTACTGGTGTGAACCTGAGGTCCACTTCTCAGTAATGTGTTAGTATTACATGGTAATCCCCCCATGCCCTCCAGGCATACTACATAATACTGCCACCTTGCTACAGATCCCATCTATATTGTGTGTCCGTGAACAAGTCTTTTTGGATCCGAATATCATTATGTATGACTTGTGGTGGTTTATTTTCAAATTTAGCTCCCTCATAAAATAAATAAAAATGTCAAGGAGCAACTGCAGGCCATTGGAAGTGCAGGCAATTAAATATAATAGGGAGGGCATGGCCAAGCCGCTGACTGAAATGGGGGGGCAGCTCTGAAGCTCCTGCAGAGGCTCCCAACACTCCTGCAGAAGAGGGCACCCGAGACCCAGAGGTGGACGAATGGTGAGAACAAAGTGGTGAGGAGTGGGGGAAGATCACGGGAGAGCACTGCTGTGGGTTTTGCGCTACCTTTATTGCTGCTCACGCCCGCCAGCTTATGTGCCTCGGATGCCTGAGGTGACAGGGGCCTCTGTAAGCCTCAGGGGCTGGTCCACAGGGCGGTGTGGGTCTGCCTGGGGCAGCCGGTTGCTGGTCCCTCCCCCAAGACCAGAGCAACGCTTGGGGAGTGTTACACACCTCCCCCCGGACCTTTGTTGAGGGGACCTAGTGGTGGAGCAGCCCTCTCTATGGCTTTGGTGATGCCCATGGGGGTGGCCTGTGGCGCATCCTGCTACATGGGAGCGCGGGCCTGGCTGTCTTTGTGAGGACCGGCGGCGATGTGGGGGGCGGCCCCTGTGCCCCCCTTTTCTTTGCTATTCTGTTGGGCTGCCAGCAGAGTCGCTCCCGATTTTGCACTGGGTCCTATGTTTAATGCTGTTTGACTGGCAGTGTGTCCATCAGCGGGGGCCTCAGTTGAGGTCCCACATTCCTGAATGGTCCACGCTGGATGTTTGTGCCACTCTGCGGACCTGCCCCCATTTGCGTGGGTGATTGGAGTTGCCTGCCTGGTGGTCTAGTTAATGACCGCTGGCCTCATGGCTGCTGCCTGGGTCGCCCCTCACATGGCACGGGACCTTACCCGATGACTCTTGGTGTACTCCTGGACTGGCGGTGGCTGGTGGTTGGCCCTGGGTGGCCAAGGGCTGAGGTGGCCCCAAACAACAGAAACCTCCTTTTGAGAAGATGCCACAGGAAGACATAACTGTCGCCCCGACGAGGGAATCGGATGAGGTCCGGAGTGGTCAGATGCGAGATCAGACATTAGGAGTGGAGGAAATATTGACAGAGCTGAGGGTCAGATTCTGCGGCATTGATAATAGATTTGACTTGCTGACCACCAGGCTTGACAACATGGGTAGTAGGTTGGACAAACACCAATCACGCCTGGAGGGAGCGGAGGGTCGAATCTCTGCCATTTAGGACGATACAGCGACACTCAGAAAACGCCTTGAGAAGGTCGAGGGGAGGTTAAAGACTGTGGCTATAAAGAATGAGGATTTGGATGCCAGAGGGCACCGTTACAACCTGCATTTAGCTGGTATTGTGGAATCCACCAACACTGGTCAGCTAGATTTGTTTGTAGAGAACCTGCTGGTGGAGATACTGGGGCGTCAAGGCTTCATCTCAACCATTGTGGTAGAAAGGGCCCTAGACCTCCCCAGGGCACCTGCCCACTTGATAATTGCTTGCCTATTGAATTATAGAGACAGAGACACTGCACTCCGACTTCCCAGAAAAAAAGGCCCATTCCAGTGTCAGGGAGCAGTCGTGTCCCTCTACCCCGATTTCATGCCTACAGCCTACAGTGCAGGAAGCCAGGCGGAAATTCCTCTGAAGTCAAGGCCATGCTCCGTTCTCTTGGCGTACGCTATGGCATGATATATCCAGCCAGGTTGAGAGTGGAGGTGAACGGCAAACTGTGATACTTTGATAGCTCTAGTGATGCCTTGAAGTTCTGCAAGCAACATCTGAGGTTGGGCAGATGGCCAGCTGATCTCTGTGGGGGCGTGACGATCTGGATGCTGAGCCCGCTTCGAGCATTGAACTGTTTCCCCTGGACCAGATGAGACTGCCTAGACTGTGGGCCCTGCCATGTTTGTATAAACACCACTCCCCCATCGATTATATATGATAGTCGCTGTTTTGCGCTCTATTGTCTATAACTCAGGTTTTTCTTTAAGTCAGGTTGGCCTCTCCTATGTTACACTGTCAATCCCATTAGCGGCTGGGAGTACTCCGTGGCTGCGTTGTCATGCTCCCATGGTTAATACCAAGATATTTATTTTTCTATTGTGATGGTCTTTGTTTACGGTTTTGTGGGTTTCACTTGGCATCTTTATGCCAGGTGTGGGAGGTGGGAGGGTTGTTTCACTCATATGGGTTTTGTGATGTAATATTGTTCTGTTATGCAATGAAATTTCTATATACGCCTACGTACATATGGCTGCACAGGTTCCTCACGCTGGGGCCCCTGTGACGAAAACTTGTTAGGCCTTACATTCCTATCCTGGAACATACGCAGCCTCAATAACCGGCGGAAAGGTAGAATGGTGCCGCACTACTTCCACAGGCATGTGGTGCAGAGTGCTTTCCTGCAGGAGATACATCTCTCCCCTGGCACAGTGCCCTCCTTTGCAGCCACGTGGGTCTCGCACTAATACCTTGCTATTTACAGCACCTACTCTCGGGGTATGTATCTTGATTCATAAAACAGTACAGTTTAGGCCACTATTGACCCGGGTGGATGGCAATAGCAGATATGTGATGGTTGCGGGGCTTTTGGATAATCATAAGATCCTACTTGTAAATGGGTACGCTTCTAATATTGCCGCTCCTGAATTTGTTCAGGATATCCATTCACACATCGATCACTTTGATATAGATCCCATCCTTGTGGGTGGGGAATTTAATTTGGCGGTAGACCAAGCAATAGACACCACCTCTCGTGTCCCAGCGTCCAAGCCTCGCTCCTTTAGGGCTTTGAGAGATCTATGCTGCACTTTCACTTTATATGACCCTTGGCAACTGTTTGGCGCTGGCACGTTGGCTTACACCTTTCGTTCAGCACCACATAGTACCTGGTCGCGTATTGACTATTGGCTTTTGATGGGCGCTACTGCGCAGTGGGTTGCAGATGTCACGCATCTACCTTGGACATTATCTGACCATTCCTCGGTGCAACTTGCACTTTCTGTACCTGCAGCTTGTGGGGCCAGGAAATGTTGGAGGTTCCCGGACATGGCATAGCTGGATGATCCGTTCTGTGCATCCTTGCGGGAGGCAGTGGTTGACTTTTTAAAAGTAAACGAGGGCTCAGTGGGTACCTGGGCGGTACTGTTGGATGCCTTCAAGGCCTATATCAGAGGCATCTACATTTCCACACTCTCTGGTGTCCTACGAGAAATACGTTGTGATCTTGCATGGGTGGAGGCACAGCTTGCCGATATTGAATGGGAAACAGAGGCTGTAGATATTGCCACCCAGCTAGGTCGTCGTATGTCTTTGCTCGATTAGTTTAATGCATTGGCAGCGCTGGAGGTGCACTACATGGGCATAGATACGGAGTGGGGGACAGGCCTGGGAGACTTTGGGCCAGACTGATCCGACCATAATGTCCTGCGACCCATGTACTCGAAATTAAAAGGCCTGTTGGCAGTGTTGCGATCAGTACCACTGAGGTCCAGGTGGAACTTCTCAAATATTACTCCATGCTCTATACAACGCAAGCGGGCCGCCGTATCCCACTTTACAAGACTATCTAGATGACATTGCTATGGTCTGGTTAACATCCGCCCAACAACAGTTCCTCAGTGAACCCTTCTCTGATGAGAAGGTGTCGCAGGCAATAAATTTGCCGAATGGAACATGTGCCTCGGAGTTGGATGGGTTTACCGGGTGATTTACAAGAAATACAAAGATATTCCAAGCCCTCATCTGGTATCGGTGTATGCCGAGGCTGTGGAGACTGAGGCTCTCCCTGCATCAATGAGAGAGGCAGTTATTGCCCTTTTGCCGAAACCTGGCAGAGACCCTCTATATTGTGGGTCATATCGCCCCCCTTTCTCTGATAAATTTCAACAATAATATTCTGGCCAAAATGATTGCTACCCACCTCTTCCTCTTGTGGATATGATTATCTCCCCCGCTCAGTCTGGCTTTGTTCCACACAGCTGTACCTCTATGAATCTTCGCACTGGCTTTCTGGTGATAAACAGAGTGTCCCCAAAGATTCCAGCGGTGATCGCTTTATTGGAAGCCGAAAAGGTTTTTGATTCACTTGAATGGCTCTTTAAACAAGCTATCCTTATTAAGCTTGGGTTCCCCCGAGGCTACACCAAACTGATTTCCCTGCTGTACTCGCAGCCCACAGCAGCCATATGGCTTAATAGTGAGCTCTCCTCATTTTTCACCATAACACGCGGCACAGAGCAGAGGTGCCCTCTGTCACCTCTGCTTTTATTCTGGCACTCAACCCTCTGGTACGCCACTTACTCAATGGACGTAACCACAGGGGACTGCAATGGACCAGTGCACTGCTCCTGGTGTCACTAAATGCAGATGATATCCTGCTCTTTGTCCGCCATCCGGATACAAACCTTGCACCAATGTTGCCAGAAGTGACTCACTTTGAAGAATTCTCTGGGCTGCATATAAATTGGAGTAAGTCAGAGCTGTTTCCGCTGACTGACATTACCCGTCCACCTGAGATAGTATTCCCTTTGTGCTGGTGCCCTGACTCGGTGTAATATTTAGGTATTCATTTACACAGAGACAAGGAGCAGGTGCGACGGCTCAATTATGGACCTGCGGTGGAGAGATTCACTGCACAGGTGCATAGATCGGTAAAGGTGACGATCTCTATGGCGGGCTGGATATCGCTCATAAAAATGGTGGTTCTCCCACAATTTCTGTATCTATTTCTAAATATTCCTATCCAGCTTATTAATTCCTTTTTTGCTACACTTCGCAGATTGGTCATTCGACTGGTATGGGTGGATAAACATCTGTGCATTCACTCTCCCATATGAGCGGGTGGGTTTGGGGTCCCCCACTTCCAGCTTTACTATTTGGTGGCTCAATGTCAATACATGTATCACTGGTATCATCCTAAAGCCCGCCTTCCTTACTCTATCCCTGTTGGATCATGTCCCGCTGAGTGCCCATTTTGCCTGGGGGTGTTCCTCTACATCGCAGAGATATTCAAATTCTTTCCACAACTAGCTGGGCATGGCGCAAACTGGCTCATTTGCTTCAGTGCAACACATTGTACTCCCCAGCACTGACCATGATTAATAATCTATTTATACCTGTTAGAAATGGGGTATTTGGTTGACAGTCAGGTTAACCCCTCTTCAAGCAAGGGCCCCCACTCTAGTCAGGGTAAAAGAGAATTACCCTCAGCTAACCCCTGCCTACCCCCTTGGTAGCTTGGCAGAGCAGTAGGCTTAACTTCAGAATGCTAGGTGTAATGTATTTGTACCAAAAAACACAGTAACTTGATGAAAACACTACAAAATGACACAACACAGATTTAGAAAAATAGGAGATATTTATCTAAACAAAACAAGACCAAAACGACAGAAATCCACCATACAAAAGTCAAGTTATGAATTTTTAAAGATTAAATCCAAAAATAGCACTTAGAAACACCAAATGCTTCAATGAGGTGTTAACATGGCATCGTGACGGAGTCGTTCTCAACAATACGACACCAAAGGCGCCGGCCATGGAGTCACGTGGACCCCCAGGTACAATACCTTTGGTGAAGAGTGAAAATAAGCCGATGCGCGAAGTCAGGGATCGTGGTGTCTGTGCAAAACGTTGAATCTGCGCACTTTGAGCGGCGTCGGTCACGACGTGTTGCAGCGACTTCCACGGAGTCGCGGACTTCAGCGGTGCTGCAGCAGTGTCGGGCCTGCGAAGTTCGTCGCATTCCAGCGAAGATCACGGAGTCGGTTGCAGGCGGCGTCATCGGATTCAGCAGCGGCGTCGGTCCGGAGCTATCCGAAGTCGATTTCCTTGAATTTTCACCAGTTTTTCCTTTCCAGGGCCCAGGGACTGGATAGGGCACCACTTGTCAGAGCAGGAGTCTATCCAGAGACTCCAGGTGCTGGCAGAGAGAAGTCTTTGCTGTCCCTGAGACTTCAAACAACAGTAGGCAAGCTCTAAATCAAGGCCTTGGAGATTTCGTCACAAGATGGAAGGCAGACAAAGTCCAGTCTTTGCCCTCTTACTCTGGCAGAAGCGGGAACTGCAGGATAGCTCCACAAAGCACAGTCACAGGCTGGGCAGCAATTCTCTTCAGCTCTTCAGCTCTTCTCCAGGCAGAGGTTCCTCTTGATGTCCAGAAGTGATCTTAAGTCTGTGGTTTTGGATGCCCTGCTTATACCCAATTTCTCCTTTGAAGTGGGCCTACTTCAAAGTAAAGTCCCTGTTGAATGTGAAATCCTGCCTTGCCCAGGCCAGGCCCCATACACTCACCAGGGGGTCAGAGACTACATTGTGTGAGGACATGCACAGCCCTTTCAGGTTTAAGTGACCACTTCTCCCCTCCCTCCTAGCACAGATGGCTCATCAGGAAATGCAGACTACACCCCAGCTCCTTTTGTGTCACTGTCTACTTTGAGGTGCAACCAGCCCAACTGTCAAACTGACCCAGACAGGGAATCCACAAACAGGCAGAGTCACAGAAATGGTATAAGCAAGAAAATGCTCACTTTCTAAAAGTGGCCTTTTCAAACACACAATCTTAAAATCAACTTTACTAAAAGATGTATTTTTAAATTGTGAGCTCAGAGACCCCAAACTCCACATGTCCATCCGCTCCCAAAAGGAATCTATACTTAAATCCAATTTAAAGGTAGCCCCCATGTTAACCTATGAGAGGGACAGGCCTTGCAACAGTGAAAAACTAATTTAGCAATATTTCACTGTCAGGACATATAAAACACATTACTGTATGTCCTACCATACACTGCACCCTGCCCTTGGGGCTACCTAGCGCCTACCTTAGGGGTGACTTACATGGAAGAAAAGGGAAGGTTTGGGCCTGGCAAGTGGGTACACTTGCCAAGTCGAATTTACAGTTAAAACTGCACACACAGACACTGCAGTGGCAGGTCTGAGACATGATTACAGAGCTACTCACGTGGGTGGCTGTATTGCTACATGCACTACGTGCAAGGTGAACAGTGGTGCAGGGTAAGGGCAATGAAATATACTATGGACCATTGGCCTCGGCTTCCATTTTACATTGGCTCACAACTCCATTCTGTCGAGTCTGGTTCTGTGCGTAAAGCAGTGTTCTGTGTTTTTCCACAAGCTTCTGCAAGCTGCAGGGTTGGGTGTTTTTCTGCTCAACTTCGCTCCATCTGCCTGGTACGGAGGGCGCTATTTATATTCCACGAGCTATCAATTAGAACAACAGGGGGATGCACCTGTACTCAAGGAGGAATGCAAGCTTCACCTTGGAGCCCTCTTCTGGGAACCTGGCCCGTTCCGAGGAGACGTCTCGAAGGGTGAACAAGGTACCGCTGATTGCACAATTTGTAAAGGAGGGGGTCTTTTTCTAGAAAAGACTCCTGGGCATTAGTAAATACTATAAAGGTCAGGAGCCCTGATGGACTGGTTTAGGAACTCTCTTCTGGGTTGGACGCAATGCCAGGAGGACTGATTGTCCCGAACGAGACTCCCTGCGACAGTCGATTTGGGTTCCCTGGCTTGGTGGGCGGCGAAGGGATGCAGAATCTCTTTTCCGTGAAGCCTTTCAATTTATAAGCATTTAAGCATATTGTGTGTGTGTAATATGCACTTATTTTTGCAGTTATTCTCATGTTATTTTTCATGATATCACAGAGTGTTTATATTCTTGCAGTTATTCTCATGTTATTTTTCATGATATGTTAGTGTGGTCAGTTTTGCTACATAAGAACTTGACCCATAAATAAACTTGATTATTCTTCTTACTAAGGTGTGTGAGAGTGATTGTTTCACATTGTGCCCTAAGCTATCCTGAAGTGCATGGTTCTGTTATTCTGAAGAGTGAAGCAACACAATGGCACAACCAGTGCTGCAGGCCCACTATTAGCATTTGATTTACAGGCCCTGGCACCTCTAGTGCACTTTACTGGGGACTTACTAGTAAACCAAATATGCCAATCATGGATAAGCCAATTACATACACATTTTGTAAAGGAGCACTTGCACTTTAGCACTGGTTAGCAGCGGTTAAGTGCCCAGAGTAACAAAAACAGCAAAATCAGAGTCCAGTACACATCAACAACCTGGGGAACAGAGGCAAAAAGTTAAGGGAGACCACGCCAAGGATGAAAAGTCTAACAATACCCATTACACAGGAGGCGCTGGTGCCGTGCTTTTCACTTTTGGTGATGTTTTCCCGGATGACCACATATTTTCATGCACTACAGATACACGTTTCACAGTTGCCACACAATTGCAACTCTGTAATTTGCCATCTGCAACACGCCATGCATGCACGCTACACTATGTATCCATTGGCTGATGCTAAGTTTGCACCACCTACCCTGGTTGCCACAGTGGATTCGGGGGCAAGTTTGAAATCCAGACTCTATTTAGTTCGTATTAGGGCTCTCCCGGTTCCATGTGCATGGCTAAGGGAATCCCAAAAACTCTGGGAGGCATGCTGCGCGCAGACCAGATTCATCTCACCTAAACAGAGCCACAAGCTAGTACACTTCAAATTCCTTAGAAGGGCATACATCACCCCCAGAGACACTGCTCGGATGGACCTGAGCCGCTCTGCCGCTTGCCCCAAGTGCTGTGCTTTGATCGCTGATTTTTCACATACAACTAGGACCTGCCCTAACGTTAGTCCCTTTTGGTGCAAGGTATTTGACAGATTGTCGGCTATTGGCTTCTGCGACTCTCGGCCCTTCTCGGCTACACAGGTGACTTACCAAAGCCCATAAGATGCTTCACTGCGATATCGCTCCTGCTGGCTAAGCGGGAGGTTGCACTTCAATGGGGGTCCAAACATGCGCCTAGCGATCATTCCTGGTTAGCCAATCTCACGTACTGTGACATTAATAGCGAACTCTATGCCTCACTACAGCCTGTGATGTCTAGACCTAGAGGCATTTGGCAACCGCTGAGGGACTCCTTGTCTACATTAGCCACCTCTCCTCCAAAATCACAGACTTCTAATGACGTCAGCTCATGTTGAATTCATTCCACTCATGTTAATCTGTCTGATTCAGTACTAATTGTCTTTTGCCTGCTGCTGCTCATTTGTCCTCTGATTGCAAGTGATGATATCATATATGATTTTTACTGACATTCTTCCACTCATATGTGGTACAGTTTCCTTGTTTGAATTGCATTGCTATGTGTTTGTTTTAAAATGAAAAATAAGATATTTAAAATATATATAGAACGTGGACTGGATGGTTTACAACTCTGAGAAGATCCCTGCCTTTGGTCACGAGCTCTGACCCAAGAACGTTTATATGAAAAAAGACATAAAAAGGAGGCTAAAATACAACCTTGTCCTACGCCCTTGCTAGAATAAAAGGAAGGAGTACTATCTCAATTTGTATCAAAGTGAACCCGAGCCTTCATTCCACAATGCAAACGTTTTAATAGGTTGATCAAGGCATGGTCAATCCCTGCTTCCCCCATCATGAACCATAGCTTGCCCCTATTCACCAGATCAAAAGCGGTGGAGAGGTCCATGAAGGCCATATGGAGTGCCCCTTCCCTGCTTGGCCATATTTACCAGATATCAGGAGGAGGTTCAGTGTTTGCTTGACAGTACTGGCCCTGGGATGGAAGGCATATTGTGGCAAGAATAATTTGTTCTCGGTAGCCCAGTCTTCCAATATCTGGAGGACTCCCCACCCCATGATCTTTACAGAAGAGTTTGGGAGAGAAATAGGTCAATAACATGAGGGTTGAATTCTGTTTCCTTTTTTAAAAATGGGGATGATGTTAGACTCCTTCCAGAAATCAGGGATGTGACCTCTTAGCGCTGCTCGGAATACCTTTGTTAACAGGGGTGCCCAGAAGGAGGTATTTTGTCAATAAACGTGAGTGGGAAACCCATCTAGACCTGGCTCCTTTCCAGCAGGTGATTATAAAATTGCTCTATATGCTGCATTTACTTCAGTAGAATTACTTAAAACTAGAATTTCAGCAGAGGAGGGAATCAATACTTCCACTGTGGCATCAGATGGTGAGTCTTTTCAAAAAGCCCTGGGGTCCCTAAGTACAGAAGCCACTTGCAGATATTCCCATGCCTGTTTTCTAACCTCCTATTTCTTATTTATCTGAAACCTCTAACCTCATCCATGTTGCAAGAAGATGCTTTTAAGGCCTCTTTTAACAGTTTTAAAGAGTTGAACTATTTATCGGGGGCAGTTCCTTTTGCTTTAGTTTTGTATTCAGCAAACTGGATTGTGATCCCTTATTTTGGAATGGAGCAAATAGGAGTTCTGTATATACAAAACGTGGAATGAAAACAAGATAAAATCATTTACGGAACCCTTGCCTTTACGGTTCCTAAACCCTATTAGGGCAATGGTACTGCAAAACTGCTTAGCAGTAGGTTTCCTTCTTACAAAGAAAAGTGATTTTTGTAGGGTGCTGAAAGTTAAAAGATGCTGTACTTTCATACCTGATAACAACCTGGTTATTCCTGCATTAATAATGTGACTAATATTTCTTGTGAACTTCAAGCTTTAGACGAGCATAGAGTGTGGGAATTTATAGAGCGAATTGTGGCTGTGTAAAAACTGGTGCGCACTTCCAAGATTTTTGCTTATATTGTAAATACAAAAAGGTAGTCAATCATGTTGAAACTTGAAACATATAAACTTCAGGAGTGCCAAGGTAGTTCCACACCCAGCCACAGGGTGTGTGGGCTGTGACCCAACTGGTCCACAGTGGATAAATAGAGCAGAAGGAACCACGGCACATCCAAATATTCAAAATAATGTCCTTTATTCTTCCATCTAGTTTATCCTTTGTAACATCCGCCAAAGTGTTCAATGTGACTTCTGCTCTATAGAGTGTGGGAATACTCTAGGTCTTGGGTTAGTTAGATAGAGAAGGGATTTAGCAAAGTTGTAGAATGGATTGATAATCTGGGGGGAGGGACTTTACGTTCAACTCCTGTAATAATTATAATGATTTGTGCAATTGTCTAGCTTCTCTTACTAAAGGTTTCTGGATGTTTGATGAAAAATGAAGGGTGCAAAAATTAAAGGAAATCATTGAAAAGAAAATGTGATGAAGAATAATATCAAGGATTAATGGAGAATTCCAGAAAGAAGAAAAAAGTGATGCAGTCTGAATAACTCGCTGATTAATAACTTTTTATTAATTATTTTTAGTAAATATAAAATAATCAGAGGAGATATTTGTCAAAGTATTTTAAAGATATGTTTTTGTGCATCATTAACATTGTGTAATGTGCATTTACCCACAATTTGCTACCTATAGACTGTTATAGTGTAATTGCCTCATAAATGAATTTCCTATGATGTGTAGAAGTGTGTTTTGTGATGTGTTTTAGTTATGCCACATTTCTGTGCAGACGCCATCTTGAAAAGGATGTAAACCATTTTTGTCACTCGCTTCTCGTGCTCCCCCCTGCACAATCCTCTCCCCAGAGGCTCCGCAGCACACAGTCAACCTGAGGTCATATGAGTATGTTAATTGCTCTATTGGTTTGCTTGTTTTGTTTACAATGAACTTTCCACGGTGTTGATGTACAATTTTATCTGTGTTGTCACTAGATGTATCGATTTAAAGAAAGTCTTGTTGTCAGTATTTCCTATTTTGTTCAGTCATCTCCGGATTACATTAATTCAGAGGATGCTGAATAATTATCCATAAAATGGATTAGTGCTTAAGTGTCATCACAATATGATATTTATTTTCTATGTGCTATGATATGCTGAGGAAATGATGGATTTGCTTACACCACAACAAAACTGCAGATCTAGTGGTGTAATATACAAGAACTGCATATAAAAATCACTTGATTTGGGGCATAAGCTAGACTTTTAGAGAAGTCTTTCCTATTCTGCTAGGGATTCTGACTGATTATTTCCTGATTTTGCTGCCCATTGGAACTTAGAATATTTTTCTGACTTTGGCATACTCTGTATAACTTTGCATCAGAGAACCTTCACAGCATTAACTTTGTACCACTTATGTTTGAATTGTTGTAATCAAACTCTTTATCCCTTCATTGATCCAGAACTCAGTTAATGACAGTTTGTTTTACTCTTCTCTTCTGATTTGATGCTTTGGGAGGTGCCTCAGTGCGGGGACACATTGCCTCTTGAAATTGAGGTTTAACACCATCTACAATCCACTAAACAGTGGAGGACTGCATGAAGTAGGTTTTGGGATGATTGAATTTTGGGGTACCATTTTGCTCCCACACCACTCTCTCAGCAATGTCTGCCTGCACTGTAGGAGACCCAAGCAGATAGTATTGCTGATTTGTTTGCTGCTGTGGCAATGGTGGACTTGGCTATGGTTGAAGCAGTGGGCTCTTCTCTTGCAGATCCCTTTTCAAGTCTGTGGCCCTCATTCTGACCCTGGCGGTCCTAAACCGGCAGGGCCGCGGGCAACGGAAGCACCGCCAACAGGCTGGCGGTGCTTCATTGCCCATTCTGACCGCGGCGGTAAAGCTGCGGTCAGAAAAGGGGATCCAGCGGTTTCCTGCCGGAATACCCCTGGCAGGGCTGAACCTCCATGGCGGCGCTGCAAGCAGCGCCGCCATGGGGATTTCGACCCCCTTCCCGCCAGCCTGTTTCTGGCGGTTTTGACCGCCAGGAACAGGATGGCGGGAACGGGTGTCGTGGGGCCCCTGGGGGCCCCTAACAGGGTCCCAGCATGATTTTCACTGTCTGCATAGCAGACAGCGAAAATCACGACGGGTGCAACTGCACCCGTCGCACCCCTGCAACACCGCCGGCTCCATTCGGAGCCGGCCTCTGTGTTGCAGGGCCTTTCCCGCTGGGCCGGCGGGCGCTCCTTTGGCGGGCGCCCGCCGGCCCAGCGGGAAAGCCAGAATGGCCTCCGCGGTCTTTTGACCGCGGAGCGGGCAAATGGCGGTGACCGCATGGCGGGCGGCTACCGCCGCCCGCCGCGGTCAGAATGACCGCCTGTGTCTCTTCTGTTGCTATCAGGCTGTACAGATGTTATTGGGATATCATAGTTAATTGAGAGGTCAGTGGTGTATAGGCTGTTGCTGGACCGCCAAAACATCTGGTTCGCAAGTACTAGTTTCTGAGAAAGTCTTACCAACTCATCAAGATGACATTCCAGCTTCTAGGCTGCATGGATCTTTAACATTAGATTAACCAGGAGCTGTATATAAATTAATCAGTCATCACACTTTCAATCTTTCTTAGTCGCTAAGGAGATTTTGATGAGAGTTCAAATGTTTTATTAATACATCTCTTTATATGCTCATCTGTATTAAGACAGCATCAATTTAATCAAAAAATCAAATCAATAAGCAGAATACATAATCAATATTCCTTAAGCAAATTCAGAAAGCACATTCCATAAAGGAAAGAATTCCTGTTCCTAGAGAGAGGATGGCTAAAAGCGAATGGAGAATCAAGAAAAAGGTCTCAGAACCCATAAAGAGGTCTGTGGAGAGGTCAAGCATAAAGCTTAAATTCATATAACAGAAACAATCCGAGCTGAACTTTCCTTGAAAAGAGGTTTGAATAAGTCAGTAGAGTCAACCTGATCTGCATAGACTCTATCAGGTAAAGTAGTGTGGCAAGTGAGAGATCTTCTTAAATCATCTGCATCAGTACTAAGAACATATTTTTATAAACATTACAATCTTAAGCTTTTGCAACATGTTCCTTCATCTAATCTTCAGTTTTCCAATCAGCTTGCAAGGTTTCTTGGAAATGGAACGCTCCTGTGTCTCTTCTCCAAGAACAGCATCAATACGTAGCCATGTTTATCTCTTATTGCCAAGTGTCCTTATTATTCTCATTATAGGATTCAATACATTTTGCCTGTGAGAACCCTCTTAGGTCATCTACTAAATAGCTATTCTTATTCATATTATCAACAGCTGTTATTGTCTGTTAGAAAGATAAACATTCTTCTGAATACACTGTATAACTTTGCCTCTCGTTCTCATCATTCATTAGCTTCAAGAGTTTGCATTTTATGTTTATTTCTGCATTCCCACACTAATGTACAAGGTCTTCGTTCATAGTTTTACAATGCTTGTTGTTTAAATCAGAAACATTTGCAAGGTTACATATCAACGATTTACTCAAGTTAATACGTTGTATTGAAACATATACCTATGTGAAGGTCAGGAACATTACATTTCACAATCGTGAACTAGGTCAGTTGTTAGGAAAAAAATGAATGCAGCTTTCAGACTAAATATGTGTAACTGTGACTGTTTCACACATAATTTACAGTTTAAATGCAGTTGCCTTTCTTATGAGGCCTACATGTTAATTTCACATGTGATGTTAAATGCATTGTTTTTGGACATTATAAAATCTGCTCACTCAATTTCCTCCCTCTGATAGTTATATTAACCATCACAAAATTCTCCACAATTGATCCGTCAGATTTCATACTCTTTTTCAGTTGAGTCTTTTCTTTTTCTTTTTAAACTTTCTGATAATGTATGTCTTTTGCATGCTTTATTAATGTAATCATTCATTTCTAATTGTATTTTCATTCCTTTGTTTCTCTTTATTGTCTTTCTCTTTTTGAGATAACATTTGATACCCTTATAAAAGGCCCATAAGGTTAGAAAGCAAACACCAAATATTAATAGGGGCATTAAAATGAGTTTGAGAATCCCTCCTCTATAGCAGAAACTCCTCTACTCATGCTATTTAAGAAACTCTCAGCTTCCAAAGATTCTAATTCAGGTTCAGGTTAGAGATAGTCTTGGTGAATTCTAAAATCTTCTTACTCTCTTCGAGTACATAGGTACAGCAATGGTGAACTTTGAGCATCTTACAGACTCCACCTTTTTTCTACGAATAATATGTCTAATGCTAATCGATTTTGCAAAACCATGGATGTAATTGCAACCAATTCAGTGTTCACAACTAATAATGCTCCAGAAGTACTAGTTGGTGTAGGAAGCTGGCTCTTTATATAGTATACCAAAAAGAGATATGATGTGTAAAAATTGGAAGTATTCCCTTAGAACTGGACAGGGCTTTCCTTAAAAGTTCCAAGTGCTCTATTTGTGGTAGGGTGGTCAAGCTGCTTAGGGAGTGTTAGACACCTGCTGCATACACACAGTCAATAAATGACATCCACACACACACACTCAATAAGGAGATCCACACCAATTTAGAAAAATAACATGTATTTTTAAGTTAGCAGTTTTGAAGTATACAGCAAATACACTTGCATTGACTTTAATGCGGTTATGTTATCCTATGAGAAAAGAAGCTCAACCTGCATACGGGTACTTAGCAACGACTTATAGGAATGTTCTTCTGGAGTTAAGGTAGGTATGGGGCAAGGTCCAAGGCAGCACCAACAGGTCACCTCAGTTGGCTCTAGGGCATCTGTGTGCAGATGTAGTTTTCACCATCAGGTGCCCTAACGTTATCCTATGGGAAAGAAACATATCCTACATATGGGTACTTAGCAGCGACTTACAGGATTTTTCTTCAGGACTTAAGGTAAGTATGCAACAAGGTCCAAGGCAGCAGCTACAGGTCACCTCGGTCGGCTCTGGGGCATCCAGGTGCAGAGGTGCTTTTACGCGTTGACTGCCCTGTTAAAGTCAGTGAAGAATGGTCCGGTTCAAAAGATGCTGCAAGCAGGGACTGGGGGGCCAGTCCGGGTGAACCCACGGAGGGCTCGCGTCTTGAGAGTTTTTGGCCTGCAGGGACTCTGTCAGCAATGGAACTAGACATTACAGGGGCATATCTGCTCATGCAGATATGTCCACACATGTGCTAAAATGTACCTTGCCTTAGGCCTCCACGGCCTGCTGCATGGGTGTCTTACAAATAGCCCATGCAGTGTCTTTGGCATTTCATTTTTTCTATTATGGTTTGCACCATGTCACGTGGCCTGCAATGGCAATTTGTGTGTGGGTCCCTTAGGGTGGCATAAGATATGCTGCAGCCGTTAATGAGCCTCTTTAGTGCCTATGCTCTAGGTGCCAGGGGTACCATTTACTAGGGACTTACAGAGGTATGTTTGGCAGGCCTCATTTAACTGTCAGAGTCGAAAACCAGCATCTAATAGCTAAGAATGGGGCAAAAAGTAGGGGGACAACTGCAGCAAAATTCCAGTTTCCTACAGTTGCCAATCTGTCTACCGCTGTTGAAAGCTGTCTAATGCTCTCATCATTTGAAACAATCCCTACTTGTAGGATAATTGCTCCAAAGATGTCTCCAACAAATTGTGTTCCATCTTTTACACTACATGGGTGTATGTGTGTAAGGTGTCACTCTCAAAGCATCTATTCTGGTCACATGGTACATTTTGGGAAATATTAGGCCTACATAGCATATACCTTCCCATTGCCCACAAATTAAATAAACTCCAGGAATAACTGTTCCTTCTGCTTGTAAGATTTGCCATTTCCCTCCCATTAATTCAAACGTGTGTTCACAGCTACTAATCCCTACATGTTTTTGCCTGTGTTGGTTTTTACTTTTGTAAACACAAATTTTACCTTCTTGTCTCCTGTCCGTTTTCAATTTTGGATAAACCATTTTCTTTCTGAATTCATATTCTTCGTTTTTCCAAACAGCTTTCAAAATGTCTTCCCCTTAATTCCTACCGTGGGAAATGTTAGTTCTTCTTTGATCTAGCATCATAACAAATACCTTTTCTAAGGGTCTCATCAAAGAGGTTGTATTGGTAGCATATGCTGTAACTTTATCTATAGTTTGAGATGGAAAGAAATAATGGCATGTGGTATCCATCTCTTTTGCTTGCTGGTGTAAATTTATGATTTTCTGTAACGGAACTTTAGAAGGAATCAAGTTGTAATTGGAATAATAAGTTTCAAAATTATCTCATCTGCACACTAAACTAAACAAAACACTTCATGTGATTGCATATGATGGGGGATGTGATGGTAATGCACCTACTCTGCAGCAGACAAGGTAAATGAGCACATATGTAACAGTCCTTGTGTATACTCTTGCACTAATCTGGAATAAACATTTGTTGTGTAATCTTCTTTCATGTAATCTACAAATGAAGCCTTCAATTGCTCCTCATCAATCTTGTGTGTCTGTGTATGTCATAGGTATAGACGTTGAGTTAGTTCACTCAGTCTCTGGTGTGTAATAATCAACTACAATTGTGACAACTAATACTACTACAAAACATGTAATACCAACAATGATTTTGCATCTAGCTCTGGTTAAAAAATATATATTTATCTAATGTCAGATCTTTGAAAATAGAAAAGTGTAACAGCAAAAAGTCAATAGTTAGTCTTCACATTGTTTTCACAAATAGCTTTTCAGTTTTTTTCTTTTGTGTAGTTAGTTCTTTCAACTTTATTTACAGCAATATACATATAGTCATCCTTATCCCTACTCCAGCTTCTTCTAAAATGCTATCCCTACTATTCTACTGCAGCCTTGGACCTTCGGAATCTTCTTAATTCTTTTTTTAGTAACTTATAGCTTTTTAATTTCAGTTTCTATTTTATTTCAACAAGATTTATCAGAGCAATTTTTCTTTCAGAATATACTTTCAACTACTTTTTCCCCAATTCTTTTTTCAGGATGATATAAAGGGGGATCAAACAGTTTGTTGCTCACATCAGCCAAATCTGATATTGGAACATTCAGGACTTGATTCACCTAGTAAGTCCATTCAGGTGCAGAATACATTCCACAAGATAGTCTTGCTCTTTTTGATCTCCTTGATGCTTATTGATCTTCTTATGTGTTGCTTATATCGCTTGACTATGCCTCCTCTGAAATTGTTGGTGATATACGTACAACTGAAACACTTCATTTTAGTTTCTTTCAACCATAACGTCTTGGCCATTCTGTGCTGTGCTGTAAGGTACTCTTCTTGGTCCACTAGAATTCTGGGCTGATACACTTGTCTGAGGTTCTTCACCCCTTTCTCTTCTCTGCTGTTGTGCCTCTTGTGGTACATCCCCTTGATGTTGTACAACTTGTGGTGGTACATTCACCAGTGCTCTGGGTTCAGGCTCATAGAACACTATTTCTTTGTACAGATTCCTTGTTCTCTGGGCGTGTGAGGCATGCACCCAGTTCGGTGTTCCGGCACATTTAAAAGCAGTGTTTGTGACTAAAATCATCTTGTAGGGGCCTTTCTACCTTGACTTCAAGCACAACTTCAGAACGTGCTTCTTCACCAGGACCCAGTTAATGGGACTGAGATCGTGACACTGCTCCTGATGTGGAATTACGGTGATAGCTTCCACCTGTCACAAAACAGAACGCAACTCATCAGCCAATCCTTTGCAGTAATCCAGGATCATGTCATCTGTGATGTTCACAAGTGCATTGGCAAGTACAGCAGGCAATCTCATTGTATGCCCCATGGGGATTTCATGTAGCAAAAACCTAGTTCTCCTGTCAAGGGTACTTTGGATACTCATCAGCACCAAAGGCAAAGCATCTGGCCATTTCAGTGAAGTCGATGCACGAACGTTTGCCAACCTTGACTTTATAGTACTGTTAAGTTGTTCCACAGTTTCAGATGCTGCTGGCTGGTAACTAAAATGCAACTAAAATGCAACCTCTGCTCCACCTACAGTGCTGCATACAACATTCTGTGGATTTTCTTGTTAAAATGAGTCCCTCGATCTGCCTCTAGAGAAACCAGAAATCCAAACCTCAAAATGAGTTCACACAACAGCAGTTTAGCTACACTGAAATTCCTCCATGTTGGGTAGGCTTCCACCCATCGAGAGAAAATGCACACTATAACCAGGATTTATCTCAGCCCATTGAAAAGAGGCATTTTCATAAAGCCCATCTGCATTCTGTTGAAGAGACCACCTGATCTTCCTACATGGCTCAGCATCACTGGTGTTCTTTTCCCTATATTAATCTATTGGCATGTTACACAGCGATGGCACAATTCGTCTGCATTTGGTTCATATTAAATCTGGGGTAACCCATTTTCTGAGAAGTCATCAAGGCTTGTGGAAACTGCATCATTGAAACCTGTGTCTGCATTGAAACTTGCATTTGTTGAACAGTTACACTCTGCATTTGCATTTGATTCTCTCCTTGCATTTGATTATTTCAATTTATTTTATGTGGATTCAGCCTACACTCCCTCTTCCAATGCCAGACCTTCTTACACCTTGCATTTCTGTCTGAAAATCAATGCCTTGCATTCCTTTAGAGTTCCTTACAAATGACTGATTCTGAATACCTTTGTACACCAACTTTGTCTGTGCCAACATAAACTTCTCCTTAATTTTCCTCTGCTTCATTTCTTGCCCATCACTGTAATACTTTACTTATCTCAGGGTCTCATCTAGTGGCCTGGTCTGCCAACAAAGTAACCTTTGTTGTACGTGTTGATTGATCGCTGGTCTCAACCCAAAAACAAACTGTGTCACAAAGAAACCCAAATCACTTAGATCTAAATGTGACTGGCCACTATGCTGTTGAATGGTTTCCAACAGTCTCTCATAATATTCATGCACTGACTCTTTCGGCTCTTGTTGAGTTCTGTTTACCTTCAAATAATTCGGGACTTTTGGAGGAATATTACCCTTTAGGTAAGTAATCACTTCATCATACTTTTTCCTTACCTCAGGTGATGGTGCATTAGTGCATGAATCTCTAATCTGTTCTGTAGTCGGCCACCATACAGTAATTTTACACTCTGTCCACTTGGACATTTGGAACTACAATATCAAAGAAGGTATTCAAACCCTTCCACAGCACTTGTAACAGATCTCTCAACCTCTGTAAACCGCTGCATGGGATTGTCTCTTATTTTTGGAAAATTGTTTGTAAATGCTACAAGATCTCCCCTAGTCCATGGCACATGAACATATCCTCCACCTGGTTTCTCTCTCATTGGATAAGTCGGGGCTGGGCTGGAGATGGCTTTCCATTTACGCCAGCCACTAATTCAGTGATGTGTAGTCACATTTCTGAGGAACGCATTGTCTCAATGGCTTCATCGTCTGGCTGTACCCTGAAACTTTTCTGCAATGGTTGACAATTTGAGAGATCAACCTCATATCTGTGTGCTAATTCAGTCAATTTATCATGTGTGGTAGCAGCACACCTTATAGTCTCTTTGCACAAATAAACCAATTAATTTTCTTGATGCTGGTTCACATGTTTGATATCTAAATGTCCCTGATTATTTCCTCTAACTTCACCTTCAATCTCGGATCATTTAATGCCTCTCCTTCTCTATCTCTTGTATAATGAGAAACTGATTTTCTGTAGTTTCTGTCATTTTATTCTCAAATTGTTCCTCAAACCATGGGGGAAAATCATGTCTTCAAATGAATTTGTCTCTTCCTGTGCTAAGGATATTGTAAATGTAAGTCTCTTCACCTCTCTCAGTGCTTGAACAGTTTATGGTGTTTTCGAAGCAACAATCTGTGAACTCTGCAACATTGGGATAAATCCTGCCACAGGTACTTCTCCAACAGCTTCTTGAGCTACAGTACTTGGGACAATGGTAATCAGAGTAGTTGCTGTGCGAACCTTTAATAGTTGTCCGGTTTTAACCTCAGTAATTGGTGCTAGGACAGTTACAATTGAAGCAGTAACACCTGGAGGGAGTACTGTCGGAAACATGGTCAACTCTAGTAGGCATAGTATTTGTAATAACTGGTTGCCCAACAGGCTGTGTCACTTTTAACGGTCTTTCAATGTATATTGTATCTGGATCAACAGGGGCTATAGCCACTGTTGCATTAGGTGTTGGAGTACTCTAAGTCTCTGTAGCCACATAAGGTGGTGGATGTGAAGCCAATAGTTTGTCTAAAGTATCATCCCTTGAATCACTTTCAGTGTCTGATTTCTTTTCATCTTTTTCTCCCTTAACCTTTGAACTTTTCGGTTTCTCAGGTTTCCCAGATTTCTCATTAGTAATTGCGGGATATAATCTAGTTCTCTCCAACTCTGTTGTTTTTATCCCATCGAGCATCTGCATAATTGCACATTGCTCTTTTTGCCTTTTTCTGGTATTTCTCTCTCTACTTAGCATTTGCAACCTTCAAACATTTAATGCTTTGTATTGGGTCAGAAGTGGCTTCCTTTCATAATGTTTCGCCCTCAATCTGTCAAAGATTCTGATTGCAAATGTACCATTGTTTGAGAAAATCAAAGGAGGTTCTTTCTCAGTGATCTTGCACTTTTGACAAAGCCACAAACAGGGGTATGACCCTACTTTTGATGTCATATTATGTGCTGCGTACCCTCAGGAGGCACCTCTTCACCTTCCTGTACCAGAATTGTCACATTCCCTCTCACCAAACCTTTATAAGTTTTTATGCACTTTGCATTTTCAATTTTAATCAACAATATTTCAAATAATTCAGTTCAAAACACACATTTTTTATTCTGTTCCACATATGTCAGTTACTGAATAAGCCCTTCTTCATATCACAGTGTGGCTCTGTACACAAAGTATTCAATCACAGCGTGGCATTTCACACTAACCGACCAATCTCAGCGCGTACAGATGGTGCAACAACTCGCTCCTTGCAGCGGTTCACACTCCTGTACAATTTCTTCATACACACAATGGTACAATTCTACAACTCTATGTGACATAAAATAGCAGTCTTTGTCTGCTCCTCTAAAGAGTTTAACAGCCAGGACATTCAGGTTTTCACACCCTCTGACTTTTCACAATCAGAAAGAGTTTTCACAAATGCAAATGAAATCTTGACTAGTGGGAAATTACCTAAATCAATTCATCTTCACCTTTGCACATCGGTTCTGCCAACATCAATCAAAATTATGTAGCCACATTCATCTCTTATCTCCAAGTCAGGATAAGGGAGATACCCGCTCAGATGAACCCTGCTACTCCCTTGGTAGCTTGGCACGAGCAGTCAGGCTTATCTGAGAAGCAATGTGTAAAGCATTTGCACATAACACACAGTAATAAGTGAAAACACAACAAAAGGACACCACACCAGTTTTAGAAAAAGAGCCAATATTTATCTACATAAAACAAGACCAAATACAATAAAAATCCAACATACAGTAAGAAAAACATGAATTCTGCAAGATTTACTCAAAACTACAGTTCCTTGAAGTTGATACCTCCACCTGGGGCTATCACAGCGTCGTGATCAACAAAACCAACAGTTCAGGCCAGCTGCGGCGTTGCGGGACAGCTATGGTATACGGAAGACCCGCAAACAGTACCTTGGATTTGCAGGGCATCGTGATCCTCGCGGTGAGCTCCAGAGAGCGGCGTCACTGAAGTCGCAGTGTTGGTTCTGGAGTCGGTGCAGGAGTCGTCGGGCCCTTGAGGTCACATGCGTTGCAGATTGAACTCTAGGCTGATGAAGTCAGGTGCACCGGCATGGATGGCGTAGGGGCTGCGGTGCGAAGTGAGATGATGCGACATGCGGTTTCCACAGGTCACGGTGCAGGCAGCGGCTCGGTGATGGAGACCAGGGCTGCGGTGTGAAGGGGGGCGGTGCGACGTGCGGTGTCCACAGGTCACGGTGCAGGCAGCGCGTCGTAGTTGCTGAAGCGCAGTCGTCGGGCGGCTCAAACCAGCGGTGCGGGACGGAATGGTGCTTTGTTACCCTCACGAGCGGTGTCCACAGGCCACGGTGCAGGCAGGATGCCTGGTGACGACACAGGAGTCGATGGTGCTGCCGTTGGTGGACTGATGCTGCGTTGCGGGATGGGACGGTGCTTTGTGTACCTCACGAGCAGAGTCCACAGGTCATGGTGCAGGCAGCGGCGCCAGTGTCAGCAGGAGCAGTGTCGTCGGGGATGCCCAGGCTGTGGTGTGAGCAGGCGATGCCGGAGTGTGGGGCCCACAGGTCGTGGTGCGAGCAGCTGCTCGGTGAAGTCGTCCGATGACGGCGTCGGGGAGACCAGGGTCATGGTGCAAAGCAGGGCAATGCGACTCTGTGTGGCGTCGGTAGGTCACGGTGCAGGCCAGCGGTGTCGTTGGCGGCGTCGCAGTGGTTTCTCCTCTTGAACAGCACAAAACACACAGTTCCCAGTGCTGCAGGTCGAGGAAACTGAAGTCTTTGGTGTTCCTGAGACTTCCAACAGGAGGCAAGCTCTACTCCAAGCCCTTGGAGAATTTTCTCAAGCAGGACACACAGCAAGGTTCACCCTTTGCACTCTTTTCAGGCAGAAGCTGCAACTGTAGGCCAGTCCAGCACAGCAACACAGCAAAGGGACAGTACTCCTCCTTCAGCTCTTCTCCTGGGCAGAGGTTCCTCTTGATTTCAGAAAGATTCTAAAAGTCTGGGGTTTTGGGTCTTCTTCTTATACCCAGTTCTGCCTTTGAAGTTGGCAAACTTCAAAGCAAAGTCTCAAGTGTTTGCAAGATCCTTCCTTGTCTAGGCCAGGCCCCAGATGCACACCAGGGGCTCGGAGACTGCATTGTGTGAGGGCAGGCACAGTCCTTTCAGGTGTGAATGACCACTCCTCCTTCCTCTCTAGCTCAGATGGCTCATCGGGATATGCAGTCTAAACCCCCGCCCTCTTTTGTGTCACTGTCTAGAGGAGAGGTGTGAACAGCCCAACTGTCAAATTGACCCAGACAGACAATCCACAAACGGGCAGAGTCACAGAATTGTATAAGCATGAAAATGCCTACTTTCTAACAGTGGTATTTTCAAACCGACAATTTAAAAAACAACTTCACTAAAAGATGTATTTTTAAATTGTGAGTTCAGAGACCCTAAATTCCACATTTTTATCTACTCTCAAAGGGAATCTGCGCTTTAAGGATATTTAAAGGCAGCCCCCATGTTACCCTATGAGGGAGATAGGCCTTGCACAGTGAAAACCAAATTTGGCAGTATTTCACTGTTATGACATATAAAACACACTAGTATATGTCCTACCTTAAACATGCACTGCACCCTGCCCCCGGGGCTACCTAGGGCCTAACTTAGGGGTGCCTTACATGTAGTAAAAGGGAAGGTTGAGGCCTGGCAAGTGGGTACACTTGCCAAGTCGAATTGACAGTTTAAAACTGCACACACACACACTGCAATGTCAGGTTTGAGTTATGTTTACAGGGCTACTAATGTTGGTGGCACAACCAGTGCTGCAGGCTCACTAGTACCATTTGATTCACAGGCCCTAGGCACCTCTAGGGCACGTTACTAGGGACTTATTAGTAAATCAAATATGCCAATTATGGATAAACCAAACCACAGTACAATTTATATGAGGAGCACTTGCACTTTAGCACTGATAAGCAGTGATAAAGTGTGCAGAGATATTAAACCAGCAAAAACAAAGTCCAAAACCAGGAGGACAGAAGACAAAAAGAAAGGGAAGACACCCCAAATAGCTGCCAGGTCTAACAAGAACACTTTAAATAATCTACTAAATAGCTACTCATATTCATATATCAACAGCTGTTATTGTCTGTTAGAAAGATAAACATTCTTCTCTATACACTGTATAACTTTGCTCCTTGTTCTGACCTTTCATTAGCTTCAAGAGTTTGCAATTCGTGTTTGAGTTTCTACATTATCTCACTAATGTACAAGGTCTTTATTCATGGTTTTAGAATGATTATTGTTTAAATCAGAAACATTTGCAAGCTTACATATCAGCAATTTACTCAAGTTAATATATTTTATTGAAACATATGCCTATGTGAAGGCGAGGAACATTGCATTTCACATTCTTGAACTAGGTCAGTTGTTAGGGAAAACGTAAATGCAGCTTTCAGCTATTCAAACTAAATATGTCTAACTGTGGCTTTTTCATATGAATTTACAATTTAAATGCAATTGCCTTTCTTATGAGGCCTACATGATAATTATGCTGGTGTTAAATACATTAATTTCTCAAATTTAACAATCTGTTCCCTCACTGCCAGTGATAATTGATGCATGTACTGCCTAACAAAACTACTGTGTGTACTGTATGCATGTGCATGTTGAAACCCCTATAGCAAATGAAATGCCTACCTCTTAGCTACTTCTTAGCAGAGGTGTTTGCTAATTAAGAGTTTTGTTAGTGAAGATGCAAAAACGTCACTCATTCATGTAATTTATTTTTCACAGATCAGAAGCAACATGATTATTTCTCATGACTAGTTAGATGTCAGAAGATGTGGTTTTATAGTGGACAGAGGATAGTGAAGAGAAATATGGTTAATAGGGAAGACTTAGAAAGAAGGAGAGTGAGTAATGGATGAAAAGATGCAGAAAGCGAGAGATAAAGCAAAAAAAGAGTAAGAAGTAGAGAGCGAAACAGAGGGACAGAGAAATTGAAAGAAATGGAGAGGGAGAAAGAGAAGATGAATGAGAGGGAAATACAGAAACGGAATGAGAAAAATAAAAATAGGATTAAAAACAGATTCTGCCCAAATACCTACTGGTTTGTTCATCTCTAGTCCAAAGTCAAGGTGACAAATGTCAAAAGATGAGCACAAATTCTAGCTCATCCTCTGTTTTCTCTCTTGTCACTTATTAACTCTTAAAGGGCACATATTCTGGTTGTTGCAGTTGAGACTGAAAAGCAATTTAAGGAGCATTGTACAACTGAAATAAAAAATTGCCAAAGATTGATTTTGGGGGTGGGGCAGAGGAACACAAAAATTGTGTACATTACTGCCATACCTGCGACCATGGTTGAGTCAAATGTAAAATATCCTGACCCATTGGTGGAGGGATTACAAGGCTTCGGTTATGCTGCTTCTGAGGCCTGCTGAGATAGTCAAATCCTGACTGCTTTGACATTTATGGCAGGTACCCTTAAATGGTAGACATTATCTGTGTTTAATGAGGTGTGCATGTGCAGAACCACCACACACTACATTACATTTCTCCCCCTCAAACAGGTAAATGTTGTAATTCTCTAAACTTGAGTAAGAAACATGCTGGACATGCTAGTCCTCTGGGTATCGTGTCCAGGTACAAGTTATCTGGGGGTATCTACAAAAGATATGTACATTTGCTGCTGCTTTGCTTGGGGTAATTAGTTGTGCGCTTCAATGCCCCATTGTGTGGTTCTCCTCATGGCAGGTTTTTTTCACCCCCTCTCATACTGCATCGTCCTACTTGATTATATTGGATCAGAAGCCTTACTTTGCTCAAGGAGGTGCCAGTGTTTCAGTAGAAACAATCAACAAAGGCCTAGTCACAGCACTAAACGACTGCATGAGTACAAAAACGAATGAATGAATAAATGACCTGGACCTTATAAAGCGCATAGCTGCACTGAGGAGTATCCGGCGCTAATAATTCATGAGTCTGGCTTTAAAGAAATTATGCCTGAACGAATAACCAAGTCTTGAGCTTTTTCCTTAAAAGAGTTCTGAGGATAATGACCTAAGCTCAAACGAGAGAGTGTTCCACGTGGAAGGACCAAGAAAAGAGAAAATGTGACCGTCCCTTCTGACTTGCCTTACCCTTGAAACTACAGCCAAGGATTCTTGAGACGAGTGGAGTACTCTGACAGGAACATAAGAATGTATTCTAGCTTCCAAATATTGAGGTCCCGTTCAAATAAAGGCCCTGTGGATCAACACTTTAGAACACTTTATAAAGAATGTGCTTCTTTACCTGTAACCAATTGAGTGAGATATGTTCTGAACGGAAGTTTAAGAATGAGATGAGTGCAGTGTTTAATTTGAGCCAGTGGTTTCCAGTGCTAATCACCAACACTTAATTGCAAACACTTGCACTTATTAGAGTTTGTCACCTGGTAGAGCTGTTTTTTTAGTCACAGATGAACTAAACAGTTTTTTAATTCAATATACATTGCCATCAAAGCCATTTTATAGCATTTTTTAAACCTGAAATAGTCTGAAGTGTCGCTAGTAGGAGTATGATGGTTATTAGGTGTGTCTGTAGTTTCAATGGCAGTGCTGGGAGGGGCATTTGGTTGTCCAAGCTGCAGTGGCCTCATCACGAGGACCCTCGCAATTCTTTTTTTATTTTATTTTTTTACAAATTAAGCACTGGACAGGTGGCAGCATTCTGACCAGTCTGAAGACTCTTGATCAAATAATCCGTGATGCCCAGGTAAAGAACATTGGCATAGTCCAGCCTAGATTTGATTAGGCCATGGACAATTGTTTTTCATGCAGACAACTGGAGAAACTGCAAACATGTCTTTAATGCAGAAAGCAGACCAACGCAGGTTCCCAGTACGGACCACACTTGTGTCTGAAAAGATAACTGATTATCAAATTTGATCCCAAGATTTTTGACCACCGCCGAAGGAGATGATGGGGAAAGGGCTCTGTGAGGCCAGCAGTCAGATAACCAGTGGGGCTGGAAGGAAACCAAATAAAAGAACCTCCATCTTGTCCCTGTTACACATCAGATGGTTATGATGCATCCATTCGAAAACAGCAGCGAGACACAACTTGAGAAGGCACAATTCACCTTCTATCCAAAGGGGAAAAGAAGTGGTGTGTTGTCAGCACGGGAGATCAACTTAGTGCCAAAAGACTCTACCAGAGCTGCAGGGGTGCCAGATGAACATTAAAATGCATGGGGCTCAAGGCAGTACTCTGCAGAACACACAGTGGAAGAGTCTTAGACCCTCAGGAGAAAGAGGCTAGCCACACAGATTGACCTCGGTTCTCGAGAATGGATTTAATCCAATCCAGCGCTGGTCCTCCACCTCAATGGACTGCAGGCTCTGAAATATGTGACATGGTGCCAAGCGCCACAGAAAGATCTAATGAAATCAGTATCAGCTTCGCCCCTTGGTCCAAAAAGCATTACATAAATTTGGAAACCTTCAGCAGAGATTTTTCAATATCATACTTAGGGGCAAAACCAGGCAGGCTAGAATGCAGAAGCTTATTAGATTCCAGAAAATCCAAAAGCTGTTTCTATATTTGTTTTTCAAAAAACATAGTAAACGCTGGCAGCAAAGACTCAGGTTTAAAGTTAGTCAAGACACTAGGGTCAGTAGAAGATTTTTTTAGAAGAGGAAGAAGTTTATCCTTCATCCTCGAGGCACTGTGGTAGTGGATACTGAAGCATTTAGCAGTTAAGTCAAAATAGGGTTAATCAAATCCACTGCCTTAATACACAAATTAATGGGACAAGGGTCAGCTGGCAAACCCGACTTCAGATCACAAATATTAGTCTTACAATCTAGATTATAAGAGATTCAAATTCAGAGGGAGAGAGCGAAACAATGGGCCAGTACCATGCCAGAATAGGGCATCTAGCATCCTCGCGCACCTCATGTGCTTAATAAAAGCACAAATAATAAAAGGTTGCCACCTGCAACAACTTGAATGTACATATTAAGCAGAGCTAAGAAGGATATAAAAAATATAACAGGAACAATAAGAGCACAGGTCTTAGCAGAAATTCAAGTCATTGGGATGGAAACAAAGTTGGGGCATCAAAGCAAATAGCAAGGACCAGTACTTAACAAGGTGCAAATACATATGAGAACTAATACACAACAATGCATAACTCCACAAGACCAAACCTGGGGAGCAAGCAGCAGAGAAAGAGGACACCAAAACTAACCGCTCTGCTTTCCAAAATGCAAAAACTATAGAGGAACACATCAATGTTGCCAGAACTCTCTTTCACTGAACATGATATGGTGAATGAGTGAGAAAAGAATACATTTCACTGTAGTGTGGGGGGAAACTACTCAGAGAGGAATCAGCAGACAGATAACACAAGTAAGGAAAGTAGAAAACCCACTGGAATTTTTAAACAGTAGGAGAACAAGCACCAACAGATCATGTGAGGTTTCAAGTGCACAGTGAAGCATAGATTGTGAGAATTAGAACTTGAATAACATGATATCAGTGCCAAGTCCACTGCCAAGGTGCAACGTGACAATACATGAGAAACAATTCAATGTCTTATAAAAAGCAGGGTATTTGTCAGCATCATGTTGTGGGCACTTTATACTTTGCTATCAGAAAGACAAAGACTTCAAGCCACAGAATTGAACATCAACACCTACGCAAAGCCAATGCTACTAGCACTACCTGGATACTTTGAAGAAGCAACGCCAACAGAACAACAAACTAATGAAGCATGATAATGTGTGGTAGATCAAGGAGTATCAGTATGGTTGAGCTTTAAGGTAACACTAGTCATAAGGCTAGTGGAAATCCTGAAAAAGCTCAATGGAGATTCAAAAGCTAGAAACACTAACCGAAAAATACCAAGAACTCTTCAAACGAAGAAGAAAAGGTAAAGGAAGCAGTTACTCTTCACATAGACAACTCAATACAACCAGATGGGTATACCACTTGGTCACATCCCCTTCCTGCTAAGAAGATAGAAAAATACCTAAAAAGGATTGAAGAGATGGACATAATTAAGAAAGTTGTAGTCACATTCATTTTGGGTATCATCGGTCTTAGTAATGGTGAAACCAAAAGAATCTGAGCTGATAAGAATCTGCATAGACATGTGATCAGTGTTGGGAATGGCACATCACATGTACTCTACATAATGGCACAAAAATATTCTCAATGTTAGATTTAATATCCAGATAAGATTGGCTAGAATTAGAAGAACAGACATGCATGATGACTTTTTCAAATCATTTAGGGTCAAAGGGGGACAAGTCACTAAATTCTTAAATTTCATCCACAGCAGAAATATTTTAAAACACAGTAGAGGAGGCATAAAAGAATACTAAATATCAGCAAGGATATCCTAATCCACGCAGAGAAGAAGCAAAAACATTATAAAAGATTGACAACAGTCCCACACAGATTGTGTGACACTATAAACAAGGCCAAGTGTCAACTCAACATGAACTAAATACATTTCTTTGGATACCTATTGAGATGAAAATGTTGCCTGATCCCAAGATTAAAACAATAAAATATGGGAAGATAGAACAACTACGAAAATGAGGAGCTTTCTATGGCTGGTAAACTCCTGTGAAGACTTCAACCTGACTTATGCACCAGTTACTAAACCAATAAGGCAACTCGCCAAAGCCATGGCAGTATGGATAGGGACAAAAGAATAACACAAAACGTTCAACAGTGTGCAGTAGTCTCAGGGACAGCTTTAGGGTGGTGCTGCCTCACCAGGTGCTGACCTGGACTGAGGGGAGATGACCTCAGGGGCGCTGTGTTTAGCAATGAATTTCCAAACTTGCAATTTAAAAGCACCTGCTGAAAAGTTCCTTGTGTGTCCAGCCTTCATGAAATAATTAAAATGTCAAGATACCTCTTGTAATTAACGTTCCTGCTAGGGAGAGAGACTGGAGTTTTGCCTATCGGCAGCTTTGACTCGTCATACAGTAGTGGAAAGGGGTTAATATGCCATCTGCAAAGAACCGAACCATATTTTATGAGGATAGATGAGTGGATTAGTAAAGCCAGCCCTTACAAGCGTTTTAAAACAAATGAATGTATGTGAAACGGAGGCTATGGAGAGATGAGGGGCACATTTGCCGGGTGGGAGTGAGTGAATCCGAGGAGGTGGTCATGGGGTGGGGGGCGCCAAAAAAGACTGTGGCACAGGTCGCCACCAGCGCTAAAGCTGGCCCTAAGTAGTCTCTTCAAGAGCACACAATAACTGAGTACTGTGTCCGGGAAAGAACAAACTAATAGTAGATGCAAGCCTGGTAGGGCTCAGAGGTATAGCTACTCGAATCACAGAAAAAAAGCACTCACTAAGTTATAGGCAAGTCACGCACTGACAGCAACACATCAAAGGTACTATCAAACAGAATGAGAAACTTATCAATAGTTTGAGGATGTAAATACTTCAGCATGTAGCTCAGTGGTAAAGAGCTCACTGTTTTGAACACCCACAACCTAATGATATACCTGTTCAGCCAAAAAAGCTCAAAGATGTACCTGAGGGTAGAACAATGACTACCACAACAGTGAAATCAATTCCAGGTTTGTGTATCCTGTCCTTCTCACCATGCGTTACACTGCCTGAGAATAGAAATGAATACACCTCCAGTCAGCATGGACAGTTTGCGCTGAGTACCCTAGTACAGCAGACGCAAACTGTGTTTAATAAAGTGTGACTTTGCTCAGAACTCCCAGACAGTAGCAATAGCATTTTCCAAGGACGTAGTAGTCCCCCTACTTTGCAACTGATTTACACTATCCATTCCTTTACAGACGACCTCGAATCACGCCATGAGGCAGAGGGAGCAGCTCCCCCCAACACCCTACCTATTAGTATCGCCAATGGCTGTACAGTGGCCACAATTAGCATTGAATTAATTTCTGCTGGCAATTTCCCAGGTGTGCATCTCTGCCATTAGCTCAGAACTTACTATGTTCCATTATTTTAGCCTGTTTGACTGGGGCAGGTAATCTAAATATAACATATACGTTATCACGGATGGGCGACACAGTCTATCGAAATCCCCTTCTACTTCTGGTTGGAAAATAGCAGAGTAATTAACACACATGTTCTCCTAATGTTCTCTGAAAATCTTTAATATTTTCTCCTTAGGAGTCACCTTTTCCTCGACATCTAGATTCATCAGGGGATTGAGCCTGTTGTAATTGTATTTTTCAATCGTTTCTATCAAAACATGAGTGAGGCCTCTGTAAAGGGCAAAATACACAAGTGATGACAAGAGACTGATCTGAGATTGGGGTATTCAAAATGTGTGGCATAGATTCTGACACTTAGGCCCCGAGCACCAGTAAGCTTTGGAATTGTAATCCTTTGCGCAGAACCATGATTGCTCAGAGATGGGAATTAATGCGGAGTTCACCTCATCTGATAATTATCAGGTTCCATAATCTAAACACCTCTATGATTTTCCTAAGGTCAGTTTCAGCAGGTGAAAGCTTGTTAAATTTACCCAAGGACTACTGTTCGGTAAATGACGGGACATGGAAAATTCAGCGGAGTAGGCACAAAATTGCGTTTTTTTTTGTCCGTGTATTTCGGTTTGAACTATGAATAGCAGTTATTTACTGGACCCAGAGGACACCTCAGGCTGCTGCGTCTGTATTTTCCAGAGGCGGGAAACATCACTACCCTAACCACGCCTCTTGTGGTCGGCCTGTTTGCTCAGATAGTGTTGTCTGGTCGGTCTTGAATAAACACTCGTTAAGATGAACAAAATGAAAAAGATCTTGTGAAAGGATTTACACAATGTCACCAGTCACCGAGCATTGATTAAATGCTCTCTTTTCGTATTACCAAAGATCAGATGTTTCTGTGTTGTGGATCCCTTCAAGCTCTATCTTGCCTGGCGTCTAAAGGCACATTAAAAACTTTGGTCCACAGTCTTTCTAAAAATAAATGGGCGTCTAACATCTAACATTTAGATCCTGATTACGAGTATAGGTGCTATTTATCGCACCAGATAAAAAAACGATGTTACTGGGTACGTTATTTATCAGGTGCCATAAATAGCCCCTATTACAGGTTTGTGGCAAATAAAATGAGTGAGGGATTTTTGTGTTTAACGCACCA
The DNA here is from genome assembly GCF_031143425.1 of Pleurodeles waltl. Lineage (NCBI taxonomy): Eukaryota > Metazoa > Chordata > Amphibia > Caudata > Salamandridae > Pleurodeles > Pleurodeles waltl. The sequence goes on from NC_090446.1 coordinate 675,586,487, forward strand.
AAATCCGCATGATAGATACTGTATGCTTTCCCCCCATTAATTTCTTCATGTTTGTCAAACTTTAACGAAAAGTGAGCTACAGTATTCCGAAGATTATTGGTCATATTAAATACCTTCCAAAATGTACTTCCAACCTATGTGTAAACTCCTTTTTACAGTAGGCGACTCGTAATCAGGCCCTTAGACTGTAAAAAGAAGTGATTGTTAGCTGCTAATGTTCTCTTATCAAAGACCCAACACTCCTAATTATACTCTGACAGTCGCATAAACTAATCCCCGATGAACTATTGGCCAAATTTAAGACTATTCCAGCTTGTGATAATTACAGCTTGAGAGCTGATTTCGTAATACCTCTTGAACAGAAAAGGCACCAGATTGATCACCAGTCCGTCCTTTAAATGTGTTACCTGGAGAAACAAGATCAGCACCTTATTTACTCAGAGAAAGCTTAATTTGGCAGGCTGTACTTTAGCCTTCACAAAAAAACATTTATGTTCAAAGATATTGTGGACAATCGTTAATATGAAATTATTTACATTTCTAAACACAGCCACAGGCTTCAGAAACTGCCAAAAACAGTACGAGTAAAAGTATTTTTTAATTTTGTGGCTGCTTGTTTGTACTTTTAGAGGGTGCTCTACATTACTCCACCACCCTGTGAAAACCTGTCTACTAGGTTGCACTGTATATCAGTCTGCTTCCAGCATCCTGGATTGGAGGTATAGAAGACATTACATCCCTGTCCGATCACCCTAGCAGTGTTGTGTTTTTCCACGAAGGCGTTGCCTTCCCAATTTGCAATTAAAAATAGAAATGTGCCTTTTAGAAGCCCCTTACCTTGGCAGACTTTGACATTTAGGAAAACAAGTCTTAAAATGCTGTCTGAAACTACCCCCTTCCTAAATAATATCTGATATGTTTGAAATCTTCGATGACTCTTAAACCAATAGGCTACCTGGTAGAATATATTTTATGTTTGTTTCTTCCAGTACAAAATTACTCCATCAAACCTAGAATGTGCCAAAGTGATGAGAAGGGAGAAGCTGATCTACGTTCCAACAGTAATAGATTTCTTTAGGATTATTGCATTTCTTTGTCAATGGCCCATGCAAACCCACCAGGAAACAACATCATCAAGAGTTTTACCACAAACCCTTTAGATCTGATCCAGCTACCCTTCTTGAGTTCCTAAACATTTCAACGTCACTGTACGTGACCGATTTCCCAAGGTGTCCACTTTTCCAATAAGACGTACAGCTTCCTGATCCTGTAGTTATCAACTATAAGGAAGTAGAATATTTACATAGGGTGGCAAAAGACCCCAATCCTGTTTCCTCCTCTAAAGACCAGGTAGTACCTAATGCTTCCGTCTCAGCAACACTATTCTACTTGGTCCAGGGGAAAATACTATAGTCTAAGTCTAGTAGTAAATCTACAGCAAGACTCGAGAAATGGGAAAACAATTTCTTTTTTCGTATTGTATGAATTTCAGGCCTATGTGCAGAGTGAATAGGCTTTAATCATTCCAGTTCTTCTAAGAATCAGAGGAGTCTATACTGTGGATACCGTTCGCACCCTTCATCCTCTAGTGTTTATTTTGTTCATTTCATTGGCAGTGGCGGCTCCTCCGTTAAGGCAGACGACCGTCGCCCCACTGCTCCAAGAAGTGAAAAAAGGAAAAATAAAATGATAATAACACCATGTTATCATCATTTTATTTCCATTGCGAGCCAGATTATGGCGGGCGGGCTGGGCTGCAGAGGGCTGGAGGAGGAGTGGTATCTGCGCCAAAAGTGTGCATGACTGTTTGGCCGGCCGCCTTGGGCCAGCCAAACAGACATGCACACTTTGCAATTCTCCACCCAGCTGTATTGCACAGCCGGGTGGAGAACATGCACAGGCTCCCACTTCCTGTCTGAGTGCCGAAGCAGGCCGCTCAGACCAATCATGACGCTGATGTCATGCTGGTGACAGCAGCATCGTGATTAGCTTAGGGGAGTCTGGGAGCCTGTGTGCTACCGGACTGTGTTACCAGGAGGAGAAGAAGACGGAGGAGAGGCGGCCGCCATTCTCAGGTAAGTGACTTATTTTATTTATTTAACTCAAACCCCCTCCCTCCGCCCACCCTACCACTAACTTTACAAAGCAGCCGCCACTGCTTTATGGCATTTCTTGCCATCCTCATCACAGATTTTCCAAGCCTGTAAAAAAGAATCTTTGTGAGGTACTGCCTGAAATACAGTCTGCTTTTAGATATGCATGGTCGTATTCCAGAGGAACTTCACTGCACACTCTTGTAGTTTCTCCCCTTGATCTATGACAAAACCAAGAAGGAACAAATCAGTTGAAATTCCATTGACTTTTATGTTATAGTTAGTTGAATCCTCTGCCATGGAGTCACACCAATTCTTCCATAAGTGTGCAAGGACTGCAAGGAGACCACACAGACGGTGACCTGCTCACTTCAGACCAATTTATTCTATTTACCCGCTCCAGAATGACCTTTCAATGTTGGTCCTTTCCATTATTAAAGTGAGCAAGCCAGAGCAGCTCATGGGGCTTCCAATTGTCACTAGTTAATGCAATCGAAGGATATTGAATTTTGATAGAATACTCCAGGGCTCCAAGTCATGTACTCAGAAGTAAAGCAGCTTTTGACAGGTACATTGCATAAAGATGCATATCAGATACAGAAATAAGTCCTAAAGAGGAAGTCTCAGTGCTACAATCTAGCTGGTTCCCATTTCATCCTACTAAAGTGGGTCTGTCATATGAATGTGTATGCTTGTAACTATTCTGTGCAAACATGTGAAATGTGTATACACACACACCCAGACACACACTCTCCCCACCACAATCTTATGTGCAGCCTTGAAATGGAGCCCATACAAACCAGCATTGCTAAAGGTAGTACGTATAGCCTTTACAAGTGTTTTGCTTTCCTTCTCTTATCTTATGACCGAGCTTACAAAACTTCTCTGGAATGCACTTCTTAGTTTAAAGAAGACATTTATTATTATTATTATTACTTCACCACGAGGTTCCTGAAAGACGAGATTGGTAGGTTTGAAGCACATGTTTAAAAGTAGTCGCAGCAATGAAAGCAAAATATATCAAAGTATTTCCCAGTTGCAATGTACACAGCAAATACATGTGATTATATTATAGCATAACTTCAAAGCAAAGCATAAAAGTCAAAATTGCAACACCGTAGGGCCTATCACTCTGCTTCATCTTTCTAAGGTCTGCAAGTTGATGACTCTGGTTCAACTGCGAGAAAGAGATTTTCCACCCAAACGGGAGACAGGCAAGTGACGTCCGTTCCTGCGTGAAGTCAAGATCCTTCTCTCGCTGCTGCCCAGGGCAATCGTTAAAAGCAAACTCAGTGTGGGAACCGAATAAACGTGGAGAGTGGCCAAGTCTCCAAACTTCACTCGTTCCCAGACTGGATTGAGAGGTAAACACAAAATCTACGCTCTCTTATCAGCTAGGGTTTGGTGTGGATTCAATTTGAAAAACACAGCTTGGTCTATCATGTGGAAAAACACAGTTTGGAAAAACACAGCTCATCTGCAATGTCTCAACTGCAATGTCTAACTCCATGTTAAAGCCAATAGGCAGCTGACCTACATACCAAATGTAATGTCTAATGCCATGTTAAAGCCAATAGGCAGCTAAACTGAATACAGAATGTAATGTCTAATGCCATGTTAAAGCCAATAGGCAGCTAAACTGAATACAACATGTAATGTGCTACTGGTGAACATTGAGCAACTAATATGCGCAGTGGTGAAACACAAAGTCATTTGTCAAACACAATTAATAGCATAACAACAAGCTAGGGTGACGGTTACATTTTTTTATTGCAAGCATATGCCACAAAAAGAAAAATGAAAAAAATGCATGCCACATAAAAAAGGCCACCATATGTATACATTATATTTTTACATAAAAAATAGCCATTGCTTTTAATTTAATAGAAACTGTATGAGTCCTTTCTAGCAAGCAATGTACTTGAACTCAATGGAAAGTAAAGGCTCTATTAGCTTTGAATTACTTGACGATGCAGACACAGTTTAAAATACAAAAATGACTAAAAATTCAAAAGATAATGAATAGAAAAAAACCTATGCAAATTAATGCTTTGGTCAACTAGCTCTGGCACTTAAGAGCGCTTCATTTTAGGCAGATTTCATGTGATTATTGGGCAGATGTTCACATGTTATTCGGAAAAGTGCAATCACTCACAGTGCTAGAGACCCAATTTCTGAAGTGGGCTGACGTAGTATCACATAACCAGTGGCGTAACGAAACTTGAGAAAGCCCCCCTGCAAAGTACCTTGCCTGCTCCCCCCTGCTCCCCCATGGACCCATGTGAAGCCGCCCCTGCACAGTGTACTTTGCTGAAGAGGACCCCCGGGAGCTCATCCTGTCCCCATACCGTGGGGGCTGTGGGGGTCTTTGTTACACCACTGCACATACCGTATGGCGTGACGGGTGGAAGCAAAATATGAATGACATTTGAACAGACCAATGGATCAAAGGAGTTGTCCCAAAGCCGATTCATGCCTGAATATATGTATGTATTTTATACCTATGACATTTTTTTATTAAAAGAGGCTGGCTACACAGCTCAAGCTCTCTGACGGCCAGACCTAAAATAACTTGGAAATACTCGCTTGCACCTGTATCCTTTAGCCGTCCTTGTAAAATAACGTCCAAGACGGTAAACCCCTTGGTGCCCAGGACGTCACTGTTACGTCCTCGATTGCACCGCTCGGGCGCTCTGGGAGAGCGCTAGCGCTCCGATGGCCAAGCACCCCCCTCCCCTGGGCAGGGATGGAAGGGGAATTGCTTCCCCTTCCACGCCCGCTTCCCCTGGACCTTCCTGTGGCGTCTGATGACATCATCGCGCAACACATGCTGACCTCATCAGAGGCTGCATCCTCCGTGGTGGAAGCTCAGCTTTCAGCATGGATCAGAGGAAAAATGCAAAAGCGATCATGTGGAGGGGGTGAGAGAGGCATCAAAGGAAAGGCCTTTCCTTTACTTTGATGTCTCTCTCAGCATTTCTGCTGCCCGATTGCGATGCGATCGAGTAGCAGAAATGCCCACTGGACACCAGGGAGTTTTTATTTGTTTGGTTTGACACATAAGGGAAGCGGCCCCTTGGGCAAGGGACTCTCCCCATGGGGGCAAATTATTTTACGGCCACTTCTGCCTCCCCTGGAGGCAGATCAGCCTATTTAAATTAGGCCGATCTGCCCCCGGGAGGGGGGCAGAAACCTCTAGACACCAGGGATCATTTTAAAAAAATGTATTTTTATGTTTTAGACGTGGGTAGCGACCCCTTAGGCATGGGTCCCTTTCCTGGGGGGACAAATTGTTTTTAGGTCATTTCTGCCCCCCTTAGGGGCAGATTGGCCTATTTTTATTAGGCCAATTTGCAACCAAGGGGGGCAGAAACCACCGGACACCAGAGATTTTTTTTGCACCCATTTCACACAAGTGGAGCGACCTCTGAGGCAATGGTCGGTCCCCTGGAGGGGGACATTTATTTTAGTCCATTTCTGCCCCCCTTGGGGGAGGTTCGGCTTAATTTTATCAGGCCCATCTGGGGGCAGAAACCACTTAGGCAGCAGGGATTGGTGTGTGTGTTTTGTTTCAAGGGGGTAACCCCTTGGGCAAGGGTTGCTCCCCATGGGGGCACATTACTTTTGGCTATTTCTGACCCCCTTTGGGGCAGATCGGCCTATTTTAGTAAGGCCCATCTGCGGGCAGAAAGCCCACCAGAGACCAGGGAAGATTTTTTTTCAACAATAGAGGGTGGGGGTGTGGCCATACCCCCACCCCAAATACATGGGGACAAAGTTGTTCTGCCCACCAGTGGGCACATGGGGCAATTACCAATGATCCACTCCCCTGGGGGACAAAAAGCCTACTAGATGCAAGGGAATTCAAAAAAAGAAAAAATAGTGGGGTGGTGGCTACCAACCAGTATGGGCATAGTTATGGTCCCACCCCAACTGAAGGGGGTAACAGTCTTTTAGCTCTCCCCCCGCACACTAAAACATCTTATTCCATGGCAAGCAAGAGAACACATTGATTATTTTGGGTTTTGGTTTTACATTTGGGCCATAAGAGCTTGTCTAACTCTCAAAATCGTCCCACTTGGAATGGTGATGACTACACTTTTTGGACTTTGGGACGCTGCCATGAAGAAAAATCCACAAGACCTAGACACATCTGAAAACTAAACATCTGGGTGAGTCCAGGGTGGTGTGCTTTACCTGCACCTGCACCATTTTCTTAACCATAATGCCCTGCAAACCTTTAACTTTGCTGGAAATCCCACATTTTTCCCACATTTTGGTGATGAAACCTTCCAGAATCTGCAGGAATCCACAAAATTCCTACCACCCAGCATTGTTGCACCTATACCGATACAAAATCTGCCCCACTTGTCAGCCTAAAACATTTTTTTTCAAATTGCCCTTTTGGACCCGCTTTGGTGCCCCCTCATTTTTTACATGTTTTTGGCTCTTCCCTGCTAGAGGCACTTAGACCACCCACACGAGTGAGATATCATTTTTACCAGGAGACTGAGGGGAACGTTGGGTGGTAGGAAATTTGTGCCGGTGTGGTGATCCCACGCAGAAATGTGGGGAAAATTTGATTTCTTAGCTAAATTTGAGATTTGCTGAGTGCTCTGGGTAGGAAAACACTGGGGGATCCACACAAGTCACACTTCTGTGGACTCCCTTGGGTGTCTAGTTTTCAGAACTGTTTGGATTTGGTAGGTTTCCCTAGATGGCTGCTGAGCCTAGGATCAAAAATGCGGGTTCCACCCCCTGCAAAAACAGGTAGTTTTGTATTTGATAATCTTGATGTGTTCACCTAGTGTTTCGGGACATTTCCTGTGGCGGGCACTAGGCCTACCCACACAAGTGAGGTACCATTTTTATCGGGAGACCTGGACGAACGCTGGGTAGAAGGAAGTCTGTGGCTCCCTCAGATTTCAGAACTTTCTATCACCGAAATGTAAGGAAAAAGTGTTTTTTTTGCCAAATTTTAAGGTTTGCATAGGATTCTGGGTAACAGAACCTGGTGAGAACCCCACAAGTAACCCTATTCTGAATTACCCTAGGTGTCATGTTTTCAAAACTGTATATGTTTGTTAGGTTTTCCTAAGTGACGGATGAGCTAGAGGCCAAAATCCAAAGCTAGGCACTATGCAAAAAACAGGTCAGTTTTCTTTGGGAAAATGTGATGTGTCCATGTTGTGTTTTGGGGCATTTCCTGTCACTGGCACTAGGCCTACCCACACAAGTTAGGTACCATTTTTATTGGGAGATGTAAGGGAATGCTGGGTGGAAGGAAATGTGTGGCTCCTCTCAGATTCCAGAACTTTCTATCACTGTAATATGAGAAAAACATGTTTTTTTGCCAACTTTTGAGGTTTGCAAAGGATTCTGGGTAACAGATCCTGGTGGAAGCCTCACAAGTCACCCCATCCTGGATTCCCCTAGGTGTCTAGTTGTAAAAAATGCACAGGTTTGGGAGGTTTCCCTACGTGCCGGCTGAGCTAGAGGCCAAAATCCACAGCTAGACACTTTCCAAAAAACACATCAGATTTCAATGTAAAAATGTGATGTGTCCATGTTGCGCTTCCTGCCACAGGCATTAAGCCTACCCCCGCGAGTGAGGTACCATTTTTATCAGGAGACTTGGGGGAACACAGAATAGAATAAGAAGTGTTATTGCCCCTTGTCTTTCTCTACATTTTTTCCTTCCAAATGTAAGACAGTGTGTAAAAAAGAAGTCTATTTGAGAAATGCCCTGTAATTAACATACTAGTATGGGGACCCCGGAATTCAGAGATGTGCAAATAACCACTGCTTCTCGACACCTTATCTTGTGCCCATTTTGGAAAAACAAAGTTTTCCTTGGTACCTATGTTTCACTCTTTATATTTCACCAAATGAATTGCTGTGTACCTGGTATACAACGAAAACCCCAAAAGGTGCAACTCCTTCATTGGCTCTGGGTACCTAGGGGTCTTGATGAACCTACAAGCCCTATATATCCCCGCAACCAGAAGAGCCCAGCAGATGTAACAGTATATTACTTTTGAAAATCTGACATGGCAGGTAAAAGTTACAGGTTAAAGCGTGGAGAGAAATGGCTGTTTTTTTAGCTGGATTTCAATTTTTATTTTTTTATTTAGCTGTTATTTTCTGTAGGAAAACCTTGTAGGATCTACACATATGACCCCTTGCTGAATTCAGAATTTTGTCTACTTTTCAGAAATGTTTAGCTTTCTGGGATCTATCATTGGTTTCGCACACATTTCTGTCACTAACTGGAAGGAGGCTAAAAGCACAAACAATAGTAAAAATGGGTTATGTCCCAGTAAAATGCCAAAATTGTGTTGAAAAATGTGGTTTTCTGATTCACGTCTGCCTGTTCCTGAAAGCTGAGAAGATGGTGATTTCAGCATCGCAAGCCCTTTGTTGATGCCATTTTCAGGGGAAAAAAACACAAGCCTTCTTCTGCAGCCCTTTTTTTCCTATTTTTTTTTAAACACATTTTTTTCTGTATTTTGGTTAATTTCTTGGTCTCCTCCAGGGGAACCCACAAACTCTGGGTACCTCTAGAATCCCTAGGATGTTAGAAAAAAACAGAAGCAAATTTGGCGTGGGTAGCTTATGTGGACAAGAAGTTATGAGAGCCTAAAGGCTAACCGCCTCTGATAGCCAAAAAAGGCCTGGCACATAAGGGGAGGGGGAAGGCCTGGCAGCGAAGGGGTTAAGGAGCGCATAACTGAGCGGCCAACTCACAGGTGCTGCGGAGCGCGTGCAGGTGTTTTATGTGCGATGCACACAACAAATTGACGTGAGGAAGGCAACCATTGACCTGAGAGCATTACCCCTGGAGCCACCCTGCGGTTGATTTTCAGAGCAGTCGACCCATGGCTCGCGCCCCAGGCCACTCTGCGAGGAATTCCTTCTGTGTAACTTTATTTGTCGTTTTGCTATTACACGGACTCACATTTGGCCAGTAAGCGTTCGAGGAGCGTCTTAAAATCAATATCAATTCTCTGCCATACCAAGAAAAAGGCCGTGACATTCTAGAAGTGTTAGATTCGAAGTTTATGTGTGCAATTAAAGATTGGTCTCGCCTTTGAGACAACGTGGCATTACCAATACCCTTAGCCATGCTGTACAGCATAACTGCTGCTGTGAAGCATGACTAAATAAAAAATACAAAAAATAAAAGCCTTGCGTCATATTGCAGGCGCGTGCATGCAAAATGATATGGCTGTTTTTTCAATTTTATTTCAGCTCAGCAAATTGTTTGGAAGCAGGTGGGGGAAGCACCAAATGCGCACAAGCGTGTGAGTGTGTGTGTGGGGGGAGGGGTCTTGGGGGTCGGGGTGAACGCAAAATGGGGGCAAAGAAAGAGGATATGAGGAAGCAACTCGGGCGGGAGGGGCACAGAAGCAACACATAGGCCTACGGAAGCAACAGAGAGGGTGTGAGTGGCGGGGAATTAACAGGGAGGGCGACGGGTGGTAACAATCTGGCCAGTGGGAGAGTAATGTGGAGTGCGGGGGTCGGGGAGAAAAGTAAACGGGTGAAAGAAAGAGAGCAACGTAGAGCTGGGAAGTACACGGACGTGAAAGCAATGCAGGTGGGGGTGCACATAAGGTCAAGCAAATCACGGAGGGGCGGGAGAGAACCACACAGGCGAGAGAGAGTAACATGGAGTGGGCAACAGAAGCACAAAAGGGAGACAGCTTGAAAACACATGCACTCTTTGTAGAGTACTTAAAAAGGCAAAAATTAGTGCCTGAAAAAGTGAGCAGTGTATTTACAAAGTAATCCTCCAGGAGAGAGACAAACAGATGATGAAGAAGGAAAACATTACACACTATTGAAGAAGAAGCAAGCAAATGTGAGTGACAATCAAGCCAACCAAGCGTAAGTAAGGGACAAGTTCTAAGCACCCGGTATCTAACAATATGTCTTAGAAAAGACAGGGCGCTGTGACTATGCAATACCTAAAACACAGAGAGCATGGTAATAATTACTTCTCTCTGTTGATCTTCTTTATTCTAAATAAACAACTAAACTTGCTAGAACATATAGTTAAAAATGAAAATGCAAGTTTTCCACAATGGTCGGAAGGGAAACATGACTCAATAACAATTCACGAGTCACTGTAATGCATGGTCTTCTTTTAATGCAAGTTACAGCATAAAAAACCTCACTCAAAAGTCTAAAGTCTTTATATATGGGTAGAACATCACAGTATCCTCTTTTTTTTTGGATTTTTTGGTTGAGACCACTAAATGACCAATATGTTATTGCATCATAGTGACACAACATCAAGACCCTTATTATGAGTGGCCTGGTAATTTCGATAAAGCAGGTAAATAAGGGAACCAGTCCACCAGAATTAGGAGCTGCCACTGTAATCTCTCTGTAAAGCTTTGTCAAGAAAGGAGTAATTACCAGGGGAGATGGACTTGAATTAATGATTCCCCCCGAATTAAAAAGCAGCCATAAACTCTGGGTGAAGCTCCAGCAAGAAATGACTAATGACTGAGGAAATCGAACCTGAACTTAACCATTCCACAAGTAATTCTTGATTTCTTCCAAGAATTGTGCCTTTGCTTAGTATGTTATTTGGTAATGTGTAAATTCCTTTAGTAGGTTCTGAGATGCTTGCGTTGCAAAGATCTGTTGGGTGTGCTTGGAAGGGATAAAGTAAGTACCGTCAGGACTGTGCAGATGTGGACTTGTAAGTAGTCTGTAGTTCTAGATTGTTGAAATAAACAAATCTTATGGGATCAGAGACAACTTTCTCTAGTCATCCAGTTGGAGCTGATGAGTACAAATCTAAGTTCCAATAACCAGTACCCACTGATTGCCTATCCATAGCTGAAAAAGTTTTGTGCAGCGGCAGTTACACAGTGCGAGCCCTACTGCTGCGTCCTGCTAGGAAGATTGAAGATGGATTGCCGGAGAAAGGGGAAAACTCAACCGACCCTGAGTGGAGGAGGATGGCCCCGCTATCTTGACTTATGTGAAGGATGACCAAAGGAACAGAGTCTTCTGGAGCCACAAAAGCCCTGCAGAAAGGGTGTGCATATTAAATATCCAAATGAAAAAGCCTATGGTTCTAAATACCAAGGACAAAATATACAAAAAAAATATTGACATAGTCTAGATTTTCTATACCTAACCCCACAAATTGGTCCTATGGGGCACATATAACGTCAAGGTACTTTTATGTGGTTTTAGGAATAGTAAATCTATACTTCCCTATACCTACATTTCGATATTTTGTGTCTTGATATCTTTGATATTCTAGTATGTCGATATTCTTCATATTCATATTCAGTAGTACAATCAATAGACAGCTAGCCTTGACTGACCCACGACCTCTGCTTATTTTGAAGGTCAGAAATGTGCTTGGAACAATGAAGGGCTCTGCCAGGTGGTGACCCTGCATCCCTCTTTGGCCCGTGCCCGTTCAGGAGCTCTTTCCATACCATTATAGTTTGAGAAGTGAACAAAGGTTTTGCAACATTAACCATAAGTCTTAGAGTCTGATCCACTTTGTGCAGGCAGGTTGCCCTAATTATTTAACTATTTAAACCATCTTCCCATGACTCATTTTCTGAGATAACATGGTTTTTGGGTAGGAAAGCATCCTGGCTCCCAAATTGTGTCCCCTTTTTGCCATCCGGTGCCATTGAGTCCCCAGCCACTATAAGACATAGAATATGACAAGTTATTTAAGAGATATGAGCCAAAAATATAGTATGCAGTAGACCAACTTTTGACTCAAAATCCATTCCAAGTATTATTACCTTCTCTGCTGGAACACTTAATTTTGAAAAAGATTGGCGCTGCTAGTATTTTCCTCCGGAACTCTGACCCCTAGCAATGTTGCTGACCACCATTCTTGTGCACAAGAGAACTAGACACTTCATAGCTCAGAAAACGATTATTTTTAGCATTCTAAATCCAGTGCCTTTTTGGGGTGGTTATCCCAGTTCACAATGTAATGGTGGGCATTTGGATTTTAGAGACTTTTTGCAGAACCTTATCGAGACACTTTTAGTTTTTCATCTCAGCAAACTTTATACATTTTCAGCATTCTGCATGCCACATTTGTCCCCTGAGAAATACTGAGGTAGCAAAAAAAATAAGAATCAACAATTGTCTTTAGGAACCATCATTATTTCAGTTGTGGCACCGTTCCACTGAACTGTTAAGAACGGTAGAATTCTTGTGGCCCCAGAAGGTGTCAGAACCATGTGGCTTGTTTTGTTGCTATTCATTATATCTCCATGTATATCCTATATGTAGAGACATTCTTATTGTTTTTAAGCAACTGTGTGTAGAAAGGCTGTCTTTGCTGTGTCAGGGTTTCAAACCTTGTACCACCATCTGGGATAAATAATGACTGCTCAATCAAGCTACCTTTTGAGGTTCAAGTGTACAAAGACAGTAACTTGATTTTCCCATTGCAATGGTGTTTCAACCCCTTCACAATTCGAGGGTCATCACCAGGACATATGCAGTCAAGACTGAGCACATAAATGAGTGGCCTGGTGCCACCAAAGAGCCAGGGGTGGTGATGTGCTGGATATCCACTGAATATAGGTAGTAGAATGAATCATGAGTCGGGCAGGAAATGACCCGCGAGGATTGAATCAGACCATGGAAAGTGCAGAGACGAATTACTGAAGAGGAATACCAAAGGTTTGTGTCCTCCACGTCGTGCAAGCCAATTGCAATGGAAATTCAGGCATCTCTACATTTTCTCAAGTGGAAATCTTAGTAAATAGGACAGACAGATAACGCTACAGGCTCTCATGAAGAACATAAATTAAGACATAGGGCAGTATTAAAGGCATACACGCGCAAATAGGAAACACATGGAATATAGAGACGGACATACGTAGTCACTTAGTAAACTGTTACTAATTTTATTCCCTTATGGAGTTTTGCTTCCTAAACTGCTAAGATAGATCAATGGGACACTATGGGGGTCATTACAACATTGGCGGTAAAAGCCGCTTACCGCTGTGCATTAGCCTGCCAACACACTGCCGTGGCTGCGGAATTCCGCCACGGTCATTATGACCCACAGCTTGGAATCTGCCAAAATTTATAAACCCACACAAGTCCGCCACACCAAAGGTCAGTGATAAACTGGCGAAAACAAAACCTCCACCATCACGCCAACAGGAATACACCCACACTATCACGCCCCACGAATCCATCTTTCAACCGTGGTATTCCATTGGCGGTACACACCGCCGCGCTCAAAATACACACACATTTTGAAAACACAACCACATTGGACAATTCAAAATACACACACCTGATACACATACACACACCACCCCCACACACCCAATACAATATAAAACACACAACCACATCACCCACAAACCCTTACGACCAGAATATCGACAGAAGGCCAGAGAGAGACCCACAATTTACAAACAAGCATCCACAGGCACTCAACACCATCACCCACATAACATCCACGCACCTCACACAACACACCACTAAATATCACCCCACACATCACAACACACACCAACCCACACATCACCCACACCACCCCATGGCACGGCAAAGACACCCCAGGTTTTCTGAGGAGGAGCTCAGGGTCATGGTGGAGGAAATCATCCGGGTAGAGCCACAGCTATTCGGAGCACAGGTGCAGCACACCTCCATAGCTAGGAAAATGGAGCTATGGTGAAGAATCGTGGACAGGGTCAAGGCAGTGGGACAGCACCCAAGAAATAGGGATGACATCAGGAAGAGGTGGAACGACCTACGGGGGAAGGTGCCTTCCGTGGTCTCAAGATACCACCTTGCGGTTCAGAGGACTGGCGGCGGACCCCCACCTCCCCCCCACAACTAACAACATGGGAGGAGCAAGTCTTGGCTATTCTGCATCCTGAGGGCCTCACAGCAGTAGCTGGAGGAATGGACTCTGGTTAGTCAAATCTTTACTATTACATCCCCCAACCTACCTGCATGCCATCACATACCCCCACCCTCGCCCTCACCCCCATCACTCCAACTCCTCACAAATGTCCCAATATCACAAACCACCCATCCCAACACCAAGCCCTGCATGCAACAACAAAGCATGGACACCCATCACCAAAGCATGGCCACTGCACATACCCATACACCCCCCTAAACCATCACACAAGGTCCCACACAGGAATGCAAGCACTGGGGTACACGGTCACCCACTCATTGCACACCATGGCACACACTGATGCATTAATCATGCCTTTACACCCCTGCAGGACCCCTACCCAACGTCACCGGACAGAAGGGTCCAGACATGTCCACACCACCAACAGAAGAGGCCCACAGTGATGACAGCAGCTCTGTCCAACTGGATCTAGACGACCAGCCCGGCCCATCTGGGACCTTGGGACAGTCGGTTCCCCTGACAAAGTCACAGGCCACCACAAAGCTTCCCCCTTTGGAAACACCAGCACAGCACCCACCCAGCGGGCCCATACCTCTGTCCCCAGGACACGTCAATCAGCAGTGTGTCCACCACTACTGGGAACCCAGGCTAACCCACCACCCCAACAACAACAGGGACCTGGGGGCAGTGGCAGTGGGCACACAGTTCAGGGGACAGAGACCCAGGGAGACAGGGGAACTAGGAGGGCTGCTGTGTGACAGGGGGAGGACAGGCCCAGGGAACCCACTCTCCACGAGGCCCTATCCAGCATCATGGATGCCTACCATTATTCTCAGGAGACGATGGCAACGGTACTGGCCAAGTTTCAGGAGACCCAGCGGATGCAGGAGGAACAGTATTTGGTGTTCAGGGAGGAACTCAAATCCATCAATTCCACCCTGGGCACCATCGTAGGGGTGCTGAAGAAAGTCCTCAACACCAGGAGGGACACTGTGGCACAACAAGGGGCCCCTGACACTAGCCTGGACAATGAACTGCCCACCACCTCTGCCGGCGCTAGTGGACAGGAGGCACCACCACAGGACCACCACACCAGCACCCCTCCCCCTGCAGATTAAGAACCACCCCGCAAACGGTCCCTGAGATCCAGGACAAAGACAGAGAACGATGCCAAGACCCCTGCCAAGAACTGAGACCACCCTGATTGTCATTCTTTTGTCCCACCTTGTCACCCTGTCCATCCTCAAACTGCCCCAGCTCCACTTCCTATGCCCCTTTGGACAAGTCACCAGACAGGAGGGTCCAGACATGTCCACACCACCAACAGAAGAGGCCCACAGTGATGACAGCAGCTCTGTCCAACTGGATCTAGACGACCAGCCCGGCCCATCTGGGACCTCGGGACAGTCGGTTCCCCTGACAAAGTCACAGGCCACCACAAAGCTTCCCCCTTTGGAAACACCAGCACAGCACCCACCCAGCGGGCCCATACCTCTGTCCCCAGGACACGTCAATCAGCAGTGTGTCCACCACTACTGGGACCCCAGGCTAACCCACCACCCCAACAACAACAGGGACCTGGGGGCAGTGGCAGTGGGCACACAGTTCAGGGGACAGAGATCCAGGGAGACAGGGGAACTAGGAGGGCTGCTGTGTGACAGGGGGAGGACAGGCCCAGGGAACCCACTCTCCACAAGGCCCTATCCAGCATCATGGATGCCTACCATTATTCTCAGGAGACGATGGCAACGGTACTGGCCAAGTTTCAGGAGACCCAGCGGCTGCAGGAGGAACAGTATTTGGTGTTCAGGGAGGAACTCAAATCCATCAATTCCACCCTGGGCACCATCGTAGGGGTGCTGAAGAAAGTCCTCAATACCAGGAGGGACACTGTGGCACAACAAGGGGCCCCTGACACTAGCCTGGACAATGAACTGCCCACCACCTCTGCCGGCGCTAGTGGACAGGAGGCACCACCACAGGACCACCACACCAGCACCCCTCCCCCTGCAGATTAAGAACCACCCCGCAAACGGTCCCTGAGATCCAGGACAAAGACAGAGAACGATGCCAAGACCCCTGCCAAGAACTGAGACCACCCTGATTGTCATTCTTTTGTCCCACCTTGTCACCCTGTCCATCCTCAAACTGCCCCAGTTCCACTTCCTATGCCCCTTTGGACAATGCACCTGTGAGACTAATAGTTTCAACTCTGTCATGGACATTCCTCCACATCACCCCTCACCATTTTACAACCCCCTCCAACATTGAGAACTTAAATAAACACCCATAAAGCGCAAACAAATCTGGAGTCTGTCTGTGATTTCGAATTAGTGTATTAGCAATTACAGTGACAAAATGCTCTTTTAAATGTAATGTCAACATACCTATGTCACACAGCTCTAGTCCATGAGGAAACAAAGCAGATGTTGCACAGTGGGACCCACATCTGTGAAATCGTAAGGGAAAGAGAAAACTTAGTGACCATACACTGGGTGAAAAGGACAGACAGGAGAGAGGTAGTAGTGTTAAAGTACATGTAGCAGGCAGGTTTGTCTTCTTACCTGTGTCTCACTGGAAGTATTGCAGGATCACCGAGTTCCTGTTGTCGATGTCCTCATCTTCTGCTTCCTCGTCTTCACTGTCCACAACTCCACAGCTGGCACAACACCTCCACCTAGACCATCCTCCTGCAGAAAAGGCACCTGCCGTCGCAAAGCCAAGTTGTGAAGCTTGCAGCAGGCCACGATGATCTGGCACACCTTCTTTGGTGAGTAGAATAGGGAACCACCTGTCATATGGAGGCATCGGAACCTGGGGGGCGTGGATTGGCGCCATGGCGGAAGCAGCTTCTTCTTGAGGCTCCCGTCTTTCTCTCCTCACCCCTGGGGCTATAATACTGAATTAGGCTTCAGATTCCGTGCAGTTGGAGCGGAATGCGTGGTGCCCCCCGAGCTATCGATGATCGGCTTTGTCCCCCTGAAACCACTAGTTTGGGCTCAGTCGAGAGCTCGAGGGGACAAGATGGCGGCTGCCAAGCACTCCGGGACCTGGGTGGCCGGGAGAGCACCCTTGGACGTCACCTCAGCTGACTGAGAGAAACACGGAGGCCTAGATCGAACCTTACTGTTCCAAGACAAGCAGAGCGAAGAAAGAAACCGGCAGACAAGCAATGCTGGAGAAGGCGGCCCGGCACAGCGGAGACGTTATAAGAGGAGGTGAGGAGGCCTGGCATCAATAGGGGATCGAGGGCGCTACCATCCGACACAGTAGACCGTGATAAACCCACCGGGAGGAGATGGCCTGGGGTACTGTAATCCGGAGACCCGAATAGCGAGAAAGCAACCGAAGGTGAGAAGGGGCCTGACGTAACGAGGCTGAAACCCAGTGAGACCGCTAAAGAAGGGGTGGGAGATCGACTGGGCCAGCAATACGGGGACCCAGAGCAGAGGGACGCCCCCCCAAACCGGAACACTGAAAGACGGCCGCTGGGAAGACACTGACCTACCAATATCCAAATCAGACCTTTCTAATAGATGAATCAACTAGCGATCGAATAAAGAAGGGAACGGTGGTGTAACTTAAAAATACAGCCCAGCTCCACGCTTTACCCCTAAGTTCCGGCACGTTAATAAAAATAGCCATCAGCTCAAATCGGAAGGTCCAACAGATTGTTCGCCAATCCAGCTTAATAATCTGTAATTAAGACATTTGGCTCAATAAAAGACAGGCCTCCACCCCCCAGGTGCTGGACCCATGTGGGCCCATCCAGCAACTTTTGGAAAACTGGTACACACAATCATCGGCTCTATACTGTCATTACACTATTAAGCGATCACCAGCAAAAGCGCCACGCACCGCCAGAGATGGGCAAACCAAATAGAAGGCGAGAAGTCGATAATACTAGGGATATAACAGGCAATGCTCCCCCAGAACAGGAGGTTGTGGGGAAATTTTCCTCTGTGGAGGAGGGAGCCACAAAAGAGCCTACCCTGCAGGATGTAATACAGGCTATTGCTGCTTCCAGAACCGCTCTTGAGATGAAAATAGACTCTCTTGCGTCAGACTTCACAGTGCTCAGAGACGATCACCGGCGCCTAGCGGAAAGAGTGACCTCGACAGAAAAACAGCTGAAAGAGATTTGGAACTGAGGGCGGAAGATGCTGAAAACAGATCAAGAAGAAATAACATCAGAATCATGAGGCTACCGGAGAAAGTAGAAGGAACCAACATGGTTGACTTCCTTGAAAAATGGTTGAAGGAAAATATAGCGAATGAAGGACTATCCCAATTTTTTGCAGTGGAAAGAGCACATAGAGTCCCGGCACGTCCTCCTCCGCCGGGCGCTCCTGCTAGACCAGTGGTGGCCAAACTATTGCACTATAAAGACAGGGACCATTTACTCACCCAAAGCAGGAAAAAGGGAGATTGCTTATTGGACAACCAAGTGATTCGAATTTTCCCTGATTTCTCGCGAGAGGTGTTAAAGCAGAGGGCTTCTTGCAGGGAGGCCAAACAGAGACTCAGAAATCTAGGGGTCCAATACGGGATGCTATTCCCGGCCAAACTCCGAATAATAACCACAACAGGTTCACAGTTTTTTAACTCGGCGGAGGAGGTTTGGAACTGGATGGACAAGCATCATCCCAACGAGAAACGAATTAACCCTGAAAAACACCACTAAACCTTAAAGGAAAATCTAACAGCAGAAATGTATCAAGACGCACTAGTCCATCCCCTCTGGAGATTCTAAACGACCGTCAAAAAGCAGTGGAGGCAGCTCCGTCCCTCGGCTGTTCTGTACAGAGTTCACCTAAGCAAACACATTGTGACGTAAACCAATCGGACTCGGAACAGGAATCAGATTTGTCACTCACGCCTATCCAAAAGGGCCCGGATGTAACCCCAGGGACGCCAGACACCATAATTTGAAGTACATGCTTGAATTACAAACAGAGCCCCTGGGAGATATGATATATGTAAACCTCAGGGACAACCAGGAGTACACCTACGGCTTCTAAAATCGAATTAAAAGTCTGCAAGAAGAGACTAGCCCACTGACACCCGATATTCGAAATCCTGGAGCCACTGAATTTCAGTCTTTCTTCCACCCGGGGGCTGAGGAGAGGTCGCCCGGCTGAGCTTCGGTTTTCTGTCTGAGGCACCCCCCACGTTGTTGGACAGTTAACTTTTATTTCACACAAGTTTGTGCGAGAGAGGTTCGACTTTTGTCCTAGGGATGGGGAGTTGGGTAGTTATTATGTTGGGGAATTTTCTAGGGTTTAATATCGGTCCGAGAATCACCACAGAAATTGCAAAATGGAGCAGGGAGCAAGGAATCATCAGGGAACCCATCATAATACTAGGCTACCAGAAACCACCCCTCAGTAGTACAACGAAAACACTACTATGACTAACCCAAAATCGTATAAGATCCTTACCTGGAACATCAGGGGTATGAACTCTTTAGTCAAGAGATATAAGATATCTTCCTATCTGCAGAGAAGGGGTATCCAAATAGCTATGTTACAGGAAACTCACTTAACATCGAAAGAGGGCAAAGCCTTACAAAAAAGATGGAGAGGTCAGGCATTCTATACTACTTATTCAGCATGCTCGAGGGGCACTCTGATTTGGATCCGAGCAGGGGTCCCATTTCAGTTGACAGATAGCCAAGTGGACCCAGAGGGGAGATTCATAGTGATCAAAGGCAGACTGGAGGGGAAAGACCTAGCACTAATCAATGTATACGCCCCTAACACAGGACAGGGCGAATTCTTTACTCGACTATCCAACGCATTAGCGACATTCCTGCAAGCACCGGTAATAGTGGGTGGTGATTTTAACTGTGTAAGTGACGTAGGTGCAGATAGATCACATCCTCTCCTACCACATTCTCCATTAGTGAAGATAGCTCAACAGTTCACCACATGGCAGGCAAACTGGGGCCTCATCGATACCTGGCGTAAACTACATCCTAGTGCCAAAGACTACTCCTTTTTCTCTGCCCTTCACGAGCTCCATGTTAGATTAGACTCCTTCTTGTGCTCACCAGACATACACTCACTTGTATTAAACACAGAATACTTGTCTCGCACAATATCTCACCATAACCCCCAGTTGCTGTCATTAGGATGGGGGTCCCCCATCCCATCTATACCCACATGGAGACTTAGACCCGAATTACTAGAAGATCCCCCCTTCCGAGATTATATCCACCAAGCCATAGAACATTATTTCGAAGAAAACAACAACACCACGACTTGCAGGCTGGTAGAATGGGATGCCTTTAAAGTAGTAATAAGAGGGAGATGCATTGCTGAAACAGTTGGAATTCGTAGGACCTTATTAGGAGAGACTGAGAAGGCCGAGGATATACTAAGAGAAACAGAGAAAAATAGGCCTGGAAACCCTCATTTACAACCCCAAATACAGGAAAACAGATCAAAAGTAGCACACTGTGTCGAACGCCTCACATGTTTCGACCATAAGCAGTATCTCGCAAGAGTGCATGGCGAAAGAGATAAAGCAAGTAAACTGCTTGCCTGGGTAGTATCGCAGTCAGTAAAATTCCCCCCCCATAATGAACCTGACCGCAAGTGATGGGACCCAAATACACGACCCTAAACAGATTAACGCCCAGTTCTTGGCTTTTTATAAATCACTATACCAAAAAAGATCCAACCTAAATAGGGACCTAACTGAGCAATATTTATTAACCATAAACTTAAAACCGTGGGAACCAACACCCACTGATGCACTAGAAGGAAATGTCACACCAGATGAAATCAAAGGGGCTATGAAAGACCTGGCAAGGGGAAAAACACCTGGTACTGACGGCCTGCCCGCCGAATTTTATAAAACCTTTGCTGAGATACTCGCAACCCGCTTGGAAAAAATGTTTAAATGCGCCAAGGATCGGGGCATGTTACCTGAAACTACTAGGGAAGCCATCATAGTACCGCTGCTCAAGCCCGGCAAGGATCCAACTGGGATGGGGGCATACAGGGCCCTCTCCATGCTGAACCTTGATTATAAGATACTCAGCAAAATCTTGCCAACTAGACTCCTACCTCTGATGCCCTCTTTTATCCACCCAGACCAAGCGGGCTTCATCCCAGGTTGTAACACCGCAGGAAACATACGCAGGCTCTTCGCAGTCATGAATGGAATAGCCCCCTCGACTGAGTCTCCGGGCATATTGGCAGTAGACATCGAAAAAGCCTTTGATAGCCTAGAATGGGACTTCCTTTATAAGGTTATGGCCCAAATGGGAGTTGGCCCTGATTATATTGCATGGGTGAAACTGCTTTATACTAACCCTGCAGCTAGAGTCCGTACGGGACGTATTATATCATCCAGATACGCAGTGGAACGCGGGACGAGACAGGGTTGCCTCCTCCCCCCCCTGTTGTTCGCAGTAGCAATGGAACCTCTGGCTGCGGCGGCCAGGGCGGGAAAGGGAGGACCTGGAATTCTGATCAGAAATGGAAGACATTTCATAGCCTTAGATGCAGACGACCTCCTGATATTTTTGGGTGACATGCAGAGAGATCTCCCTGTAGCTCAACTAATGCTGTCCAACTTCGAAAAACATTCAGGCCTAAAAGTAAACTGGGACAAAACGGGTCTATTCCCCCTGGTGAAACATCATCAACCCCCACTGACCTTGGGAATGGTTAGATGGATACCTGATGGGCTTCCATACCTAGGAGTAAAAATATATCATGAGACTAGAGACATTTTTGATGGAAATTTAGGCAGCGTATTCCGCTCCATAAAATCCTGCATGACATTCTGGCAAACACTCCCTCTTTCGGTGATGGGTTGCATCGCGATCCTTAAAATGATAGTACTACCAAGATTGTTATACCATTTTGCAGCCCTTCCGATATGGATCCCTAAGTCCTTCTTCAGGGATATGAATTCAACAGTAAACTCATTTATATGGGGTAGCGGCAGGAAAAGGGTGGCTCTAATAAAGCTCCAGAGACAGATGTCAAGTGGGGGCCTATCAACACCGGACTTTGAGTCATATTACATTGCAGCTCAATTACAATGGCTGGCACTTTGGATCTCTAACAGCCTAGTGTCACAACCTAATGCAGAGTCCTCCTTGCCACAGAAAGCGAGACTGTTTGAAATATTGCTAGGCCCTACAAAAGAAGGAAAGCAGGACAGCCCAGAAGTGAAAATAATAGCTAAATGTTGGAAATCACATTTACGCAAAACTAAAACTAAAACTCCCTATTCAGCGGAACTTCCTCTCAGTGCGCTGCAAGCAATAACTCGGAAAAGGGCTGAACTTCAGCTTAGAGACTGGCTGGAGGCCGGGGTTAATACTGTAGGCACATTATTCGAGAACAATAGGTTGAAATCGTTTGAGACCCTTAGAGCACAGTATGACATCCCAGCGAAACATTTTTTAACTTACAGGACCATAAAGGCTAGCATAGGCAACCACTGGCGAACAAAAAATTCTGAACCACCAGCGCAGGGTATGTGCCTGGCATCCTCAACTCCCAAAACTAGGGTTATTTCTACTTTATATGCATTGATTAGAACAGATAATACAGCCCCCCTTCCAGACCTGAAACAACAATGGGAAAAAACTTTTAACAGAGATATCTCTGAAACAGAATGGGAACGTGCACTACAGAACTTACCTAAAGCATCGCGGAACGCCAGATTTAAACTGATCAATTTTTATGTCTTACATCAAGCCTACCTTGCACCCGCCCGTATTAACAAATACTTCAACAAAACCACAGAGGGTTGTCCAAGATGTAAGACAATAGATGCAGAATTCAACCACAAGTTTTGGGAATGCCAAACACTGATATCTTATTGGTCTGAGATTTGCCAAAAACTATCCCAGATACTAGGTAGGACTGTGCCATGCTCAGGTGACACCTGCCTCTTGCACACATTTACACATTCTACTAAGCATAAAGCCTCAGACAGATTCCTAGACTTAGCCCTAACCCTGGCGAAAAGAGAAATAGCCAGCAACTGGAAAAATCCTGTGGGCCCTAAACTAACAAACTGTAAAAACGAACTACTTAAGTGGGCTACTGCCGAAGGTACTCTACTACAAAAAGAAGCCAGAACCGGGATCAGACCTCCTGAAGTATCAGATAACTGGGAACTAATAATGGATTCATTAAAAACCGAACTAACCATACAGCACTCCCCCAACACTCCGTAGCCACGCCCAAGTTGCTTATACAAATACACAAAAGCATTCAGCCCTCAAAAACAAAACATAGCTCTCCCATGGACAAAGTCAGCTGACCCCTACACATGCAAACTACCCCCAGAGACTCAATTAAGTTAATTGAAAGTCTCCAACTCTCATATTGCAGATGTGATATCATCAAATAAGTATTCGGACTGAGGGGTTAGGGTGGGTATAGGGAGGGAGGGAGTTGGATTTCGATGATACCAAATAAATAATGTTTACTAAGTACAAATCTCTACCAGTTTAAGTGCGCAAATAAATAAATCCAATGTGTTATACAGAGAGATGTGAAGAAGGAAGTACAATGTAAACTGTTTTGAATTGTTTATAAAATCAATAAAATCTGGTTTAAAAAAAAAAAAAAAATGGAGGCACCGGAACCTGGCCTTCAGGAGGCCGAAGGTCCGCTCTATAATCCTCCTAGTTCGCCCATGGGGCTCATTGTAGCGTTCCATTGCCCTTGTCCTGGGATTCCTCACTGGGGTCAGTGGCCATGACAGGTTGGGGTAACCAGAGTCACCTGCAAATGGGTAGGGACAACTGTTAGACACACACTAACTCTTAGGGATATCCCCAGACCCAGACAACTATTCCCACTGATTTGGTTCCAGGTGCTCACCTAATAGCCACACCGGTGCCTCTGGAGTTGCCCCATCACATAAGGGATGCTGCTATTCCACAGGATGTAAGCGTCATGCACTGAGCCAGGGAATTTGGCATTAACATTGGAGATGTACTGGTCTGCCAAACACACCATCTGCACATTCATCGAATGGTAACTCTTCCGGTTTCTGTACACCGGTTCACTCCTGCGGGGGGTACCAAGGTCACATGTGTCCCAACAATGGCACCAATGATGTTGGGGATATGTCCCAGGGCATAGAAGTCACCTTTCACTGTAGGCAAATCCTCCACCTGAGGGAAAAGGATGTAGCTCTGCATGTGTTTCAGCAGGGCAGACAACACTCTGGACAACACGTTGGAAAACATAAGCTGGGACATCCCTGATGCTATGGCCACTGTTTGAAAATACCCACTTGCTAGGAAATGGAGTACTGACAGCACCTGCACTTGAGTGGGGATTCCTGTGGGATGGCGGATAGCTGACATCAGGTCTGGCTCCAACTGGGCATACAGTTCCAGGATTGTGGCACGATCAAGCCTGTAGGTGATGATCACATGTCTTTCCTCCATTGTCGACAGGTCCACCAGCGGTCTGTACACCGGAGGATGCCGCCATCTCCTCACATGCCCCAGCGGACGGTGCCTATGGAGGAGAACAGCGACCACAGAGTCAACCAACTCTGCGGTACGTAAACACAGCTTACTCAGAAAACTATTCATAAATCGAAATTTGCCTGTATGAGTGTTGAGCCAAGGCCTAGGTATGTGTGACGCAGTTAAAAATAAAGCCATGTGGGCCCCTGAAATGGCGGCTGCCTGACCTGTAAAGTGGGACAATGGGATATGAGGTAACTGCGCTGGCGTTGTACACCGTCGTGGTAGGCGGTTGAAAACCACAGCTCAATTCTGCATTGGTTAACATTGGACCCTATGGGTCCCAGGAGCCAATAAGGATGTACGCCGGCGGTGACGGTACACACCGCCGCGGACGTGACCGCCATTTTCTATCTGTTCAACCACTCAATACCTGATCTTCGACAGGAGAGGACCTACACTGCAAGTGCTGCTGTGACCTCAGTCTGGAAGAGACAATGGCTCGTGCGTCTGGGGAAAGGGCCCCTGCCTTCAGCACGGAGGAGTTGGAGAAACTCGTGGATAGGGTCCTCTCCCAGTACACGCTACTCTACTGTCCTCCAGACAAACAGGTAAGTACACTGGGAGCATGCTGTATGGGCAATGCCTGTGTGGAGTGGTGTGGATGAAAGATAGGGTGGGTGAGAATGAGGCGTGCATGAAATGACGGTGACTGCATGTGCCACATGGCAAGGATAGGGATGCGGACTAATGACTGTGACGGTGCAGTTGGTAATAACTTCTCTTTTTCCCCTGTACAATTCCTGTAGGTCAGCACCCACCAGAAGAAGGATATTTGGCGTGCCATCGCCAAGGATGTCTGGACCCTGGGGGTCTACCACAGACGGAGCACCCACTGCTGGAAAAGATGGGAGGACATTCGCCACTGGAGCAAGAAGAAGGCGGAGGCCCAGCTGGGGATGGCCTCCCAACGTGGGAGGGGTGCCCGTTGCACCATGACCCCCCTGATGTTCAGGATCCTGGCGGTGGCGTACCGGGAGTTGGATGGGCGCTTGAGGGCATCACAGCAGCAACAAGGGGGTGAGTACACTCTCATTCAGCTGATTCAGTGCGCATTGTAGGTGTCTGGGTGGGGGAGGTGGGCTGTGGGTTCCCCTAGGCCAGGGCAAGTTTGCTAGTTAAGTCCCCCTTTTCAGGCAGACCCTGTGGCACCCCACCCCACCTGGGTACAGTGCCAACTACACCTAGTCAGGCTCCTGTGACATCCATGTGTGCAGAAATCGGCCATAGCCTTGTAAGCCATGTCCCAGGGATTGAATAGTGGACCCCAAGTGAGCGGCGTAGTACAGGGGGCTTCTGTGTCTGTCGTGTCCACCAACGGTAGCGGTATTGCATGCAATCAACATGTCTTTCTTCTGTCTCCCCCCCCCCTTTTTGTAGTCTCCCTGTACTTGTGTGGATTAGCATCATCAGGTGGAGGAGCAGTGGCACCGGAGCAGGAGGGAGCTGCATCCCACATGGCCCTGAAGGGCGAGACTACGGACTCCGAATTCACCAGTGGGACAGAGGGCGAGGGAAGCTCCACGGCGGGGACAGGAGCTGACACTTGCGATACGGACTCCTCCTCTGATGGGACCTCCCTTGCGGTGGCGGGCCCATCTGTGCCCCCCGCATCTACAGGTACAGCCGCCACCACCCTTCCAGCACCGCCCTCCCAGCAGCCCCTCAGCCTTTGCCCCGTGCTCGCTCACCCAGGAGAGTGGGCATCACCTTCACCCCAGGCACCTCAGGCCCTGCCCCAGACACTCCCTGCTGCCCTCAGTGAGGAGGCCATTGACCTCCTCAGGTCCCTCACTGTTGGGCAGTCTACCATTTTGAATGCCATCCATGGTGTAGAGAGGCAGTTGCAACAAACCAATGCATTCCTGGAGGGTATTCATTCTGGTCAGGCAGCCCTTCAGCAAGCTTTTCAGACTCTGGCCTCAGCACTGATGGCAGCCATTGTCCCTGTCTCTAGCCCCCCCTCCAACTTCCTCCACCCAGACCCACACCCCTGTACCTCAGCCTATCCCAAGCACACCATCAGACCAGCATGCACACACCTCAACACACAAAGGAAGCTCAGGCAAACATAAGCACCACAAATCCCATAGGCACTCATGCAAGCATCAGGCACATGCAGACATACCAACATCCACTGCCTCCACTGTTTCCCCCTCCTCCTCGTCTCCCTCATCCCTCCCTGTCTCGTCTCCACTCACACCTGCATGCACTACATCTTCAGCCACTACGTCCATCACCAGCACACCCACCACCACACCCCGATCACATGCAGTCACCACCCCCACTACCATTCACACATCCCCTGTTTCCTCTCCCAGTGTGTCTGTGAGGCCACCTCCCAAGGTACACAAATACAGCCACACACCCACCCAACAGCCATCCACCTCACGACAGCCTCCAGCCCATGCACCTTCACCCAAAGTCACCAAACGTACACCTCCTACGACTACTACCTCTTCCTCCACTCCCAAACCCCCTCCATCTACCCGTCCCAGTGTTCCTAAGAAACTTTTCCTGTCCACTCTTGACCTCTTTCACTCACCTCCCCCACCCCGTTAGTCTCCTAGGACCTGACTCTCCAGGTCCCAACCTAGCACCTCAGCCACAACATCGGCGGGACCAGTGGTGCGAGTAGTCACTGGATTATGGAGTGCACCAGGCAGCAGGGCAGGCAGTGTGGCAAGGAGCCACAGCACGGACAGTCACCCACCTGTCAAGCATCAGAAGTTGGGCAGTGCCCAGCGGGAGAGGGGGAAGACACCAGCCACCAAAGCCGCTCACAGGGGTACAGTTGGGATTGTAGAGTCAGCTGGGACACCTTTCAAGGTGGGGAAGGGGCACAAGAAAACTGGCAAGTCTGGGAAGATCAGCACGGTGGAGAAGACCGCCATCAGCCCCGCTGCCCAGGAGGTGACCGCCATCAGCCCCGCTGCCCAGGAGGCGACCGCCAGCAGCCCCACTGCCCCAGACAGGACCGCCAGCAGCAGCCCCGCTGCCCAGGAGGCGACCGCCATCAGCCCCCCTGCCCAGGATGCGACCGCCAGCAGCCCCACTGCCCAAGACAGGACCGCCAGCAGCAGCCCCACTGCCCAGGAGGTGACCGCCATCAGCCCCGCTGCCCAGGAGGCGACCGCCAGCAGCCACTGCCCCAGACAGGACCGCCAGCAGCAGCCCCGCTGCCCAGGAGGCGACCGCCAGCAGCCCCACTGCCACGACCGCCAGCAGCTGAACCGCTGCCAAGGACACCGCCGCCACAAGCACTGCTGCCAAGGACACCGCCGCCACAAGTAACGCAGGCCCATGAGCGCCAAAAGCTCTGACGCTACTGAGGCCGCCACGAGCAGGATGAAGCACTCTGGGCACAAGCCCCCTCCAGAACCAGTGGAGAGATACATCCACTACCTCAGTCCTTGGCAGGATGAAGCACTCTGGGCACAAGGCTCCCTCCAGAACCATTGGAGAGATACATCCACTACCTCAGTCCTTGGCAGGATAAAGCAGTCTGGGCACAAAGCCCCCTCCAGAACCAGTGGAGATTGACATCCACTACCTCAGTCCTTGGCAGGATGAAGCACTCTGGGCACAAGGCCCCCTCCAGAACCAGTGGAGATTGACATCCACTTGAGAGACTGTGGCTTTTCACTCCCCAGGATATAGCAGTGGGCAACCCACCCACTGTAGAGACTTGAGAGACTGTGGCTTTGCACTCCCCAGGATATAGCAGTGGGCAAACCACCCACTGTAGAGACTTGAGAGACTGTGGCTTTGCACTACCCAGGATATGGCAGTGGGCAAACCACCCACTGTAGAGACTTGAGAGACTGTGGCTTTGCACTACCCAGGATATGGCAGTGGGCAAACCACCCACTGTAGAGACTTGAGAGACTGTGGCTTTGCACTCCCCAGGATTGAACAGTGGGCATGGGACCCCCTCGTGGATTTGGTGTTGTGCACTCAACCGGCTGAGGCGCTCACCCTTTCCCTTCCCCCTGAGGTGCCTGTTTTATTTCTATCTGATGCCCCTGCAGTGTTCTCTCCGTCTTGTTCGGGTATCTTGTGTGGGCCTCGCCCATGCCTTTTGGGCCCAGTGATCCACGGATTATGATTGTGGACTCCCTTGGACTTGTGTTCTTGGTGTATTTAATTGTATATAGTATAAATGTATATATTTGTAAATATTTTGGATGTATGCAATTGAATATATCACAATTTTTCGACTCATTTCCTTTTGTCCTTGCATTCTTCCAGGGGGGGTTAAGGGGTGTAACTGTGATGTATCATGATGTATTAGCGTGTGTGTTGTAGTGGGTGAGGGTGGGGGCAGGGGTGTTGCGTGTGTGTGTCACTGTTTTTTCCCTCCCTCCTCCCCTGTGTCGTAGGTGCAGTACTCACTGTAGTCTTCGCCGCCAGAGTTCGTGCTCCTGGTAGAGGAGCAGGAAGATGAAGGCTGGAAAAATCTGGAGCTCTGGTTCCATGGCGTCCTGGTTCCTCGTGAGATGTGCAGAGGTGAGCGTTTTCCCTTCGAAGTCCTGTTTCCGCTGTGTTTTTGTTCGCAGTGAATCCGCCTCGGAAAAGGTGGCGGATTGGTGGGTTGTAATTCTGTGGGCGGTACATTGTCCTCCGCCTTTCTGTTGGCGGTG
Source organism: Pleurodeles waltl (assembly GCF_031143425.1). Classification (NCBI taxonomy): domain Eukaryota; kingdom Metazoa; phylum Chordata; class Amphibia; order Caudata; family Salamandridae; genus Pleurodeles; species Pleurodeles waltl. The sequence goes on from NC_090446.1 coordinate 675,615,632, forward strand.
ACCGCCGCTGTGTTTGTTTCTAAAGCCGTGGCGGTCGGAGTGTTAAAGTGGCTGTCTATGTTGGAGGTTTCCGCCACGGTCGTAATTCCATTTTTTTTCCCGCCGGCCTGTTGGCGGTCTTACCGCCGCTTTAACACCGACTGCCAGGGTTGTAATGACCACCTATATCTGCTACTGATATATTTACATGAATTGCTCTGACAACCTTTCATTCCATTAGTATGAAGCGAGTCCCAAAAAGTTACTCAATGTTAACATTTTCCAGGTATAGTGCTGTGAAGATGCAATACTGCAGCATCAAAAACTGCAAGTGAGTTAAATATACTTTCTTAGCAAAAACAGTTTGTTTTCGAACTGAGGGTGATGACATTTTTACGCGTAATAAAGGAGTTTTATAAAAAGCTAATATTTTGATCTAACTTCAATCACAAGGTTATGTGAATCGCAGTCCTCTGACCATAGGCCGAATCTCGTCTCTGAATGAATCGCCCCCTTTAGTTCCGAGAACTTCTGAGAGCAACCATTCACGAAGGATTTCACTTCCCTATTGGCTATTAAAACCGAATTAGGCCAATATGCCCTAAAATGCACTTTAAACGAGGCACAAGGATAACTGAAATGATCAAAGTGTATGGACGTCACCCAGGGTAAGAAACAAAGTCACATGTCCAGTTCCTTACAATTGTTACCTGGTCTGTTGAAAATGTTACCTTTGACAGGTCAGAAAACAGCTGTACCACCGCAGTCATAAACTCCGTACCACATGAATTACAATTGTAATCAATTAATTGCTGAGTAAAGAATGTAACTAATAACATATGCAGTGGCCGAAGGAGTCAGAGACTGAAACTAATGCTTAATTGAAAAAAAATACATAAGGGCCAGGACCCTTCTGACGAAGAAACTGCATCTTGCACCAACCTTTGCCCCAACACCCACACCCTACAAGTGTGACCATTCAGACTATTCCAGGCCCCCAAAGCTATAAGAATGGCTCGGGTGGCAGGCATTCCTAATTTTTTAATGTATATTGAATTAAAAAGCAGCTGTTGTTGTGCTATCTTTCATTTAGATAACAGCGCCACCATGTGGCAGACTGTCATACATGCCAGTGTTGACAACTACGTGCTGGTGGTAATCGCCGGAAACCACTGACTGGAATTAAGCACTGCCTGAAACCCCCAATAACCACCATGATCCACAAGTCATTTGTGAAAGCAGAAGGCGCATCTAACCACTCACAAGCATAGTTTACCTATCCCACCTAAAGAAACCCAGTGCAGACACATTAGACTTGGTCCTGCACTGACCTCGATCCATTCTGTCCTGTCACATACCACCCCAACCCACCTCATTTTTCATTCTGTCCTATGTCCCATCTCATGATACGTTCTGTCCTTTACTATCCTATCCTAATCCAGCTGTATTGAATCTCCTCTCCTATTCTTTGATATCATATTTGGTGTTTTATCCATCTGTAGTTGTTCACTGTCGGCATTACTGTTCAACATCTATTTGTTCAACAGTACCCATTTTAACAAGTATCAGTTCTCAATGTATGTACATGAAATCTACGTTACTTCCCAGTTGTAGATGCTCATGTGGTTCATAACCTGAACGGCATTCTTGTATTTTAGCAGCAGCACCAACAGAGCATGCTTGCAGCATCTTCTCTAGTGCATTGTACCCCAGCTCAAACTAGATCACATTTAGTTCTGCACATTGGTCTAGGGTGAATGAGCCATTTCGAAGTACCTGTTCATTGCCTCCCCAAAAACACAAAGTTCAGACAGGCCCAGTTAGTACATAATTGTGCGGTCATGGGAACAATGAGTCTAAAAACAAAGGACGAAGCGACACAAGATGTGATACCCTGAACTAAACAGCAGCCTGAGAAGGGAATTCCATCCACATCCAAAACGTTGTGACACTGAAGAATTCCCTATTCAGCTATGTAAAGATACCACACTTACACATTTATTGGAGTCAGACAACTCATAAGGGTTCGATTACAGCAATCTTTCTCAATCTTTCTCAATCCAAGTCCTAGCGTTTCTCATCCCAGCTACTATACAGGCACCTTTTTTAGTTTTAAACTCAGAAACTTTCAGACTTTATTCTATAGAGACACTCCTACTGTTACTTCTGTAAAGAGTATACCCCCAGCCTGCAGCAATGAAAGAGTGATATAAAGTGAACAATTACACAAAACAAGCTTATACACAAAAACGCACAATATAATGCAATGCACCATACGCCCATTCCTCAACGGATTATAGGACTGAAAGTTTGAAACCGAAAGATTAATGTAATGTAATAGTCCAGTATTCTAAATTTACAGTCCCGAATGGAACTTGTTTCGTATAATTTATTGTTTCCTTCCCAGTTGAACATTTTGGTTGAATGCTTTGATTACCCTTGTCCTAGGGATTATAGGATGCACGTCATGGGTTTTAGTTTGCTGTAGGCTCTTTCAGGTGTAATGTGGTTTTAAGGGCTAGGGTATACCAGCAGAACTACTGGGTCTAGCCTGGAATTGGGGACTTTATTGACTACTATAATTTTCCTTTAGGTACAGGTTTTGCATCCCACTAGCTTGTGATCCCCCTTTAGAAAGTGCAAATTTGTGTTTTCCCATTGTCCCTTTGTAAATGTTTGTAAGTTGAGGGAAGATAGAGAAAGAGAGGAGATGTTGGAGCTGTGAATAAGCGATGGCACTACCTTACCTGCAAGTCCAGTAAGCAAGACCATGCCAAGCATGGGAAGCGGGCAGATGGGGAAAACATGTAAGGGCAAGGCATTACCTGCACCACTTTCGACCATCCCTGTTGAACGTAGACCTACTGAGTATAGGGGAGACAGAGTGAGACCCCATCAACTGAAGCACGCATGGAACAACAGGTAAATTAACCAAAAACAAAAATGAACCACCAAAAGTATTACACTGAGAACCGCAACACGGTGTCCCTTATCTGGTGGACACAATCAAGTAACTTGTTTCAGTACAGGAAAAAAAGGGATGTGCTGCGAGGGAAGGGTGGTTGGAGGTGGGGCTTCTGGTCTATGATGGAGATAAAATAACGTTTTGGGGGTTCTTTTATGTTATGGCAAGGTGCCCAATTGGTGGAAGATCACCCACCATATCCAGAAATCCTAGCAGTTTTCTGGTCCTTTAGTCTATCCACCAGTATGACAGGTGCACTGTAGTCACAGTGACCAGTGAGCAGGTGCATTGTTTGTTTGGCCCACTTGGCATTCCTTTTTTATTGGGAGTTTGTTTTGTAAACACAAATAAAACAAGGGTGTTGACACATAGGGAGTTTTCTCCATGCATTCTGGGGTCATTGTTTGCTTTCCCTTTCTGGACAATAGCAGGGAAAATCATTCGTGACCCTCCTGTCCAAAATTTGGTAGTTTTATAGCCACTGTTACCTGCCAGCCAGAGGTTCCGCATTTGGAAACCAAACAGTTTCCACAACTTAGTGAAACCCAAGTTTTAAGGCCGATGGTCCACACATTTACAGTAGTGCTGCCATCCCGACAAACCCGAAATGAGGTCCCTTATGTCCATAGTATAGAAAAAATATTTTTTTCTAGGTGTGAAACTAAAAACAGCCCTTGTTTAATGTTCTCTCTACATTTTTTCATCTAGGTGCGTGCACTGAAGAAAAGCACCAACTTAATAAACAGGTATGTCAACTCTGTAAGCCATCAACATCAGTGGTGTAGCAAGGGTGCTATGGGTCCTAAGGGAAACCAGACAAAAGTGGCCCACTCACCTCTGGTATTAAGACATCCATTCCAAGGATGCAGTGGGCTCCTTACACCCCTTGGGACTGGCGCCACCGCATCTTGGGCCATATGTACTAAAGCATTTTCCCATAGACACAGAATGGGTAAAATCCTTTGGTACACCTGGCCCCTTGTGCCTTAATCATTCTACCAATCCTCTACCTTCTCTCTCTCCTTGGCTCTCTTATCACCTCCTGGCACCTTTTATCACCCCTATTTACTTCCTCTGTATCATTCTTACTTACCTTTATCTCCTTTGTCCTTTTTTTCAGTTTTTGTATTCTTTTTGCTCTTTACCCTGCCCACATTTCGTTCTCTCTTTCACCTCTCCTCCCGTTCTTTCTCATCCTCTCTCTTTGGCCAATGTCTTGCCCTTCTCTCGCTCCCCCAGCCTCCCTCGAATCTCTCTGTTCTCTTTCATTCCACCCCTATTTTGTCAAATCTACATCTTGTCTTTGCTTCACTCTAAATCATCTTTTTCCTTTTCCTGTTTCCACCTCCTTGTTTGTAACCTCTTTGTCTCCCTATTTCCTTTTGTTTGGACATATCTTCTTTGCCTTCCTTTGTTATACCCCTTCTCTTTTCTAGTCCTTCCTGCATTGCACTCCCCTTTATTACTTTTTCTCTCCATTCCTTGCCTATTCACTTCTTGCATTTTCTATCTCACTTCGATAGCTCATCCTCTCCACACTTGCCCCTTTCTCTCTCTGCTATCATATCTCTCCTACACTTCACTCTCTCCTCCAAATTTTCTTACCTCACCATCTTTCTGTCCTCTCTCCTTTTTCTCCTTTCCTATCATTTACCTTTTTTACATTCCTGGTTCCTATATTTTCTTCATTTCTCTACTCTCCCATTTTTCTTTGCATTCTGTCTTTCCTATCTCCTTTGTGCACTTTCTCATAAACTCCCTCCTCTTTCTTTGTTCTCCCCACTTCCTATCCCATTCTCATCTACTATTAATCCTTTCTTTCCCCACTTAATATCTCACCTCCATAGCTGCCCTACTCAGTGGCGTAATGAAACTTGACAGCCCCCCCTTCAAAGTACATGGAGGGTCCCCCCTTCAAAGTACATGGAGAGACCCCCTTCAAACTTACTTGGTAACTCTCAGGCCCGGCTAATGTGCTGAGGGGGCCCCTGGAGCTCGCCCCCCCCGCACGACTGGAGCTGTGGGGGTGTTTGTTACACCACTGGCCCTCCTCCTCCTAACCTCTTCGTAGCCATCTTTTCATGTTTCACCCTTCTGTTTGTCTTCTTTTCTGATACCTTCTCACCTTTTCTATCACTTTCCAACCTGTCACTTTGTCCCCTTTTCTTTTCTACCTCATGACGAGTCACGTGCTCAAAACTACTGTATAGAACATAAGGCCTTTGCTCCAGTGTAGCCTCCCTTCTGGGTTTATCAGTACCCGCTGGGAATCTGTCGCACTCTCTGTGACAATTTCTTTTGCCCAGCCTCTTCCCAAGGAACGGACTGCACAGAGCTAAACCCAGGAAGTAATTCCAAAAAAATATCTCAACATAAGGCTGTTAAATAAACTTGAAGCATCGCAGAGCAGACTGGCCCTCTCTCGCAACTTGGCCCTGGTGCCTTTGCACCGGCTGTGGCAAAATATTCACACCACTGGCTAAAATCACATGTTTAGATCACAGCACAAGGAAGCACTCTCTAATGCCTATGCCACACTTGTCTATCCTCTACAATCCTCACAAGTCAATAGGGCAGGAGACATTGGCTAGAGCCAGGTGCCCCACCATTGCTGCCTCTAAAAGGCCCTCACCCACACCTCACCACTTGTGATAGCTATAGAAGAGAAACACTGATGTGGTTGCTTGGCTCACTTGTAGTTACACAGTGCTTAATACTCTGGACAAATTTGTAATATATTCTGATATGCATTGTGGTTCTGGGGAGCTTTTTAGACTTCGTGGTTGAATAGGATGTTGGTGTGGCGATATGGAAGGTGTTGGATGAGATGCATGAAGTTCAAAAACATGATGCTGTGAACATTGCTGCACAGAAGTAAGAGGTACTGCAGAGCATGTGCAAGTTGGCCTAGCATTTAGATAAAAAAAACTGTAATGCGCAATTAGGTGAATTAGAGTAATGCCCTCCTTTGCACCATACTCTCCCCTATGGGTTAGAGGACAATCCCCATCATCCCTATCTACTGGCATCTGTAGATAGTTATTTGAATCACAAAATTACACCCCCTTGAGACAACCTTAACAGTGGAGCAACACCTAAAACTCTCCACATTTTTAAAACTTTGTTTGTGTGTTGTGCTGCACTTTACAGTACACATGCAAAGTGAGAAAAGTAGTGACGTTTCACCTTCCAGTCAAAAGACCTAAGCCTCACAGAATGCACACACCCTTGCATTGTCATGGAAGGGTGTGTGTGTTGGCTCGTGAAAGCCTTAAGTGCATCAGTACTGGGGGAAGAGAAAAACAGCACCTTGCTGATGTTTTTCTCTCACTCTTTGATGCAACTCAATGAAGCAACTTGGTTGCTCTGCTACTTGGTGCTAAACCATAGTAAATCTGTCCTTCCCTCTATCTCAGCCCAAGCAGCACAGAGTCACTACGTGCTTGGTTCTGTTATGCAGAAACCAATCTAACAGTTCAATTAACAGTTTTGCTACTCACATGTCTTTAAAATCCACACATACTAGCTTCCTTAGTGTAGGGGTAACCAGCTGTTGAAATGGGATTTATCTCATTATACAATGAGGACTGAGCAAGTCCAGGGTCGGGCTGGGACAGAAAATAGGCCCGACCATGAGCACAGAATTGGCCCATTGGTGAATTAGATAGCTGACAAGCATTGGTTTGCCTATGTGAGATCCACTGACTTCGTCAATGTTTTGATACAGACACCAGGGGTTCTTGGGGGTAACGAAACGAACAGCTGGAGGAAGACGAGGGGGTCCAAAATGGAGAGCAGGAGGAGTGTTGAGTGATGGGAAACAAAACTGACAGTGACAGGAGGGCTGGATTGGTGGGGAACAAAAGAAACAGCAGGACATGGAGTGAAGGACAGAGAAGTGTGCTGTGGAGGAGGGAGAAGAAACACTGGAGGAGGGTGGGGACGGGAAGACCATACAGTGCCATGAACTCTTATAGAGTGCATGGCAAAATGTTTAAAACTAGTACCTGGAGCAGCGCATGGCCAGTGAAAGAACACTGGCCACAACAGGAAGCTGTGTTAGGTCCATGCTAACAGCTGAAACAGCAACCCCATGAAGAATGCAGGAGGAGGTGAGCAGCTGGCAGGAAGCAGAAGGCGTGACCAGTAGGAAGCAAGGAAATGAGAGTGACGTGAAAGCCACTCAATGTTAAGTATTGGTAAGTAATAGGCGAGTCCTAAGCCTGTTTGAAAGCTTTTGTTTATTTACAGTAGCTTTCACAGACAACGCATGCACGCTGTAGGTGAAACCTAAAAAGTTGTGCATGTGATCAAATTGTAGCACTTGTAAACTTGTAAAGGCATGATTTGTAGGTGTTTTGCAAAAGATGGAAGACTACATGGATTTGAACCTGCTGCAGGCAATATTTATTTTAATGTCAGGGAACTCAACAATTAAAACCAGCCCAGTGGACTATAAAATAGGCCACAAACAGCAGGGTCAGTGAGCGTGGAAGCAGGTTCAGAGGCATGGCCAAAAAGGACAAAAAATTCTGTAATCATTTTTTTGGTATTTCACCTTTAAGTAACTGCATATAAAATAGCGTACACCTTAAATGAAAAATATATGCAAGTTAAACATACAAGTGAGAGATGCACTATTTTACTTTGGTTAGCCAGATTATGGCAGATATCTTATGTGTGCAACCAGAGAGTCATATAATTGAATTCTGGTTGGTGCAGTAGGAAATAGTGATGTGAGTTTTTAAGATTACGAGGTCCCAGTCTGTAACAGAAAGCACTGCAACTGTGTATGTTATAATTTTAAACTTGCATTACACAAAGTATAGCTAGGATGCCACAAAGTGCCCAAAAGGATTTAGGTTCAAGCTAAAAAGTGCTTCCAAAATGTGGATTTGAGTAATATGCAGACTCTTGGCCTGTTTTGGTGGGGGGGTTGGCAGACGCGGCAGCACTGGGCCCTGACCTGGAGCGGGGCACTGTGTTGAACAATAACTTACAATTTAAAAGCACCTGTTGCAGAGTTCCTTGTTGGTCCAGCTTTCAGGCAGCTATAAAAATGTGAAGATAACTCTTGTGATTAATGTTCCTGATAAAGAGAGAGAGAAATTGAGTTTTGTCTAGGGGCAGTGTTGACTCATCATAAAGTAGTGCAGGGGGTTAATATGTTTGCTGCAAAGAACAGATCTGTATTTTATGTGGATAGCTGAGTGGCTATCAGCCTTTACCAGTCCTTTGAAGCAAATGAAATGTATGTGAGAGAAAGGCTATGGAGAGATGAGGGGCACTTTTGCCAGGTGGTATTGAGGGAATCTGAGGAAGAAGCCTTTGGGGGGAGAGAGGGCACCAAAAAAGATTGTCGCACAGGACCCCATCTGTGCAGACTGTACCTAGTGAAAACATTGTTTATAACTATCCATTAAAATCACACACTCCACATCTCATCAGGCCCCCATTACAGTGCCCATCAAAAATAATAAATTTCCAGTTACAACTAAAGCCAACATCAGCTTCCAAGCAGCCTTTACATTTGCAGATTAACTAAATGTGCACATTTCCATTTCCTTCAGGCAGCAGGCACCCTGCCAAGATGGTATTTTCCCCTGTCTCTCCCTCCCTCTGTTTCACAGCTCTGGAGATACTTCCCTCTTTTACTTCAGCTGAGGCATCACAGATGTCTGAATTACCTGTCTGACTGCCACACTGGATAAAGAGGAGCTTTCACACCTTCCTCATCTTTAAAAAACAAGGGGCTGGCATTAGCAAAACACCTGTTTTGTTATTTCCTGGGAGCAGTGAGCGCTCTGCTAGAGAGAGCCTGGTCTCTGGAAGGAGCAAGGTTGTGCGCAAGCAGACATGCAGTGTAAAGGGAACGTAGCTCTTGTATCAGTAGGAGTCTGACAATGTGTAAGGAGAAGAATGGAAAAGACAGATGTGGAGGTAATGAAAGACTCATCTGGCAGTTTGGTCTCAGTCTCTCAATGGTCCTTCAGGCAAAAAGTTTTACAAACAAATACTAAGGGGCATATTTATGAACCCCTTGTGCCAACCATGCATCTATTTATGTGATGCAAAGACAGTGCAAACCTTGCAACCATATCTATGAGGCCACGCAAAGCAACTTTGCATGGCTTTGAATGGCTCATAGATATGGAGTAAATTGCTTTGTTGCCTTACTCTGCGCGGGGGGGGCATTCCATTGGCACTGCAGTGGGTTTTCCCAAGCAACACCCATGGATTTTGACGCATCCCCAGATTTGCCAACCCTGGTAAATTTGAGAATGTTTCAGAATCCTATGCCTCCCCAGGGGAGGCACATGCAGGAAAAATATATTTATTTCTCCTAGTTCTTTTTTCCTTTGTCTGTGTGTTCTGACTTCTGAAGCACACATAGAAAGAGGAAAACGACTCCCAGGATTGTTTATGTCCAGGAAGGTAAACCTTCCTGCACAAAAACAATCCTGCGTGCATGTAGTCACCCTTGCACGATGATTAAAAACGTGGAAATTATACTTCAACTTCAATTCCATTGCTTATTTGGTTTTCATCTCAACTGAATTCTCTATTCGGGTTAGAATGAAAGTTGTTTATTGGGAACTATTCTGTCCTACAAGCCTTCGTTGTCCACAATTTTCCTCAACTTTTCCCCATGAGCTTTGCACCAGTGGTTTCTCAGTCACGGCTGATAATCTCAGTATAACCACTAGAGGACGCCCCTACCGCGTTAAAAGAACAAGAAATCGCAACATTCACAGGGGATTACGCAACTTTGTTTAGTTATATTTGAGCAGGAAAAAATATTCAGTCTCCATCCAATTACCGTACTTCACCAAGATGTTCTTTTTCTTTTCCTATATAAATCGATTCCTCCACTAAAATTGGGGGTCTACTAACTGGTGAGCCTAGTCTAGATGTCAATTAATAGTTTAAAACAGCTGCCTTATATGTCAACTCGAAAGATAAGTGATTAGTCTTTCCACGCCTCCGCAGGAGTCTCTGCTTCTGAGGACACACCAAGGAACTGTTTCAGTGCTTAATTTGTAGAAAACAAAAGCAGGTCCAGGGCCATTGTCAGGAGGGCACTGCAGCTTGCACCACCCATTCCCCCTGACAGTGCTACAGATGATAGTACCAGTACAACTAGTGACCGTCATAAGTGTGACAATTCAGACATTTAATATATATTAAAACTAACACCTGAAGCCCAGGCTATTCTTGTAGCTTTGGGTGGCAGGTATTAGTCATTTTTCATGTTTATTGAATTATTAAACAACTGTGGGTGTGCTGACTGTGTGTAGTGGGGGCTTGACCCACTAATAGCGCTTTCATGTCTGGACGAAATATATTGTATTAGCAGTCTGTGGTCTATGCACAGTCTGTGCACTGAGCACAGACCGTTCTTAGTAACATCTTGCCCACCTAATAGGGCTTAGGTTTCTGGAGGGAGTGGGCTCTGACTGTGCGTAATAAGGGCTCTTTCTTGTATGTAGCGAGTGGGCGTTAAGCATAATTTGCACACTGGGTTGCCCACATCATGGGGCTTCATAGCGTATTAAGAGCCCACTCTCTTTAAATGGCCTTGTACAGTCCGAAGGCATTGCTTAATATTTTTGGGGGGTCTCACCCGGTCCAGGGGGCTACAGCGGGGCCGTGACAACATTTAAAAAAAGTTTGTCTTTGTATTTCACCCTTGGTGGAGGTCCCTCTGGCACCACTCCCCTCCCCCAAGAGCTACCCTTCCTCGCCCTCTTATATCCTTTTTTGTGATGGTGGCTGCTACATTGTTATCTTGAGGTGACTACCAATCAGGTCTTTTGATCCCGCGAGGGTCCTGGGGTCACCCCACCTCTCCCAACTTAGTGTTCTGTGGGAGCTCGAGTGGGCACTAGGGCACCCATTTAAGGCCCGAGCAATAGGATCCCTGGGCCCGTATTTATACTTTTTTTGCGCCGCATTTGCGTCGTTTTTTGATGCAAAAACGGCGCAAACTTGCAAAATGCCGTTGTATTTTGTAGGTTTGCGCCGTTTTGTGCCAAAAAGCGGCGCAAATGCGGCGCTAAAAAAAGTATAAATACGGGGTGTCTCTATTGGCTCAGGGAAGGGGGGCGTGCACCGCCTCTTCTTAAAAAATAAAAGGCCCTGGGGCATGAAGCCCTGGGCTCATAGTGGCCCAGGGAGGGGTCAGAACACCCCCTTGCCTTAAAAAAAAGAGGCCCCAGGGGATGGGGTCTCCATGGCTGTAGTGGCTTGGGGAGGCTGTCCCTGGGGCCGTAAAGCCTAATAAATAAATAAAAGCTCAAGAAGACAGGCACTCCGAGCTTTAAAGCCTCAAGGAGTGGGGGCCCGCACACCTTCCTCCCCAATAACTATAATGTGTATGTCCGGTTGACACAGGATAACAAAATGAATGATAAAGGAGCTGCAAGAGCTGTTCATTCATTATTCACTGCTCCCTCAAGGGGAGACCCGTAGTGCCCTGCAAGGGCTTATTTGTTTATCAGTTTGTGAGCTTGGTGGTGCCCCTAGAATAGAGAGGGGTTCCCCCATGTCTTTTTTAAAGTTGAGGGTGGCTGCAGGGAGTGCTGCAGGAAAACCATGGCCCCAGGAGAGCCTACTATATGTTTTCCTAGCTGGAGTGCTGTGTTCGTCCGGTGGAGTGCAAGATCCTTTTGTGGTTGTTTTCATGATAGCATTGATGACGTCCTTGCAACATCTGAAATGACATAATTGATGACTAGGCCTTGCATGGCAGGGGAACACGTTATGGTTACTACAAATAACTTTACCAGGTGAATTTCAGTTTTATTTTTAGTTTTAAAATGTTAAGTTGTCATTGAAACGTTCACCTACCTATACCAACTATAGCGTTACTTTAACCTTTGTTTTTTTAATGAACAGACAGTCAGATAGATAGATAGATGAAAATAGGGGTCCTAAAATCCATTAACACATGAGATAGATTCAGAGGTAGAGTCAGGAGTGAGAAAAATCGTGTTAGAAAAATCGAGAGTGATAGAAAAATCGAGAGTGATAGAAAAAAACACATTCTCAAGGCCCCCCTTGGAAAGTAGACAACCTGGGCAACTGCCTAATTTGCCAATGTCTCAGGGCATCTGTGCTTGGAAGCGCCACAGACCCACCCTGTGCTGAAAACAGACAAAATCACTGGAGGAACCTGCTGGGTGGAGAATAAGGAATTAATTAAAGGGTGAATTGGGTTTAGAGTTACCAGTACCCAAGGTAACAGTTCATTTTTCAAGGGGTTCTCAGGGTTCAATTCAGATTCGACTTTATCACTCCTTGAGTTAGTAGGACCCTGGTACTGTTAAATCCAGTAAAGATGAAATCAACCCCTCGCACAGAGGGCACTCGTAGTGAGGCCTCCAGGCGAGTCTTGTGGATTTCTTGAACATGTGGAAGTTATCTTATTAAGCAGATGGACAAAGGAACCTAAAAAAGGGATTGTATTGAAACTCTTTGTGTTGTACCTAAGGCTTTGCGTAATCAGGCAGCAGAGCACCCAACAAGATGGGTTCCATCGCCATCCAAACAGACTCCTGAAAGATGCTCCCAGAATGATCCCGTGGTTCTCCGTATGAAACTTGGGAACAGCTGCTGCACTCCCAATTTTATCTACTTCTGACTCTATGCCCCTGACTCTTTGCTTCAAGGGGGACTTTCTGAAATATCGTAAATGGCTGAAACATTCACACTCAAACAACTTTAGACCTCCATCATGCCATGATGCTGAAGTTAGTGTCATGATCATACCTCCATTTTCTTTCCCCTATCCCGTTGTTCCACGAGTTCTCTAAAACTACCACCTTGCAGCATTAGTGTTCATGAACGTCAGTTCACCAGAACGCCTGGGGCAGCAGAAGTAACAACACAGGCCCCCCTTTGACAACTTGATGACATGAAATATAGTGACCTTTGCATGAGAGGAAGAAGTGTTAAAGGACCGATGACCCTGAAGACATCACATGACACCAAATCACTGAATTAAGAAGCTCATACAATACTTGCAAGATTGATGAAATGCAAAACGTTTTCTAAGACAAATTAGGAGTTATCATGTTTGATCCCCAAGCTATCGGAGGTCAATGCAAATGTCTCAAGTCAGTCTAGACACTTTATTCAGCTAGATCACCATAAAAGTATATCACGTGTATAGCAATAACACAAGTCAGTAAATACATACAAAACGATCAAATTCAATTTCCTACATATTAAAACATAGTCTACAAAGACAACGTAGCAATCAAGTCCCAGGTCCAATAGATGTTGATCAAACTGATAAAACAATAAACTGATTATCATTAATTAGTCAACCAATTAATCATATACCTCGTTGCGATTAAAACAGACTAAAATACAAATTAAAACACTGCTCCTCATTCTGTAGAATACAACATCGATTGCAAATTAGCAGTGTTACAAAATGAGGTCTCTAGTTGGCAGAGGTATGCACCCTTGTCTAAGTAGGGACTGCAATCCTAATCAGGGTAAGTCACACACAATCCAAATTATCCTGTGCCCACCCTCAGGTAGCTTGGCACTGAGCAGTCAGGTTTAACGTAGAAGGCAATGTGTTAAGTATTTGTGCAATCAATCATACAGTAACACAGTGAAAACTCCACCGGAAGACACCACACAGGTTTAGAAAAATAGAGAATATTTATGTGAATGAAATAAGGTAAAAACAATGAAAATCCAATGTACATAAGCAGAGTTATGAATTTTTAACGATTAAATCTAACTAAAGCACTTAGAAAACACAATAGCTCCTACTTGGGCTATCACGGCGCCGTTGACGGAGTCGTTCCCAACAATCCAACACCAATGGTGCCGATCACGGAGTCACAATGACCCCCAGGTACAATACCTGTGGGAAACGAAGAACAAGGATGTTGCACGGAGTCGGAGAGGGGCGTCGCTGAAGTTGGTGCGGTATCAGTCCCTTACGGAGTCCTAGGAGATGAGGCATCGGTTCGGTACTGCGAAGCAGGTGGAGGTGAGGCGCTGGTTCCGTCCGGAGACCCTGGGAGTTGATGCGTTGTCGTCTGCGGTGCGATGCGTCGATCCTTTGTGACCCAACGGGGTTGCTGGTACCAGCCCGTCAGGATGTGAGGTGTTGACTTTGCAGTGTCGCGATGACCCTGAGTGACGTCAGTGGAGTCGTGGCAACGTCGGACTTGCGTTGTAGGCTGGAGTCGTTGAGTGCAGAGATGTCCATGGAGCGGGAACAGGCTGCGACGTTGCTGGTTTCGGTGAAGTCGTTTCGGTGTCTCTGAAATCGGAAACTAGCAAAAAGCTTGCTGGTCAAGTCTTTTTGGCCCTCAGGCAACAGGAGGTAAGCTCACTCCAAGCCCTTGGAGAGTACTTTTCAGTAAAGTCAGAGGTCAACAGGGCAACGGCAGGCAACAGTCCTTCTCAGCAAAGCAGCCCAGATGAGTCCTTTGAGCAGCCAGGCAGTTCCTCTTGATAAGTTGCAGGTTCAGGTCCAGAAGTGTCTGAGTTGGTGGGGTCACGGACCCAGTTTATATATCCCAAAATGGCTCCGAAGTAGGGGAGACTTCAAAGAGTGGTTTTGAAGTGCACAAGTTCCCCTTTCAATACAGGTCTGCCTGCCAGGGTCCCAATAGGGGGTTTGGCAGTCCATTGTGTGAGAGCAGGCCACTAGTCTTTGAAATGTAAGTCTCAGGCCCTCCACCCTTTCAGCCCAGGAGGACCCATTCAGTATGTAGATGAGTGCAGGTGTGACTGAGTATCCTGCGTTTGTGGTTGTCTGGGTGAAATGCGCAAGGAAGCTGTCAACCAGCCCAGCCCAGACATTGATTGGAGCCAGGCTGTAGGGAAGTGGCAATTTAAAAATAGTAATATAAAATCCAACCTCACCAATATGCAGGATTTTCTATTACCATTCTGGACATACGAAATATGACCTGGTTACCCCTTTCTGATCAGAGTCTACCACTCAAACAGTATATGAGGGTAGCCCTAATGCTACCCAATGAAAGGAGCAGGCCTCACAGTAGTGGAAATCTAATTTAGGAGTTTTCCACTACCAGGACATATAAAACTCACATGTACATATCTTGCCTTTTACCTACATAGCACCCTGCTCTATGGGTTACCTTTGGCCTACCTTAGGGGTGACATATAGAAAAAAAAGGGGAGTTTAAGGCTTGGCAAGTACTTTTAAATGCTAAGTCGAAGTGGCAATGAGACTGCACACACAGGCCTTGCAATGGTTGCACAGGCCTGAAACATGGTTAAGGGGCTACTTATGTGGGTAGCACAACTGGTGCTTCAGGGCCACTAGTAGCACTCAATCTACAGGCTGTGGGCACACGTAGTGCACTTTACCAGAGACTTACAAGTAAACCAAATATGCCAATTGGGAATGAACCAATGTTACCATGTTCAAGAGAGAGAGCATATGCACTTTAGCACTGGTTAGCAATGGTAACATGCGCGGAGTCCTAAAACCAGCAAAAACAGTGTCAGAAAAAGGCTGTCAGGTCTAACAAGCAATACGAAGGGCCCTGGGCTTCCACCTATGAAATAGATACTACGTCATTTTCTCACCCTTCAGGAGCATCTTATAAACTGATCTCTCCACTGCATACTTCAGAGGAGTCCAACTGCTGTAGATAGAGCATTCCCAACTTATATGATCTAATATTAACAAAATGCAGGGTTGGAGCTAAAAAAACATAACCACTGTGTTGTTTAAAGCATGCAAAAAACATGAAATTGGTTGGACTTTGAAGGGATCGATTAGCACACAGGCAATTCAGGAGGAAAGGAAACCACGCATCCTATCATAGTCATCCAGACTCACTTCTCACACAGCACATTCATGCTTATAAACCAACTTTGTCCCATAATGAATCTGATCAGGTTGGCCCTCCAACGACCATAATCAGCTGTTGAAAAACATTTTTTGCCAATATTATTCTTATACTACTTTAAGATTTTAGCTTTTGTATCTGATAATTTCTTTCAATTTAGCATTGTCTAAAATTGGCATTTTATTTTGTATTGTATTGCAATGGGTTTTATTAATCAAGCAATAAAGAATAACACAACATACAGAATCCATGTCCAATGCATTTAAGTCAACTTTCTCTGAAGCAGAAAGCTGTTAAAGGCCCACCTATTAAGGCAGACATAGGGTTGCACAATCTAGTGAGCTGGTTATCTGGTTATTGCCATGACTGGGCCTACTGGTTAGTTTACTTATCCCAAGGTCAATTCGTCTGGGAATAAAAGTTCTTATCTAAGGCTTTACCATCTTGTTTTCAAGGTGCATGCTTCCAACTTTATACTTATTTAGTTGATTGCTCTACTGATGTATGTGACAAAGGGCTCTGAAACTACCACCAGTGGGCTGTAATGCTTTATAAAGCCCTACATAAAAAACACAGACATCAGACTCTGCCAATTGAGTTGAATGAGCCAAACGGCATTGGTAAGTTCAGAAGTTCTAGACGAAATGCATCCATTATGTTACAGAGGTGTTTTTGACATGAACTCTTTCTATCTTGCTGGCTCACTTGTGTGAGTTTGAAATTAGTAAGGTAGGTACTTAAGAGCGAGAAATAAAACCCAAAGCTGTTCCTGAGGGTGTCTGGGTACTAAAACACGGGTAACCGCTATACGTCAGTGGCTAGATAACCACTCACAGGCAGAGTTTAGCAAAAGACCATGGGTCAAACGAGGCAACAGAACAGGGGAACAGCGAAGTTTTTAAAAGTTGTCTCAATCTGTGGTTATTTGATTCACTACACATAGATAATGCTAATTTGTTCTAGCCCTTTCTCATGAGGTAATACAGGGCTCAGCCACCTGCCGATGCATGGCGGATCCTGGAGACCTGCAGAAGATTAGCAACGCCACTGCAAGAAGGTGTATGGGGATCCTGTAGATCTGATACTTTCAGTCGAAAGGAACTTCATCAAATTTCTTGCAGTGGAATGGTCGAGTCAAAAGTAAATATGTTATGCTTTGTAGATCGTAGGCTTTTAAGTGGAAGGTAAAATACAAGTAACTTGGTCAAGTAGTCAGTGACATGCCAGGATGCTAATTAGAGCTTTAGGAACAAACAGGGATTTTAAGCTTACTTTTTCTTTAACGGGAGCAAGTGCGGATACATAGTCAAAGTGATGTAAGTCAATTGTAAGATAAAAAGCTTGATTTTAGTGTGAATGGATGGGTCTGGGAATATATTAGAGAACAGGCAGCACCAGGGTGCATGGAAGAGAGGATGGCTCAAAGCGTCACCAAGCTTCTTCTTTCGGTTCACCCTCACACACAATTGTTCATTCAATTAGCCTCCTTACAGTGCCAAAGGTCTCCCTCATTCTTGGTTTGATAAGGTGTTGTGTCACAGACCACTGCATCAGATGTGAAGGCATCTTGGTCTCGCCCCCCCCCCCCTCCCCACCCGTGTTCTCCACATTTTCCTCCTCTCGAAAATACAGTGATTTTGGTTTGGGTCATGGGTAGTGCAGCTCTATTCCATGAATCAGGAGTTCACACGGAAAGTGGCCATCATGGCAGGCAGGCAACCATACCCCAATAAAATTAGAGAAATGTATTTTGAGGAGGTTTTGTGACATTTGTAGTCGGGAACATGGCTGGAATATGGAGTGCAGAATGGATGATGCAGCAACAATGTGGAGATTTCTGTGTGATGTAGAGGGCGCTCAATTTGCCAGAAAGAAGATCCTTACATGTTGCCTACTGTGCGCCCTTTGGAACTCATACTTCAATAAACCTATTAGGATTTCATGTCCTCTTGGATTGATGCTTCTTTCATTGGAGCAATAGCGACAGTGTGCAGGTGCAGTGCATATTAGATATTTTGGGACCATGGGCAAGACATATTTGTTGACCCTTGTCCCGAAAAAAAATTAATGTTATTACCCATTTCCTGCTTATATAAGTCTGCATCATGCCAAACGATACTAAGTTACATGTTATACATTGACCTAGTCACACAAAAAGTTGAAATGTTCCTTGCTCAGGACCATAAAAATCCTTAAAATGATAAAGGGTAGAAAGACAGAGTCAGAGGTAGAGATAGGCAATGAGTGAGAAAGGTTTAGATTGAAAAATAGGGTAGACAGAGGTAATCTAGAGAGGAAAATCACTTTCCCAGGGGGCCCATTTGAAGGCGGGGGCGTAGGCAATTGCCCACTTTACCCATGCCTTAATACTTCTTTGGGTAGGGGGCTGTTTAGCCAGGTCTTTCCTGTGGGTGTCTTGGACTTGGAGGGACATCTAAACCCTGAATTTATGGGGGTGATTGAGAGTTCAGTGAGGCACTAATCTGGTTATCGATGAAACCATAATGGATAATTTCCATGTTTGATTTATCGTGATGGCCTAACTATTGCACCGGAGGGAACGCAAATTATTATAGAAAAATGCTTTTGATCAGGCTAACGAAGGATCTTCTCTCATCTTACTTTCTCCGGGCTCACATGTGAGGATTGCAGCTTCAAGGCTTAAAATATCAGGGATATGTCGGTATGAGCCGAACAGCTCATTAAATATTAATGTAGTTGCAAGTGTATCTACCATGGGAATTTACAAATTATCAAGCTTACTCTACACATTCTCTGACAAATATATCAGGCCGCTACTTTGAAGATTTAATACACCTTCAGTGACATTAGTTTTAAAACGTTAAATAGATAAAACACAAACTCCTGCTGTAGTCTTATTTCTTGACATGCAAAATGGCAGCCCTACTGTGGGGCACAATGAGGTTCCTTTCCACTCATGGCATGCGGACAAGAGAGGGGTACGTTGCAATTACTCAGACCCCTGCAGCCGCTGTCATGCAGGAAGGCCCGCAGCTCTTCATTGGGCCTCTAACCGTTCATGGCCCCCCAATTCAGTCAAAGGTCCATGACTACCTGTGAGATATGAAAGATGCAGGGATCCCTCATTACATTCTGCCGGGTTGCCTCATCATTTTGCATTACGGCACTGTCCAATGTTTTTGTGTACATGCTTGTAGTACTTGCAGAATTAGCTTGTTAGCATTTGCTCCATATCCAATCTCCACGTCCACTGGCGAGTAAACCACAGTCTGGGTCCCCCCTGTTTTACGATGAATAAATGAACTGTATACTTCTCACATTTAATCTTTGGCTCGTTGAGGTCTAGAACTGGAAGATGCGAGAAGATGTAATACTGTAATCTGACATACATAAACATTACTTTATGGTGGTGAATTGTATTGGGTGCACTATTTATATGGGAACAGTGGGATTGCCTTGCCAAAGCACCCTAAAGGATCTGCATGCAAATTTGATATTTCTGATAGAATAAGACATCCGAGGGCAGGGAAGTGCTGATCGTCCAACTGAAGGAACAAGTAAATTATTAAGTCTGACTGTCTTCACCCTCACTCCTAACCAGCACAGGCCAATAAGACTCAAACATAAACCTTTGTTACCTCTCGCGCGCCTACCATAACACACTTCATTCTGGTCTTTCTCTTTATTCAGCGCCTGGCTAGTGACCAGTTTACCCTGTGCCCAGAATGTCCAGTCAGGCAGTGATGATGCGGTCAATACACTGTTTGGTGCCTTTATTTCTGTGGCCACTTGCTACTCAGGTGACACTTCCACCTCTCCATTAACACTTTAGGAGCAGTTCTACATCCTACTCACTTATAGGCTAGAGAAGGGTTGACAATGTGCTTCTTGACCCAGAGGCTTTATAATTTGCCTGTCTCTGCTCTACATCTCTTTGAGGCCCCTCGAGCAGGCATGCCAGAGGGGGTAGGAGGCAGAAAGGAAGGACTCCCAACAAATGCCCCTGGTGACTATACCTGAGACGAGGTCTGAGGCTCATGTCTTCCAAACTTCAACTTATTCAGACCCCCTTACTAAAACAGACACTTCAGTTCTCAACCACACCCCTCCATCCATAATGAAAACAAATCCAGGTTGAAAGTTCCAGTGTGGTTTGGGAATATCGAAACCAAACATCAATGTGTCACAATACTGTGACCAGAACATTGATGGAAAAAATATGAAAAGGTAAGTTTGTTTAGATGCGTACCTTGGTGAGATATTTATATGTAGATATTTATATGTATATATCCACTAAACAGAATTACTCCATATTTTGGCATGAAGCTAGATTCTGTTCCGCAGGTCATGATTTTTGTGATTTGGTGTGAATCCGTTCAGTAGTTTTGGAGAATTTAAGGCCAGAAAATATAGATATATAAGGATACAGATCCTCCCCGCGGATCCACTGCAGATCGATCCGCAGATCAAGGCAGTAGAGGAAGAATCTGATTGGCTGCCCGCACCTGAGAGAAATGTTGCAGTCACCATTTTCTTTTCTAGGTAAATGGTCCTGGGGGCAGAAATGCGGGGGGCAATTAAGCTGATGGGGTTAGGATAAAGGTTCCCTGAACCCATGGGGTGATGTAGTTGTGGTGATGGGACTAAAAATACCTTTGAAATGTGGAAAATGATTTTTTTGGTACTTTACGTGGTCTGCAGATCCACCCACAGGGCCCATCGCTGCCCCGGTGTGAATCCACGGTTGGATTCGCAGAGCTTGGGGAAAAAAAAGAGTAAATTCTAATAGAGACACTCTTACATTCAGTATTACACACAGAGAGAAACTCTCACACCCAGTCTGACACCTGACATGCAGGTAGACACTGTGATGTCCACTCTCACGCCTACAGAGATGCTGTTACATCCACTGTCACATGTACACAGACACTCTCACACTCACTCCCACAGTCAGAGAGACACTCTCACACCCACCCTCGCATCCAGACAGACAGTGTCACACTCCCTCTCACACTCAGAGTGTGGTATGAGATATCATCAGTGATGTCATCAGTGATGTAACTGACCATGTCATGAATAATGTAATATGTGAGATCATAAGCAGTGCATTACGGGAGCGCAAGTTATTGTTATCTCAGGTAACTATAACTGCTGAATTTCTACGGTTTTGTATGAGTAAATTCAGAACCTAACTATAACATACATGTAATCTTTGTTTTTTTCAGTGAATATATATATATATATATATGTATATTTACCACCTCAGCTCCTTCCTGAAAAGTGTCAGGGTGATCTGTCAAACAGGGCACTGAGAACATTTCCATAGACTTCTTTAGATGCTGCTACATCAAAAACTGCTGAACGGAATTATACGAAATTCAGCAGGAAGCTAGATATTGGTCCAGCAGATTGTGCTTTTTATGATTTGGTGTAAATCCGTGCAGAGTCGTTTCTGAGAAATTAAGGTTGAAAAATATTTGTATATGTGGACGGTTGGGCTCACTAGAGTACTGCAGGAGTCCTGCGGGAACACAAATTAAAAAATTGAGGCCTGTGATTGGTCGAGAGGCTTGTTTTTCCCATGAGCCTTCTTGCTTTTGTGGGAGAAAGTGCTCTGATTGGCTGACTGTTGAATGTTAAGAATAAAATGGCAGCCATTGCTGTTTACTGTGAAATATTTGAGGTGTTGTGGAAATAAAATAAAAAAGCTATGTAAGGGGGCAGTTGAAAGGCATGCTGTCCACCTAAGTTTAGAGAGGATGCACCTAAGGTATAACTGCTGTGAAAAAAATTATTGTATGGTGTTTTAAACTGATTTTTACATTCTCGAGGACTCTCGCGAGATCATGAATAGTAAAAAGAGGTAGATGAGTTCTGAATACACTCCATTAGTAGAAATGCATATTGTGGACATTGTTTTTGAGTGTAAGGGCCTGATTTTGAGTTCGGCGGACGGGATGACCATCCGCCGAACCTCAGATGGGGAGGCTGCCGCCATACTGGCTACCTTTCGCCGGGCCCATTATGACTTTACCGCTAGGCTGACAGATGGAAACCAAGGTTTCTGACCGTCAGCTCAGTGGCAAAGTGGTGGCAGCATTATCACTGGCTCATAATCGAGCCGGCACAACAGACAGTGAGCATTGCGAGGGTGCTGGACAGGGAGACCCCTGCACTGTCCATGCCAAGCGCTCCCTGCACCTGTCTTCGCCAGCCTTTTCATGGCGATGAAACTGCTATGAAAAGGCTGGCAGAGAACCAGGTCATAATCAGCAGGTTGGTGCTGACTTCAGCGCCGCCCTGGGTGATTCCGACCTCCACCACTATCAGCCTGTCAGGTTTGAAGATCCCGGAGGAGACGGCGGTAAGTTGGCGGGGCTGTCTGTCAACATCGTAATGTGGCGGTCCGACAGCCACCACGAGTGTGGCAGCCTGAGGACCGCCACACACGAATCAGGCCCCAAGTGTGTAAGAGATAAGTACTGTGGTGAGTCGATGGTTAATTCCTATTTTCCAAAAAACATTACTGTTAGAAATGGGGTCTTTGGTTAGCAGTCAGGTTACCCTCTGTCCAAGCAAGGACCCTCTCTCTAGTCAGGGTAAGTCACACCCAGTCCAAATTATCCTGAGCCTACCTTCTGATAGCTTGGCACTGAGCAGTCAGGCTTAACTTAGAAGGCAATGTGTAAAGTATTTGTGCATTAAATCATGTAATAGCCCAGTATAACACCACAAAAATACACCACATAGTGTTTAGAAAAATATAGAATATTTATATTGTTAAATGCAGGTCAAAACAATCAAGATTTGATAAGTACATGCTGAAAAATCACTTTAGAGAATGTTAAAAAGTCTTAAGTTCTTAAAAAGCAATAAGTGTCTCTTGCAAGCACAAAGTCTAAATTATCCGCAAGGGGCTGCAGAGGAAGAGATGCATGGAAAACGGGGAGGTGTGCGTCGGTTTCTCCGGGTGCGCAAAGATGATGCGTCAATATTTTTCTGCGCAGTCAGGGCTTGCGTCGATTTCCAGTGTGAAGACTTGGATCCTCTCCGGGTTGCGGGGTATTTGGACGCCCTAGGGATGATGCGGAGAAATCATGGGCGAGCAGGACGAAGTCAACAGTTTCTGCGTCAATCCAGTGGGCAATGCATGGAAATTTCTGTCACACAGCAGGCTCATCAATTCTTCTCGCAGGAGGTCAGGCTGTGTCGTTCCGGCTTGGCTATGCATCGATCCAGTGGGCCGTGCGTCAAAATTCCGGTCACAAAGCTGGTGCTGCGTCGATCTCCTCTCTGCGTCATTCGGGTTCGACGTGCAGTAATTTTCTCACTGCGATGCAGGCTGTACGTCGTTTCGGGCTGGCTGTGCATCGAATTTTCACTGCACAAGGAGTTCTTTACAGGTTGAAGTCATTTTGGCCCTGAGACTTCAAGGAACAGGAAGCAAGCTCTATCCAAGCCCTTGGAGTGCACTTCTCAATAGAGCCAGAGGGCAGCAAGGCAGCAGGGCAACAGCAGGGCAGCAGTCCTTTGCAGAAAATCAGTCAGGTGAGTCCTTTGGGCAGCCAGGCAGTTCCTCTTGGCAGGCTGCAGGTTCTGGTTCAGAGTTTCTCCACTAGTGGTATCTTGTCCAGAACTGTCTAGTTTGGTAGGGTCAGGGGCCCTGTTTAAATACCCAAATGTGCCTTTGAAGTGGGGGAGACTTCAAAGAGTGACTTAGAAGTGCACCAAGTCCCCTTTCAGTTCCATCCTGTCTGCCAGGGTCCCATTAGGGGGTTTGGCAGCCCATTGTGTGAGGGAAGGCCACTGTCCTTTCAGATGTAAGTGTAAGGCCCTCCACCCTCCCAACCCCGGAAGACCCATTCCGTATGCAGATGTGTGCAGGTGTGACTGAGCATCCTGTGTTTGGGGTTGTCTGAGTGAAATGCACAAGGGAACGGTCAACTAACCTAGCCAGACGTGGATTGTAAGGCACAGAAGGATTTAAGTGCAGTGAAATGATCACTTTCTAAAAGTGGCATTTCTAGAACAGTAATATTAAATCCAACATCACCAGTCAGCAGGATTTTCTATTACCATTCTGGCCTTACTAAATATAACTAGAGTACTCCTTTCAGATCAGAAGCTATCACTCAAACAGTATATGAGGGTAGCCCTAATGCTATCTTATGAAAGGAACAGGCCTCACAGCAGTGTAAAACAAATTTAGGAGTTTTACACTACCAGGACATTTAGAACACACATGTTCATGTCCTGCCTTTTACCTATACAGCACCCTGCCCTATGGGCTACCTAGGGCCTACCTTAGGAGTGACTTACATGTAGAAAAAGGGGAGTTTAAGGCTTGGCAATTACTTTTAAATGCCAAGTTGAAGTGGCAGTGACACTGCACACACAGGCCTTGCAGTGGCAGGCCTGAGACGTGGTGAGGGGATACTTATGTGGGTGGCACCACCAGTGCTGCAGGCCCACTAGTAGTATTTAATTAGCAGGCCCTGGGCACATGTAGTGCACTTTGCTAGGGACTTACAAGTAAATGAAATATGCCAATTGGGTATTGTAGGAAAGTACCATCTTGCCTAGCATGTTACCCCCATATTTCACTGTATATATGTTGTTTTAGTTGTATGTGTCACTGGGACCCTGCCAGCCAGGGCCACAGTGCTCATAAGTGTGCCCTGTATGTGTTACCTGTGTTATGACTAACTGTCTCACTGAGGCTCTGCTAATCAGAACCTCAGTGGTTATGCTCTCTCATTTCTTTCAAATTGTCACTAACAGGCTAGTGACCAATTTTACCAATTTACATTGGCATACTGGAACACCCTTATAATTCCCTAGTATATGGTACTGAGGTACCCAGGGTATTGGGGTTCCAGGAGATCCCTATGGGCTGCAGCATTTCTTTTGCCACCCATAGGGAGCTCTGACAATTCTTACACAGGCCTGCCACTGCAGCCTGAGTGAAATAACGTCCACGTTATTTCACAGCCATTTTACACTGCACTTAAGTAACTTATAAGTCACCTATATGTCTAACCTTTACCTGGTAAAGGTTGGGTGCTAAGTTACTTAGTGTGTGGGCACCCTGGCACTAGCCAAGGTGCCCCCACATTGTTCAGGGCCAATTCCCCGGACTTTGTGAGTGCGGGGACACCATTACACGTATGCACTACATATAGGTCACTACCTATGTGTAGCTTCACAATGGTAACTCCGAATATGGCCATGTAACATGTCTAAGATCATGGAATTGCCCCCTCTATGCCATCCTGGCATTGTTGTCACAATCCCATGATCCCACGGGTCTCTAGCACAGACCCGGGTACTGCCAAACTGCCTTTTCAGGGGTTTCACTGCAGCTGCTGCCAACCCCTCAGACAGGTTTCTGCCCTCCTGGGGTCCAGCCAGGCTTGGCCCAGGAAGGCAGAACAAAGGACTTCCTCAGAGAGAGGGTGTTACACCCTCTCCCTTTGGAAAATGGTGTTAAGGCAGGGGAGGAGTAGCCTCCCCCAGCCTCTGGAAATGCTTTCATGGGCACACATGGTGCCCATTTCTGCATAAGCCAGTCTACACCGGTTCAGGGACCCCTCAGCCCTGCTCTGGCGCGAAACTGGACAAAGGAAAGGGGAGTGACCACTCCCCTGACCTGCACCTCCCCTGGGAGGTGCCCAGAGCTCCTCCAGTGTGCTCCAGACCTCTGCCATCTTGGAAACAGAGGTGCTGCTGGCACACTGGACTGCTCTGAGTGGCCAGGGCCAGCAGGTGACGTCAGAGACTCCTTCTGATAGGCTCCTTCAGGTGTTGCTAGCCTATCTTCTTTCCTAAGTAGCCAAACCCTCTTTTCTGGCTATTTAGGGTCTCTGCTTTGGGGATTTCCTTAGATAACGAATGCAAGAGCTCATCAGAGTTCCTCTGCATCTCTCTCTTCACCTTCTGCCAAGGAATCGACTGCTGACCACGCTGGAAGCCTGCAAAACTGCAACAAAGTAGCGAAGACGACTACTGCAACTCTGTAACGCTGATCCTGCCGCCTTCTCGACTGTTTTCCTGGTGGTGCATGCTGTGGGGGTAGTCTGCCTCCTCTCTGCACTAGAAGCTCCGAAGAAATCTCCCGTGGGTCGACGGAATCTTCCCCCTGCAACCGCAGGCACCAAAGAACTGCATCACCGGTCCTCTGGGTCTCCTCTCAGCACGACGAGCGAGGTCCCTTGAATCCAGCAACTCTGTCCAAGTGACTCACACAGTCCAGTGACTCTTCAGTCCAAGTTTGGTGGAGGTAAGTCCTTGCCTACCCACGCCAGACTGCATTGCTGGGAACCGCGTGTTTTGCAGCTACTCCGGCCCCTGTGCACTTTCCGAGGGAATCCTTTGTGCACAGCCAAGCCTGGGTCCACGGCACTCTAACCTGCATTGCACGACCTCCTGAGTTGTCCTCTGGCGGCGTGGGACTCCTTTGTGCAACTTCGAGTGAGCACCATATCACTCCACTTTGTAGTGCCTGTTCTGGCACTTCTGCGGGTGCTGCCTGCTTTTGAGAGGGTTCCTTGTCTTGCTGGGCGCCCCTTCTGTCCCCTGGCGCAATTGGCGACATCCTGGTCCCTCCTGGGCCACAGCAACATCCAAAAACCCTAACCGCACGACTTGCAGCTAGCAAGGCTTATTTGCGGTCTTTCTTCAGGAAAACACTTTTGCACGACTCTCCACGGCGTGCGACATCCATCCTCTAAAGGGGAAGTTTCTAGCCCTTGTCGTTCCTGCAGAATCCTCAGCTTCTACTGCCTAGTAGCAGCTTCTTTGCACCCACAGCTGACATTTCCTGGGCATCTGCCCACTCTCGACTTGGTCGTGACTTTTGCACTTGGTCCCCTTGTTCCACAGGTACCCTCGTCTGGAAATCCATCGTTGTTGCATTGCTGGTTTTGGTCTTTCCTGCAGAATTCCCCGATCACGACTTCTGTGCTCTTTGGGGAACTTTAGTGCACTTTGCACTCACTTTTCAGGGTCTTGGGGTGGGCTATTTTTCTAACCCTCACTGTTTTCTTAAAGTCCCAGCGACCCTCTACAAGGTCACATAGGTTTGGGGTCCATTCGTGGTTCTCATTCCACTTTTGGAGTATATGGTTTGTGTTGCCCCTATCCCTATGTGTCCCCATTGCATCCTATTGTAACTATACATTGTTTGCACTGTTTTCTAATACTATACTGCATATTTTTGGTATTGTGTACATATATCTTGTGTATATTTGCTATCCTCATACTGAGGGTACTCACTGAGATACTTTTGGCATATTGTCATAAAAATAAAGTACATTTATTTTTAGTATATCTGTGTATTGTGTTTTCTTTGTGTATTGTGCATATGACACTAGTGGTACTGTAGGAGCTTCACTCGTCTCCTAGTTCAGCCTAAGCTGCTCTGCTAAGCTACCATTATCTATCAGCCTAAGCTGCTAGACACCCTAGACATTAATAAGGGATACCTGGGCCTGGTGCAAGGTGTAAGTACCCCTTGGTACTCACTACAAGCCAGTCCAGCCTCCTACATTGGTTGTGCAGCGGTGGGATAAGTACTTTGCAACTACTTACCACTTTTGTCATTGTACTTTTCATAAGAGAAAAATATACAAAACAAGTTCAGTGTATGTACACCTACCAAAAAGTTTTGCTTTTCTTTTCTCACTTCTTTTCTAAAGTGCTGAAAAGTACCTCTAAACTTTCTAAAAAGTTCTTAAAAAGTTTAAAAAGTTTTTTTCTGTCTTTCCAAAAGTTCTGAAAAACCTTTTTCTCTCCCTTAAACACTTTCTAAAATGTCTGGCACAGGCCAAGCTGTTGATCTGTCCAAACTTGCTTTTGATCACCTTAGCTGGAAAGGAGCAAGGAGTCTCTGCATAGAAAGAGGTTTAAGTGTAAGGAAGAATCCCTCTAGAGAACTGTTAGTTAATATGCTTGTTGAACAGGATAATGCCAGAGGTGCCACTTCTGTTGAGAAATTAGCTGATGGTTCCCAATCTGACCCTGGGGCACCCCTAGCAAAAGATTTAGAGAAGAAACTTCCTAGCCTGCCCATTATCAGACAACCTAGCATAGCTGGTGCTGATGTAGAGTCACACCATACTGATAGTGTTGTCTCACATCACAGTAAGAGTATTCCTTCTCATCATAGTAGAAGTGATGTTTCTGTTAGCCAAGCTGTTAGGGTGCCATCTGTTAGGGACAGGTCTCCTTCGGTTCATTCTCACCATACTTCTGTTTCAAGGCATGTCCCACCCACCCACCCTGATGACAGAGTGTTAGAAAGGGAGCTCAACAGATTGAGAGTGGAACAAACCAGGCTGAAGCTCAAGAAGCAACAGCTGGATTTGGATAGACAGTCCTTAGAAGTGGAAAGAGAAAGACAGAAATTGGGTTTAGAAACCCATGGTGGCAGCAGCAGTATTCCCCATAGTCATCCTGCAAAAGAGCATGATTCTAGGAATCTGCACAAGATAGTTCCCCCTTATAAGGAGGGGGATGACATTAACAAGTGGTTTGCTGCACTTGAGAGGGCCTGTGTTGTACAGGATGTCCCTCAAAGTCAGTGGGCTGCTATCCTATGGCTATCATTTAGTGGAAAGGGTAGGGATAGGCTCCTTACTGTGAAAGAAAGTGAAGCCAATGATTTCAAAGTTCTTAAGAATGCACTCCTAGATGGTTATGGCTTAACCACTGAACAGTAAAGGATGAAGTTCAGAGAAACCAAAAAGGAGTCTTCACAAGACTGGGTAGACTTTGTTGACCATTCAGTGAAGGCCTTGGAGGGGTGGTTACATGGCAGTAACGTTACTGATTATGAAAGCCTGTATAACTTAATCCTGAGAGAGCATATACTTAATAACTGTGTGTCTGATTTGTTGCACCAGTACCTGGTGGACTCTGATCTGACCTCTCCCCAAGAATTGGGAAAGAAGGCAGACAAATGGGTCAGAACAAGGGTGAACAGAAAAGTTCATACAGGGGGTGACAAAGATGGCAAGAAGAAGGATGGTAAGTCTTCTGACAAGGGTGGGGACAAATCTAAAAATGAGTCTTCATCAGGCCCACAAAAACACTCTGGTGGGGGTGGTGGGTCCAAATCCTCTTCAAATCAAAACAAAGAAAAGAAACCATGTAACTTAGTTGGGGTTGGTCTTGTTAGGGAGACCACAGAGGCTGTGTTAGTCTCTGAGGGGGCTATTGATTTAGCCACCTTAGTTGCTTGTCCCCTTAACATGGATAAGTACAAGCAACTACCCCGAATAAATGGTGTTGAGGTTCAGGCCTACAGGGACACAGGTGCCAGTGTTACAATGGTAATAGAGAAACTGGTCCACCCTGAACAACACCTACTTGGTCACCAGTACCAAGTAACCGATGCTCACAACAACACACTTAGCCACCCAATGGCTGTTGTAAATCTCAACTGGGGGGGGGGGGTTACTGGTCCAAAGAAAGTTGTGGTTGCCTCAGATTTACCTGTAGACTGTCTACTTGGAAATGATTTAGAGACATCAGCTTGGTCAGATGTGGAGTTGGAGGCCCATGCAGCAATGCTGGGCATTCCAGGGCATATTTTTGCTTTAACCAGGGCTCAGGCCAAAAAGCAAAAAGGACAGGGTGACTTGGATCCTGGAAGAATGGACCAAGTGCTCCCTAAAGCTAGGGCTAGTAGAAGTAAAACACTACCTACTATCCCTCCCTCTACAGTGGATTCTTCTTCTGAGGAAGAAGAATTTCCACCCTGTGCAGAACCCACACCAGAGTTGCTGGAAGCAGACACTGCTGAGCTTTTGGGTGAACGGGGGCCTGCCAGGGAGGAGCTGAGTGTGGCACAGCAAACCTGTCCCACACTAGAGGGTCTAAGGCAGCAAGCTGTCAAACAAGCAAATGGGGATGTCAGTGACTCTCACAGAGTTTACAAGGAGGACAACCTCTTGTACACTGAAGCAAGGGATCCAAAACCTGGAGCTGCCAGGAGATTGGTGATTCCTCAGGAGTACAGAAAGTCCCTCCTAACTCTAGCCCATGACATTCCCCTAGCTGGACATTTGGGGCAAATGAAAACTTGGGACAGGCTTGTTCCCTTGTTTCATTGGCCTAGAATGTCAGAGGACACAAAGGAATTTTGTAAGTCCTGTGAAACCTGTCAAGCCAGTGGCAAAACAGGTGGCACTCCAAAGGCACCCCTTATTCCACTGCCTGTGGTTGGGGTTCCCTTTGAAAGGGTAGGGGTTGACATAGTTGGCCCCCTTGACCCTCCTACTGCTTCAGGCAATAGGTTTATCTTGGTGGTAGTGGACCATGCCACCAGATACCCTGAAGCAATTCCTCTAAGGACCACTACAGCTCCTGCAGTGGCAAAGGCCCTCCTGGGAATCTTTTCCAGGGTGGGCTTCCCAAAAGAGGTGGTATCAGACAGAGGAAGCAATTTCATTTCTGCTTACTTA
Organism: Pleurodeles waltl; assembly: GCF_031143425.1. Taxonomy (NCBI): domain Eukaryota; kingdom Metazoa; phylum Chordata; class Amphibia; order Caudata; family Salamandridae; genus Pleurodeles; species Pleurodeles waltl. The sequence goes on from NC_090446.1 coordinate 675,645,880, forward strand.
AAGGCCATGTGGAAGGAGTGTGGTGTTACATACAAGTTCATTACACCCTATCATCCACAAACAAATGGACTGGTGGAGAGATTTAACAAAACTCTCAAAGGCATGATTATGGGACTCCCTGAAATACTCCGCAGGAGATGGGATATCCTATTACCTTGCCTCCTTTTTGCTTACAGGGAGGTAGCCCAAAAAGGAGTGGGCTTCAGCCCCTTTGAACTCCTATTTGGACACCCTGTGAGAGGTCCTCTAACACTTGTTAAGGAGGGTTGGGACCAACCTTTAAAAGCTCCAAAGCAAGACATAGTGGACTGTGTACTTGGCCTCAGATCAAGGATGGCTGAGTACATGAAAAAGGCCAGTAAAAACCTTCAGGCCAGCCAAGAGCTCCAAAAGCAATGGCATGACCAGAAGGCTGTTTCGGTTCAGTACCAACCAGGGCAGAAAGTGTGGGTCTTGGAGCCTGTGGCCCCAAGAGCACTCCAAGATAAATGGAGTGGACTCCACACAATTGTTGAGAAGAAGGGTGAAGTCACCTACTTAGTTGACTTAGGCACTGCCAGGAGTCCCCTTAGGTTGCTCCATGTCAATCGCCTGAAACCCTACTATGACAGGGCTGATCTCACCCTGCTCATGGCAACAGATGGGGGACAGGAAGAAGAGAGTGACCCTCTCCCTGATCTCTTCTCTTCCACAGAACAAGATGCTCTGGTGGAAGGTGTAGTACTGGCAGATTGTCTCACTGCTGAGCAGAAAGACCACTGCATAAATTTACTAGGTCAGTTTTCTGAACTCTTCTCTACTGTGCCAGGCACCACTTCTTGGTGTGAGCACACTATAGATACTGGAGACAGCTTACCTGTCAAAAGTAAGATCTATAGGCAGCCTGACCATGTCAGAGACTGCATAAAACAAGAAGTGCAGAAAATGCTTGAACTAGGAGTGGTTGAGCACTCTGAAAGTCCATGGGCCTCTCCTGTGGTACTTGTACCAAAACCTCATTCCAAGGATGGAAAGAAGGAAATACGGTTTTGTGTAGACTATAGAGGTCTCAACCAAGTAACCAAAACTGATGCTCACCCTATACCCAGGCCAGATGAGCTAATAGATACACTGGCATCTGCCAAGTATCTAAGCACTTTTGACTTGACTGCAGGGTATTGGCAGATCAAATTATCAGAAGATGCAAAAGCAAAAACTGCATTTTCAACCATTGGAGGCCATTACCAATTCACAGTAATGCCTTTTGGATTGAAAAATGCACCTGCCACTTTTCAAAGGTTGGTGAATACAGTCCTGCAAGGGCTGGAAGCTTTTAGTGCAGCATATCTAGATGATATAGCTGTCTTTAGCTCCAGCTGGGATGATCACCTGGTCCACCTATGGAAAGTTTTGGAGGCCCTGCAAAAGGCAGGCCTCACTATCAAGGCTTCAAAGTGCCAGATAGGGCAGGGGAAGGTGGTTTATCTGGGACACCTGGTAGGTGGAGAACAGATTGCACCACTTCAGGGGAAAATCCAAACTATTATAGATTGGGTTCCCCCTACAACTCAGACCCAGGTGAGAGCCTCACTGGGTATTACAGGAGGTTCATAAAGAGCTATGGGGGTCATTCTGACCCCGGCGGTCATGGACCCCCGGGGCCAGGGTTGGCGGGAGCACCACCAACAGGCTGGCGGTGCCCCGCAGGGCATTCTGACCGCGGCGGTTTGGCCGCGGTCAGAAGTGGAAAACCGGCGGTCTCCCGCCGGTTTTCCGCTGCCCACAAGAATCCTCCATGGCAGCGCCATGAACAGGATGGCGGTATGGAGTGTCGTGGGGCCCCGTAAGAGGGCCCCACTTTGAATTTCACTGTCTGCATTGCAGACAGTGAAATTCGCGACAGGTGCAACTGCACCCGTCGCACCTTCCCACTCCGCCGGCTCCATTCAGAACCGGCGTCCTCGTGGGAAGGTTGTTTTCCACTGGGCTGGCGGGTGGCCTTTTGGCGGTCGCCCGCCAGCCCAGTGGAAAACCCAGAATCACCGCAGCGGTCTGACGACCGCGGTGCGGTGTTCTGGCGGGGGTACTTTGGCGGGCGGCCTCTAAGAAAATGCCTAAAAAGGTATTGTGGACAGCTAGCTGTCAGAAAGCTTTTGAGGAGCTGAAGCAGGCCATGTGCTCTGCACCTGTCCTGAAAAGCCCCTGTTACTCCTAAAAATTCATTGTCCAAACTGATGCATCTGAATTAGGGGTAGGGGCAGTCCTTTCACAACTTAATTCTGAGGGCCAGGATCAACCTGTTGCTTTTATCAGTAGGAGGCTGACCCCTAGAGAAAAGCGTTGGTCTGCCATAGAGAGGGAGGCCTTTGCTGTGGTCTGGGCACTGAAGAAGTTGAGGCCATACCTGTTTGGCACTCACTTCATTGTTCAGACAGACCACAAACCTCTACTTTGGCTAAAACAAATGAAAGGTAAAAACCCTAAATTGTTGAGGTGGTCTATATCCCTACAGGGAATGGACTATACAGTGGAACATAGACCTGGGAGTACCCACTCCAATGCAGATGGACTCTCCAGATATTTCTACTTAGACAATGAAGACTCATCAGGTCATGGCTAGTCTTATTGTCCTTCGTTTGGGGGGGGGGGTTGTGTAGGAAAGTACCATCTTGCCTGGCATGTTACCCCCATATTTCACTGTATATATGTTGTTTTAGTTGTATGTGTCACTGGGACCCTGCCAGCCAGGGCCCCAGTGCTCATAAGTGTGCCCTGTATGTGTTACCTGTGTTATGACTAACTGTCTCACTGAGGCTCTGCTAATCAGAACCTCAGTGGTTATGCTCTCTCATTTCTTTCAAATTGTCACTAACAAGCTAGTGACCAATTTTACCAATTTACATTGGCATACTGGAACTCCCTTATAATTCCATAGTATATGGTACTGAGGTACCCAGGGTATTGGGGTTCCAGGAGATCCCTATGGGCTACAGCATTTCTTTTGCCACCCGTAGGGAGCTCTGACAATTCTTACACAGGCCTGCCACTGCAGCCTGAGTGAAATAACGTCCACGTTATTTCACAGCCATTTTACACTGCACTTAAGTAACTTATAAGTCACCTATATGTCTAACCTTTACCTGGTAAAGGTTGGGTGCTAAGTTACTTAGTGTGTGGGCACCCTGGCACTAGCCAAGGTGCCCCCACATTGTTCAGGGCCAATTCCCCGGACTTTGTGAGTGCGGGGACACCATTACACGCGTGCACTACATATAGGTCACTACCTATGTGTAGCTTCACAATGGTAACTCCGAATATGGCCATGTAACATGTCTAAGATCATGGAATTGCCCCCTCTATGCCATCCTGGCATTGTTGGCACAATCCCATGATCCCACGGGTCTCTAGCACAGACCCGGGTACTGCCAAACTGCCTTTTCAGGGGTTTCACTGCAGCTGCGCTGCTGCCAACCCCTCAGACAGGTTTCTGCCCTCCTGGGGTCCAGCCAGGCTTGGCCCAGGAAGGCAGAACAAAGGACTTCCTCAGAGAGAGGGTGATACACCCTCTCCCTTTGGAAAATGGTGTTAAGGCAGGGGAGGAGTAGCCTCCCCCAGCCTCTGGAAATGCTTTCATGGGCACACATGGTGCCCATTTCTGCATAAGCCAGTCTACACCGGTTCAGGGACCCCTCAGCCCTGCTCTGGCGCGAAACTGGACAAAGGAAAGGGGAGTGACCACTCCCCTGACCTGCACCTCCCCTGGGAGGTGCCCAGAGCTCCTCCAGTGTGCTCCAGACCTCTGCCATCTTGGAAACAGAGGTGCTGCTGGCACACTGGACTGCTCTGAGTGGCCAGGGCCAGCAGGTGACGTCAGAGACTCCTTCTGATAGGCTCCTTCTGGTGTTGCTAGCCTATCTTCTCTCCTAAGTAGCCAAACCCTCTTTTCTGGCTATTTAGGGTCTCTGCTTTGGGGATTTCCTTAGATAACGAATGCAAGAGCTCATCAGAGTTCCTCGGCATCTCTCTCTTCACCTTCTGCCAAGGAATCGACTGCTGACCGCGCTGGAAGCCTGCAAAACTGCAACAAAGTAGCGAAGACAACTACTGCAACTCTGTAACGCTGATCCTGCCGCCTTCTCGACTGTTTTCCTGGTGGTGCATGCTGTGGGGGTAGTCTGCCTCCTCTCTGCACTAGAAGCTCCGAAGAAATCTCCCGTGGGTCGACGGAATCTTCCCCCTGCAACCGCAGGCACCAAAGAACTGCATCACCGGTCCTCTGGGTCTCCTCTCAGCACAACGAGCGAGGTCCCTTGAATCCAGCAACTCTGTCCAAGTGACTCCCACAGTCCAGTGACTCTTCAGTCCAAGTTTGGTGGAGGTAAGTCCTTGCCTCCCCACGCCAGACTGCATTGCTGGGAACCGCGTGTTTTGCAGCTACTCCGGCCCCTGTGCACTTTCTGAGGGAATCCTTTGTGCACAGCCAAGCCTGGGTCCACGGTACTCTAACCTGCATTGCACGACCTCCTGAGTTGTCCTCCGGCGGCGTGGGACTCCTTTGTGCAACTTCAGGTGAGCACCATTTCACTCTACTTTGTAGTGCCTGTTCTGGCACTTCTGCGGGTGCTGCCTGCTTCTGAGAGGGCTCCTTGTCTTGCTGGGCGCCCCCTCTGTCCCCTGACACAATTGGCAACATCCTGGTCCCTCCTGGGCCACAGCAGCATCCAAAAACCCTAACGGCATGACTTGCAGCTAGCAAGGCTTGTTTGCAGTCTTTCTTCAGGAAAACACTTTTGCACAACTCTCCACGGCGTGCGACATCCATCCTCTAAAGGGAAAGTTTCTAGCCCTTGTCGTTCTTGCAGAATCCTCAGCTTCTACTGCCTAGTAGCAGCTTCTTTGCACCCACAGCTGGCATTTCCTGGGCATCTGCCCACTCTCGACTTGGTCGTGACTTTTGGACTTGGTCCCCTTGTTCCACAGGTACCCTCGTCTGGAAATCCATCGTTGTTGCATTGCTGGTTTTGGTCTTTCCTGCAGAATTCCCCTATCACGACTTCTGTGCTCTTTGGGGAACTTTAGTGCACTTTGCACTCACTTTTCAGGGTCTTGGGGTGGGCTATTTTTCTAACCCTCACTGTTTTCTTACAGTCCCAGCGACCCTCTACAAGGTCACATAGGTTTGGGGTCCATTCGTGGTTCGCATTCCACTTTTGGAGTATATGGATTGTGTTGCCCCTATCCCTATGTGTCCCCATTGCATCCTATTGTAACTATACATTGTTTGCACTGTTTTCTAATACTATACTGCATATTTTTGGTATTGTGTACATATATCTTGTGTATATTTGCTATCCTCATACTGAGGGTACTCACTGAGATACTTTTGGCATATTGTCATAAAAATAAAGTACCTTCATTTTTTGTATAACTGTGTATTGTGTTTTCTTATGATATTGTGCATATGACACTAGTGGTACTGTAGGAGCTTCACTTGTCTCCTAGTTCAGCCTAAGCTGCTCTGCTAAGCTACCATTATCTATCAGCCTAAGATGCTAGACACCCTATACACTAATAAGGGATACCTGGGCCTGGTGCAAGGTGTAAGTACCCCTTGGTACTCACTACAAGCCAGTCCAGCCTCCTACAGGTATGAGCCAATGTCACCATGTCTTAGGGAAAACGCATATGCACTTTAGCACTGGTTAGCAATGGTAACGTGCGCAGAGTCCTAAAACCAGCAAAAATGAGGTCAGAAAAAGAGAAGGAGGAAGGCAAAAGGTTTGGGGGTGACCCTGCAGAAAGGCCATTTCCAACAGTTATGATCTTGGGAGACTCTTGCAGGATTGTGAACAGTACAAAGGTGTAGGTGATCTTTGAATAGACTGTAGTATGCACACTTGCTCTTGTAGGGAGAGGTATAGCTGGAGGTGATCATTGCTAGAGTGTACTATTAACGCCCATTTGCTCTGTAAGTGTTGTGAGTAGGGTATAGTCTTCTCCCGCACCCTACTATACACATCCTTTATCAGAGGGAGGAGTGCTGGGGAGTTCAGTCCCTGGAAAGGGCATAATATGCACACATGTCATCCAAGAGAGAGGTCTCAATGGAGAGGCCAGTCTCTCTCCACACACCCTACTACACATACCTGTCATCTGAGGCAGAGTTGTGGCTGAAGAGGCCACTTTATGTACAATGCCTAATACCTCACAACTATCATCTGAGAGAGAGGTCTGACAGGAGAGGCTAGTCCATGTACACTCCCTACCATGCACAGCCATCATTTGAGACCGAGGTCTGACAGACGAGGCTAGTCCATGTATGCACTCTACTACACACACCCATCATCTAAGAGAGAGTTCTGGAAGGAGAGGGTATTCTCTGTACATGACCTACGAAGCACACCCATCATTTGAGACAGAGGTCTATTAGAAGAGGCCAGTTCATGTACACGTCCTAATATGTACACCCGTTATCTGAGAGAGAGGAGTTAATGGAGAGGCAGTCTCTCTTCATACACCCTATTACACAAACCTGCCATCTGAGAGAGAGGTCTGGATGGGGAGAGGGAGGTCCATGTGCATACCTCACTATGAACTTCTGTTTTCTGAGAAAATGGTATAGAAAGACAGGGTAGTCCATGCAGGCACCCTATTACTCGCACCTTTCATGTCAGAGAGATGTCTGAGGGAATAGGCCAGTCTCTCCTCACACCCTACTATAAACACCAATCATCCAAGAGAGGGGTCTCAATGGAAAGGCCAGACCCTCAATACACACTACTACACACACCAGTCATGTAAGAGATATGTCTTAGTGGAGAGGATACTCCATCCTACATACTACTATTTGCCTACAATGTTGCAAGGCTCTCACAAGAGTAGCTCACAAGCTTCAGGGAGTGAAGCTTGCTGTATGGACACATGCAATCTCACAAGAGGCTTGGAGAGCACGGGAAAATTCCTGAGGCTGCCATGAGGTGTTTTCCGATCCTGTGAGCCTCTCGCAAGACCTGCATGAAAAATTACTGGGACTGCCATGAGGTGTTTTACGATTGAGCAAGGGTCTCACAAGATCATACGGGGGGTAAGTTAAAGGGCCAAGGATAGCCAATAGTTGCCAATCTTATCGCATGGTTGAAGAAATGCTGTAATATGCATGGGTGCAGAACCAGGGATAGCTCAGATTTTTCTTGGTGATTTGGAGGAGAAGGAGGCCTGTTGTGCTCAGCAGAAGCGACTGAATTTCGGAACTGAGACAGACAGTTGTCTTTAGCTGTACATAAGAAACTGCTTAAATTAAATTCAGGTAATTAGAAATATACTTTATGAACTGCATTGAGAAGTGTCAGTAACAGCAGCACTATTTGTCTTTTTATTCTATACAAGGTTTAGTGAATCAAAAGCTGTTTATATAGGTGCATGTTTATTGATATAGGTTTTGAGAGGTAGAGTTTAGAATTTGGAGAGATAACACCAAGTATTGGATGTTTTGTTAAAAAAACAGAAATATTCAATCTTTATGTAGTTGTAAGTAAAAGAGGTAGTGTTTCTGAAATGATAAAACAAAGCATCTGCAATCTGTTAATACTAGGCCTAGGGTTTTTATAAACCTTACTGTGCACATATTTTACCCCTACGAGACATGTGAGTGTAGATATTACCATTTCTAAACACTGTGATCACTGTTAGGAAAGGTGTGTAAAAGGTGTGTAAAGAGGAATGTGTCACTTTACAAATTGTTATGGAACCATGCTTGAAGGCCTGTTATAGCTTAATTGTGAAAACATGCATTAGTTGATGATGTTGAATATGAAGATAGTGATACAGTACTTATAACTATGAAATTGAGGGTGAAAATTGTAAAAACAAAAACTTTAGAGTATATAGTGATGTGTCACTGTTATCAATTACTGATCAGTACATAACTTTTTTTTTTTGGTTTTCTTGTCTTTTTTTAGTTGGAAAATGGAAAACAGAAGTTTTGAAAAACAGAAGTATCATGCCACAAAATAAAAGGAGGAGAAAAATAAAAATTGTTCACTTTGGACGAAAGAGTGAACAGTAACTGTGTGGAAAGCCAAGAATAAAAATCAATTGCACAACTAATGTTGTTATTACTGCCTATGGTGACATTTGTACCCTTGAGGAAGCTTGTTCTATGTAGCTCTACTTGTTTTGATGACAAAGTGATCTGCTTAATTAAACAGCAAAAAGGTGATTTATTTAGAAAAGGAGGGTTGTTATCTGCTTGAGCAGGTGTAAATGCCTGTAATGGTATAACACACTGATTGTTACTAGTTTCTTGGCTGACCTCCTTTTTGCAAATGTTATTTTACTTTAATTGACTCTTTTGCCACGTAGCCTGCCAGAAAAAGACTAATAACGCGGCTATTGGTTTGTAGGCTAAAGTGACTGACACAAAGCAAAAAGAAGATCTATCCGCACCAAACTCCAGTAGTCAAATGAAGCAAAAGGTGAGGAGGTGTTGGTGCCGGAGTGAGGAAAAAATGTTATCAATTAGTTAAGTCTGTTATTTGTTTTGTTTTACAGTTGTTGTTGTAGTTTATTAATGTAGTTGTTGTTATTTGTAATGTTGTTAAAAATGTTTTATAAAAAGTTTAAAGTTACCACTGATTTCTTTCCCTAATAGCTTTTAAAGAATTTTAATATTATTACGATCTGGCAATGATGACTTAAATTCCATTTCCATCTTTAAGAACTGTAACTGTGTTGCTTGATATATATGTGTACAAGGTATTATAAAGAGATTAGGGCTTCTTCCCACTGTGGTATAAAGATTTATATACAAGAAAGAGGTTTTGGCACAAAGGGAAATGCATTCTCATAGTATACTTCGTACTGATCTCATCTAGTGGAGATGGCAGTTCTTTTACACATCTTAGTATGCATGCTTGTCACTCTGGAGAGACGTTTCAGCACAGAGGTCTGTCTCTGTGTGCACATTACTACACATGCCTGTCCCCAGAAGGAGTTGCCTGAGAGAGAGGAGAATTTTTCCTTACATTCAAATGTGTACACTGGTTGTGCAAGACACATTTCTCAACAGAGAGGATACTCTGTTTTATACTCTAATAATGACATTCTTTATCATGAACAGAGTTATGAGCAGAGATAGCAGTCTCTATCCACAACATATTTTGCACATGTGTTACTTTGGGAGATGTCTCAACTGAGAGGGCAGTGTGTTTAAATATTTTTAATATCATAGGCCCTCATTTTGACTTTGGCGAACTTTGGCCAGTGCAGCAGCCTCCCCGCCAGCCCCATTACGAGTTTCCTGCTGGGTCAGCGGGCAATGCTGTAGGGAGTAGCAAAGCAGACAGTGAACATTGTGACGGGGCTGGCCAGGGTTTCCCAGGGGGACCCTGCACTGCTCATGCCAGGTGCATGGGCAGTGAAGGGGCCCACTGGGGCACCCCATCTCCATTAGCCGTTTGATGGCGGTGTTACCGCTTTGAAACCGCTGGCGGAGAAGTGGGTCGTAATCCCCAGGGCAGCACTGCTTGCAGCACTGTCCTGGCGGATTAGAACCGCCAGCACCGCCACACCATCGTGTTGACGAAAAGTGGTACTGGTGGTCTGACTGCGGCGCTACCGCCACAGTCCTAATGTGGTGGTTGGACCGCCGCATTGGCAGCAGTCTGACCACCACCCTGAACCTGGCTTTGGAGCGCCGGGGTTGTAATAAGGCCCATAGTCTCTATAATTGTTATGCAAGATATACTTATAAGTATAAAGGTAATTTCAACTGCATACCTTACTTGTACTTCTTTCATAATGGGGAAATGTGTGATAACAAAAGTAAGTCCCTTTTCACACCTTGATTTGCACAAGCATTACCCAAAAGACATATCACAGGAGAGAGGCCCGTCTCTCTACACACTATACTATGCAGAGTTATCATGCAAGAGACTTGTTTCAGGAAACAGTGCCGTTTCTCCCACAGCCTACTATGCACATCTGTCACTTTGAGAAGAGGTATGATTAGAGAGATACATTTTTCTCAATCCCTACTAGAGACACCTCTTCAACCGGTAAGATGTGTTAGCAGAAAGATTACTTCCTTCTCAGACAGCACTACATATCTCTGTTGTTCTAAGGTGGGGTATGAGGACAGACCTGACTAGTTCACTACACCATAATGTATATCCAAGTTGTCATGGAGGGATGTGTTAGTGCAGAAAAGACGATTTCCCTAAATACTACTGTATATATCTGTCAGGCTGGGGAGAGCTGTGAGTGGACAGGGAAATCCTTTCCCACACACTAATAAATATGATAATTTCCCTGGGGAGAGCTGTTAGTGAGGAGGCTAGTACTTGTTATACTTACTATGGAATAGTGAGGTCTTACATGTGAGGTGAGTACCATCCCCACCCTATGCATACCACGGAGCCTGGAAAATGTGTGAATGGAGAGGCAGCCTCTCTTTACACCCTACAATACACACTGGTTATCTTCATGCAAGGTCTCAGTGGAGAGGCAAGTGTCTTGACTTAGTCTAGTCGTGGGGATTGTAAGAGGTAAGCATAGTAATGAAGGAAAACGTAAATTCTTTCTGTAAAGTATTTTTATGATCTTGCAAGAGTCTAGCGGGATCTTATAAAAAAACGAGTAGCAAAAATCTAATGCATATAAATTATACCTATTACAAAAGGATATGTTCAGTGAAAATGCAAATTCCATTATAAAAGAAGACTCTTGCGAGAGGCTCACAAGCCTAAAGAAGCAAACACTGCACCCTTACAGTGGACATGGAGAACTGTGCCCCTGGTTCTCACGCGAGGCCCACGAGAGTCAACCACACTATGTATGAGAGAATGGTTACTCTTGCCAGTGCCTCGCGAGAGTCATAAAGAAGGAAAAAAAGGGGTATATAGTACAAACAACATACATAATGAAAGTATAGGGCAGTTCTGAAACAGGTTTTCAATTAACATTTTCAACAATTGCTTTGTATTTTTTAACATTTTTATCAACTTTTTTGTATGTTTTCTTTAAAAGAGATGAACAAAAACAAGAAACTGTGAGTAAAAATAGCAACATCTACTTCAAAGCAAAGAGAAAACAAATGTAGAAAAAACTAGCCTGTCTTACCGGTCTTACCTTAGGGTGCGAGTTTTAGTTGCTTTAAAGAACTCTAACTATAACTGTTGAATATCTATGGTTTCGTACAAGTAAATTCAGAACCTAACTATAACGTACCTGTAACTAATTTTAAGAGCTATACGTCATTCTAACCACTGCCACGCACGCCTGACCTATGGCCAGACCCTGAGGCCAACCCTCTACAGGCACCCAACTTTGCACCATGCAGGCCTTCTCCTGTGTGCAGTAGCGGTTGCCCGCAATGGCTGGCCTGTAGCCAGTCCCTGCGGCCAACCCCCCTAACCACCCAACCTGATGCTGTGCACAGCCCTTTGCGCATGCGTGGCGGAAGTTGTCTGCGGCCTCTCTGGGGGAATAGGTGTCAGAAGCTGTATCAGGGTAAGAGTGGCTGTCAGAGTATCTGTTTGGATGTGAGAGTACATACATCAGTGTTTTAGTGGGTGCATCAGAATGTGCCCGGGTCTGTGAGTGGGTGCATCAGGGTGTCAGTGGGTCTGTGAGTGGGTGTGTGATGGTCTGAGTGGGTGTGTGAGTTGGTGCGTAACTGAATGTTTCTAAGTGAGTGCTTGAGCGTCTGACTAGGGCTGTTAGTGAGTACATGAAGGTCTGAGTGGGTTTGAGTGGGTGCTTGAGTGTCTGAGTGGTTTTGCTAGTGGGTGCATGAGTGTCTGAGTGGGTCTGTGAGTGGGTGCGTAAGTGTCTGAGTGGGAGAATTGATTGAAAGAGAGACAGTGAGAGTGAAAGACAGCGAGGGGGAGAAAAATTTAGTTTTGTAGTCTTTGATGTCTGATACACTTAGAATGAATTCTTTGTTTCCAATTTAAAAAATTTAAAAGTATTTTTAAGAAAATATAATAATTAAAAAATAAAATTGAAATGAGTATGCTGGACTGAATTCCCAAAGCTCAGTGTGAAGGTCTATGCCCTTCACACTGAGCTACGGGGTTTTCATTTTTTAATTTAATTTTTTTTGTTATCCGTTTATGGGCTATCTGGGACTGTGAGGGAGCCCTCAAGGGATCACATTCGGTCCCTATATATTTATTAATTAATTTTTTTTAAATAAAATGCCCTTTATGGGCTACCTGGCACTGCAGAGATGCCTTAAGGCTTCCCTTACAGTGACATAATAATAATAATTAAAAAATAAAATTGAAATGAGTATGCTGGACTGAATTCCCAAAGCTCAATGTGAAGGTCTATGCCCTTCACACTGAGCTACGGGGTTTTCATTTTTTTATTTAAATGTTTTTGTTATCCCTTTATGGGCTATCTGGGACTGTGAGGGAGCCCTCAAGGGATCACCTTCGGTCCCTATATATATATATTTTATTTTTTTTAAATAAAATGCCCTTTATGGGCTACCTGGCACTGCGGAGATGCCTTAAGGCTTCCCTTACAGTGACATTGCTTCAGCAAGAAAGGAGATGCTTTGACAGCAGCTCCCTGCTTGCTGAAACATTTCATTTCTTTCCCTTGCACGCATGCACGGGACAGAGATGGAACTTTGGATTTTGACAGCAGGACTTGCTTTACCGGTCCAGCTGTCAAAACCCAAAGTGTTTGCTGTGGCTTGGCTGCAGCCAAGCCACAGCAAACAGCTATGTCCATGGGGATGGCACCCTGGGAAATAGCAGGAGAGGCCTAGAGGTGGCAGTCCCTAGGGCCATCAATGGCTCCTCGAGGGGGGGCCAGGTGGCCCCCATCCAACTAGGAGATAGCCCAGGTTGGTTGGGGGTGGGCCACAGGGTTTGGTGGTCCCGAAGGGACCCCTTTTCTTTTTTCAAATATTTGCCCCGGGGGATGGTGGTCCCCAGGTCAGTGGCGGGGGCTGCATGCCCCCGCATATTTTAAAAGTAAAGCCCTGGGGTGTTGGCAGTCCCTAGGAGAGCAGGGGGGATCAGCCCCGCATATTTATAAATGAAACCCCTGGTGAGGTAGCGGTCCCCAGGGCAGCAAGGGGGGTGCAGGCCCCAGCAGGGATAATAAGGAAAGCCCTGGGGAGGAGGCGGTCCCCAGGGCAGCAGGGGGGGCGCGGGCCCCCCTCATATAAAAAAATGAAACCTCTGGGGAGGTGGTGGTCCTCAAAGCTGTGGGGCACACTACATTTTTAATGCCCCCAGGTCCTGGCCCTCTAGGGGCAGGTGAAAAAAACAAGCACGGGAGCCGTACTTTTAAAAGTAAAAGCTTTTTGCTGTAAATTTGAAAATATTGCGAACTCACAGCAAGAAATAATTAAAAAAAAGTTTTTTTGCTCTGATGGGTAGCCTTGGGATCCCCCCCACACCATTGCTAATGAGTCAGTGTCTCTTCCCCTTGCCCCTTTTCTTTTTTTTACTTTTTTGCTGGGACTCGGCTCAAGCTGAGTCCCAAGATGACTGCCAACACTTAATGGTTTGAGGTGCTGGCAGCCAATCAGAGCTGTGCATTTTCCTGCACCAGCAGGTCGTTGTTCGCAAATTCTTCGCACCAGAGATAGCTAGCTTTCTGCCAAATCCGGTGCAATTCCGGCCTGCGGTTCGGACTGTAGACATGTTGACAGGTTTTCTATTCATAACTCCCCATCTGTTACATATATAGCACTTTAATTGGGATTCAGCAGAAGCCTGCATTTTAGTGTCTGTCAGTCTGTGAGAACTGTACCCTAATCTCTTGTAATTGTCCTGTTTTTAGCCATGGTGGGCACAGCCCCTGTGTCAACAACATTCCAGATTCAGGGACCCTCTTGATATTAGGACTACTGTTTTGAAATAATCAGATAAACATTTGATTATATTTATAAAAAAGTGAGAATGGAGCACACATAGGATAGTAACATTCTATTGTCAGTTCTAAAGTGGTCATAACCCACTAAATTGTGTATGAGAACCGTAATAATATAAATATATCCAAATGTGGTATCAGTGCAATGTACACTTTTTTATAAATTTAGCTTGCTGGTACAAGATCTCTTGTTCCGACACACATGCTTGACAACAGGCATGTTTTGAATGTTTTGAGCACCTATACAATACTCGACATTATAGGAATGTGCGGCAAGTATTAGGTTTTCTGTTGTCTATGAGTTCCCTCGAATGAAATAAACATTTTATTATAGCCTGATCTACACTTGATCCCAATCTGACTAGTGCCTTTAAATCAAAAGCGCATGGGTGACAGTGTTGGCATAACCCCTACGTCTCCCAAAATCTGTCTGTTTTCCAAAATAATTACAGATTTCTAAAACTGACCCAAATATACCACTGTGATTCACCTCAACAAAGGCTAGAGAACTGAGGGCATATTTACAAATGTAAATGTACGCATCTATATGTAAACATACTCTTACACTTTGTAGTAAATGTACTACTTTTGGTTATTCAGCAATTAAAACAGGATGTGGAGCTAAATGCACTTGTGTAAAGATACTATACAGTAAAAATATGTTATGTTACATATTAATGTAAAGTAATGTTATATATTTATTTTAAATGTAGAACAAAATAAAAAAAGGAACTATCAATTGAATTTTGAATTAAATATTCAATTCATTTCAATATGTTAAACTAAATTATTTTTTAAAAGATTTATTTTCAAAAATCCCACCTAAACTAGAATGTTTATATTTAGTATTTGTAAAAATTACTGAAAGTTATGTATATCGTTAATTTAAATTAATGCAATTATTTTTTTTTTAATGAACCTACATTAAAAAGGGCATTAGACTATTTCATTATAAAATATTATTTTGTGTTTAGATGTAATATTTTTGACCTACAATTACACACATATATTTTTTTAATGAATTCCATTGGGATTTAATTTTAAGTAATGGCCTCCATTATTTTCTATGAAATGGCCTGCAGTACAAGTGGTTGGCCTTGTGTGGTGCTGGACTTACTCTAGGTCTGAGCTGGAGTACATTTACTTCTAGAAGTGTTTTTTTTTAATAGGAATGGACTTACTATTTTGCTGAATAATACATGTTCCTAGCTAAACCCCTTCTTAGCACTCTTTAAACGGCTTCTTACTCCTCCCTAATTCCCTCCCTTTCTGTGATATGTATTCCCCGTTTTCCAGCAACCCCCTTGTCCGTCCCACATTCCCTACTAAATTGCAGACGTAAAAGTGCAGAGATCCCTGCAGTAGGAGTGGAGATCTCTGCACAGAAAAGGCCAGAGAGCTGAAGATCGCATGTGGGTTTGTGAATTGCATTTTGTGGTGCATGAGTACTACAACTGTTGTACTACAAATGCAGTTTGTGAATGGGCCCTTTAGTAATGATGGGCAGTTGGATAAATGCTTGTTCAATAGCTCAGAGAAACATGATTTATTTTTTAAAGACGTATGTGTACTCATGCCAAAAGTTTCAGCAGATATATTTCTTATCATAACAGATGTGAAGGATGCCAAGACATAAATGGGTATAATTGACAAAAGGTTTCTGTTAGAAATGGGGTCTTTGGTTGGCAGTCAGGTTACCCCCTGTCCAAGCAAGCACCCTCACTCTAGTCAGGGTAAAAGAGAATCACCCTCAGCTAACCCCCGCTTACCCCCTTGGTAGCTTGGCACGAGCAGTAGGCTTAACTTCAGAGTGCTTGGTGTAAAGTAATTATACCAACACACACAGTAACTTAATGAAAACACTACAAAATGACACAACACAGGTTTAGAACAATAGAAAATATTTATCTAAACAAAACAAGACCAAAACAACAAAAATCCACAATACACAATTCAAGTTATCACTAAAAATGCAAAAAGAGTCTTCATGTAATTTTAAACACAACGCTAACACTGTTAGCATGAAAATGTACCTTGGGTGCATCAAAAGTAACACCGCACGGCCGAGTGTGCGTCGAAAAGGGCTTGTGATGCATCGATTTTACCCAATAGTCAGACCTTGCGTTGTTTCTCCTTTAGTCGGGTTGGCGTGCGTTGTTTCTTCTCTCTGCAGGAGAGGGATGCGTTGATCCAGTCAGCACTCTCGGGTCCGGGCAGGCCTTGCGTAGTTTCTACATGCCCAGTGGTGATTGCGTCAGAAATTCAGGCGCACGATGGTCCGAAAACGACACAGCGCAGGTTGCGATCTCACCAGCCTCCATCAGAGCGAAGCCAGCGGTGCGTCGATTTTTCTGCCGCAGATCAGAGATCGATCTTTTCCCCGCACGGCAGACTGTGCGTGGATTTCTCACTTTTGAGCTGCCAGCTTCTCTTCTCAGGGTCCCAGGAACTGGATGGGCACCACTTGGCAGAGTAGGAGTCTCTCCAGAGGCTCCGGGTGCTGGCAGAGTGAAGTCTTTGCTGTCCCTGAGACTTCAAACAACAGGAGGCAAGTCCAAATCAAGCCCTTGGAGATCTTCACAAGAAGGACGGCAACACAAAGTCTTTGTCCTTTAGCACAGGCAGAAGCAGCAACTGCAGGATAGCTCCACAAAGCACAGTCACAGGCATGGCAGCTCTTCTTCCACAGCTCTTCTCCAGGCAGAGGTTCCTCTTGGTTTCCAGAAGTGTTCTCAAGTCTGTGGTTTTGGGTGCCCTTCTTATACCCATTTTGCCCTTTGAAGTAGGCCTACTTTAAAGCAAAATCTCTCTTGTTTGCGAAATCTTGCCTTGACAGGCCAGGCCCCAGACACACACCAGGAGGTTGGAGACTGCATTGTGTGAGGGCAGGCACAGCCCTTTCAGGTGTGAGTGACTACTTCTCCTCTCCCCCCTAGCACAGATGGTTCATCAGGAAATGCAGGCTACACCCCAGCTCCCTTTGTGTCACTGTCTAGGGAGAGGTGCAAACAACCCCACTGTCAAACTGACCCAGACAGGGAATCCACAAACAGGCAGACTCACAGAAATGGTATAAGCAAGAAAATGCTCACTTTCTAAAAGTAGCATTTTCAAACACACAATGGTAAAATCAACTTTACTAAAAGATGCATTTTTAAATTGTGAGCTCAGAGACCCCAAACTCCACATGTCTATCTGCTCCCAAAGGGACTCTACACTTTAGTCAGATTTAAAGGTAACCCCAATGTTAACCTATGAGAGGGACAGGCCTTGCAACAGTGAAAATGAATTTAGCAATATTTCACTGTCAGAACATATAAAACACATTACTATATGTCCTGCCTTAACCATACACCATACACTGCACCCTGCCCTTGGGGCTACCTAGGGCCTACATTAGGGGTGCCATACATGTAAGAAAAGGGAAGGTTTAGACGGCCTGGCAAGTGGGTACACTTGCCAAGTTGAATTTACAGTTAAAACTGCACACACAGACACTACAGTGGCAGGCCTGAGACATGATTACAGAGCTACTTATGTGGGTGGCATCACCAGTGCTGCAGGTCCACTTGTAGCATTTGGTTTACAGGCCCTGGGCACCTCTAGTGCACTTTACTAGGGACTTACTAGTAAATCAACTATGCCAATCATGGATAAACCAATTAACCATACAATTTACACAGAGAGCATATGCCCTTTAGCACTGGTTAGCAGTGGTAAAGTGCTCAGAGTTCAACTGCCAACAGCAACAGGTCAGAAAGAAATAGGTGGCAGGTGGCAAAAAGATTGGGGATGATCCTGCATAAGGAAAAAAGTCCAACAGTTTCATAAGGCAGAAAAAAATGTTTTGTGTGTGAAAGGTATGAAATTATACCCTCCACCTTCTTCTAGCTCATGACATACCTCCGATAGCTCTTAGATAGATTTAATAACAGGGTGTTAAGTAGAGTTTGGTAGAAAATATATATTATCAGTATGTGGTGGGTGTCCAACCCACTGTATTTAGAGAGCCACTGTTTATAACGCACTTGATGTACAGCAAACAGAACTTCCACTTGTTTTTTTCTGGAGTATCCTGTCCCCTAAACTCTAAAAAAGGGTGTAAGGTTTAACGTTTTGAAGGAGTAAATTGAAATGGGAGAACCAGAATGGGAAACAATTTGTGTGTCAACTAGTTTCTAACACTCCTCGGCTAGCTAGTATGGCCCTGATGTGGGGTTAGGCAGATAGAGGGCATCTGCAAAAATAGATGGCTGTCCTTACCACCTTATTTAGCGTGAATCCATGGCTTTACAATATAAATATGATGGATGGATATCTACCGATGTTTGCTTATGTTCAGCAACTGCCAAACTCTAACGCATGATCTAAGTATCAAACAGAAATATATTGAGTGCACAGAGCTCTGTTGTCCAGATGATTCAAGCTTCTCAGACTCTCCATACTGTGATTCCTGAGAGTTTTTCATTATGATTTTGCTGAAAAGTAAGAACAACTACATTGCTTCCATGAGGGAATTATTTGATTTCTTTACTTAAAAGTTTACGACGTGGTTGAGCGAGAGAGAACAAAAGGTGATGTAAATCCCAAAAGAATCCAAAACCTGTTCATGACGCAAAGGAATATACACAGGGATACCTGAAAAGACATGGATCTTGATAGCACAAGTACAGACAAAAAACACTTCAATATGACCACAACACAAGATCGGTTAAAACACCTACTCCGATAGAAACTTGGAACAACAAGAGGTTAATAGGACAGGAGCAATGCTCTGAATATTTGGCTCATTCCAAAAGAAAAGATTAGACGTTCCCCATGTAGCACATCTAACCATAAGAGACAAGGAGTAACTGCATAAGTGAAGCAGGGGTCTGATCTTCATGTCACCTTATGGCCCCATCTATGGTGATTCATTTTTCGTCATAACTTTAGTTAAAGTTGTGGAATAGGAATTAATACTGGTTTGAGAAGGTAAAGAGTTGTTCATACAAACGTTGCATAGATATGTCTTAGCTACGACCACCCATGACATGCCACAAACACTTTTGATCAGTTTCAAGAGAGTAAATCCAGATAGACCTTTGTAGGTAGGTGTGCCCTTAAACCACACTTATATGTTTCAACGTCAGAAGCATTTGATTTTCTCCGCTATTGATATATGGCCACATACCCAGCGTGTCCAGATCTGCAGGGTCCAAGAACATGTTCTGGTCTCTATTGCTGCACAATTTGTAGCAGATTTCTATCATTACTCGGTTTCAGTACAAAACTCATGCAAGGATCCGAGAAGTCTGTTATTAGGCAGTATATATAACTGAATCATATTGGGAACATCTCTTTCTGAAGAATGCAGTAAAGTTGGCCTGACAATCCGTTTTTAAGGGCACGGGAGCACCGAAAAACAGGGAGGCTCTCAAGTATATATCCACCACAAGGTTAACGATGGAGAGTCCCCCAGAGACCCAATCTTGATTTCTGTTTATTTCCTGACATTCTACAGCACTCATCATAAATCAGGTTTGCAAGACAACTAATCGAAAAACTGCTGCTTCACAGTGTAAGACCTCTCTAACACTATTAATCCTTTAAGAAATGTGAAACCCCTAAAATCTGGCTAATATGCACCCAATGCTTAATTTGCAAATGAATAAGTGCCGGGCCTGTAATTTTGCTCAGAAGCCCACATTCACTGCTACTGACAGCTTCCCACCCTCCTTAATCCACCACCAGACACTTCCTGACCCTTTAGCTCAATCTTCCACGTTCTAGCTTCCTTCCTTTACCACTGTTTTTCCAACTATCTCGTCCTCATTCTTTACCCCTTGTGTGTTTTCCCTTTCATGCTCTTGGTCAAAGTGTGTGGAGGAAAAATAAGTGCTTGTCCCCAAAAGTAAGTTCCAGTGGGCCACACCTTCACCCCCCCCAGCTCAAATCAAGCCCTACATGCAGCACAATTCTATATGCAGTTTGAGGAAACACATAATCCCAGGCAATCTGCCCCTCATTGCAACCACTAGGGCTGAATTAGCGGTCGGACTACCGCCAATGTGGCGGTCCGACAGCCACATTATGACTGTGGCAGTTGCGCCACAGTCTGACCGCCAGCACCATCACTTCTCCTCCACTGGCGGGGCTGGGGGTCCTAACCCTCCAGGGCAGCGCTGAAAGCAGCGCTGCCCTTGGGATGACGAGTCCCTTCTCCACCAGCTTTTACATGGCAGTGCTAGCAGAGGCAGGGTGCAGGGGGCCCCATGGAGGCCCCTGCACTGCACATGCACTTGGCATGGGCAATGCAGGGGCCCCCATGGCCAGCTCCATTGTAATTACGAGCGCAAAGGGTGTTAGTGCATACTACGCACCGCAACATTGCCGCTGGCTCTATTGTGAGCCAGTGTCAATGTTGTGGCCTGTTTCCTGCTGGGCCAGCGTTGACCCAGCAGGTAACTCTTAATAGGGGCCACGGGAAGGGGACTGCACTGGCAGTAACCTCAACCGCGGGACTACAGCAGACAGCCTCTTCCGTCTGCCGAAGTCTTAATGAGAGGCTCTGTCTCAAGCAACTGTAACAAAAATCCCAGACCCAGAGGGGATCGGGTTAGCCTTATCAACCAAAGGTTTCAAATGAGCAAACCATTACATGTACATGTTATACATAAGGCAATGGAGACTGATGGTCAATCTACTCTGATATCTATTAATGCAGTTCAGAACTTCATCAGGGTTGGTGGGCCCTCTTGTCACACTTTACACTATGGCAGTGGAATTCCTCTAACCGAGAACCCTTCAATAGAAATTATATGCATGGAGGAAATTACATCATCGCTGCTTTTCAGATGATTGTTTGTTACTTCTGACATCTAAAACAAGGACTAAGGCCCTGATGTTGATGGTTTTGCTGGTGTTTTGATTGTATTTAAATGTTTTGGATGTCTGCTTTCCTTCATTATCTATATTTGCCCCTCATGTTGTTTCGGTTGTGGAGGAAAAGTCTATTTTTTGTCAGTAAAGACTATACAACCAGCCGCTGTTTGGCTCCAGCTCTTCAGTATTTAATGGGATCATGGCGTTTTACATATCTTTTTTGATTAAACAGGATGAGAAGTTTCTTATCTTATTTTTGGGATGAGAACCTCTAGGTGTTAGATGCCGCTAGTAGTATCTTCTGGAGGCAGAGAGTCTGTATTTTTGCAGAAAAACGTTTTTCATACTTCATTTTTGTAAACACATTTTTTCACATTTTGGCAAATGTTATCATAATTTGAGCAATAAAAGCAATGGGAGTAGCTCGAGGACAGAAGCTTCTGCTGTTAACTGGACACGGGCGCCGACTGGAAGCACAGAAAGCAAGTCCGGCAGATTTTATCAGTGCCAACAAAAGCTCCCCAAGAAAACAGAAAGCAGAAACCTTATGTGGAACAAAGACATAGAAGGTGTGTGAGTATTTGGAATGTACGTGGAACCGTCTGTAAAGGCTTACAACTGAAGCTGAATGGGAGTTGAAGCTAAACCATACCACAATAACTGCAGTTTCTCCTCTGGCGAGTTTCTAGCGGTGCTTCATTTTATTGCAACAGGATTGTTTTAAGGCAGTATGATCAAATGATGGCTGCGACCACACCATATCTTAGTTTTCACTATTCCATTGCCAAATCACCATAGTAAACACACTGACAAGCAGTCCTACTATACAAGGCACAGACATCTGACCTAGCACATCACTTCTTCCCAAACTCACTCAATAATCCTGCCCCTCCCCCTTTTATACCTCCTTCTACATGTGGTAACCCCCGAAATATCCAGTCTAAATGACCACTCCTTCCCACTACCCAGTGACACATGATAACATAATACCCTACTGATACCCTTCTATTTCACATTTTGCCCTTACACCACCATTCCCTGAAATAAGTCACAAGCCACCTGATGCCATGAGGCTGAACTACAAAGTATGAACCTCTCACATCCGCCCATAGCAAATTCTCATTCTTACTATGTCCACTGAATACCTGCTCTGCCTGTAACAAGATAGCCTTTGACAATGGTCACTTTTTCTCCAGCAGCCCCTCACGTCAGTTGTCCCTCACACAATTCACCACACCGGCAAAGGAAGGGGGGGGCAGTCATTCTTCCCAACCAGCTCCTCACTACCACCCCCACTACTACATCAGTCACCCCAATCTTCTTCTGAATTCCTCCGTGCTATTATCATTGGCATTTCCATATTACCTACTCTACCCAGGCACAATTGGACCTTCTCTGATGAACTTGATACTGTTCATGAGTCACTTATCTCTACCACTCCAATCATGTTTCTGGGCGATCGATTTTTTTATGGCCTTTAATAATGAATGACAACATACCGTATTCTCGCGACTCCTCTCTGATAATTTGTTAATCAAGTAATGCTCCAGGAGTATGAAAGATTGTTTGCATTCCTTTATTTTCTGGTATTCTTTATTTTATTTTTTTAAATACGGTTATCCTTTTTTTAACTCTTTCGAAAAGCATGTGTGGTTTTAGTATTCTAGGGCACAATTTCAGAATGCAACAAAAATTAGGATGTTTTTACATTTGTAATGATGAAAAACCAATGATTACTAAACTAAGGTTACTGGTGATCCTTGCTTGGTGAACCACCTCCATCTCTTCGCTGACAACGTTGCAGCCTTCTACTAGGCACGTTGCCGCTTGTTCTCTAGCAGACAGATGCTGTCTTCATCATTAAGAGGCTCATGCGAAGCCTGAAATGACATGGACGCATCAGGAGAGCAGTTTGGTGAGGACCCCAAATATATCGAGTAGGGAATATCATTGCACCTGAATATTGTAGTCGTAGTATCGAGCACAAAACAATGTAAATATCAGCAAGGTTAATAGTAGTGAACTAAACGATAATGGCTCAAGAGCATAGATAAGTGTATAGAGGCAGAATAAGTGGTCTTCACCAGCAGAGGATGCCCCAAACTGTTGGACAGAGTCTGGGGCAGATGGAGAGAGCACAGCGGTCTAGGATGGTAGAGGTGAGAAGTACTAATTTAAAGTGTATTTCTGTATGTCATCGTGTGAGGCCAGGTCCCGTCACCCAGCCGACACAGTAGGGGAGAAATCAGTGAAGAGGGCCATGGAATGGAGGACCAGTCGAAATATACCATTTTACTGCAGATTTACCGCACTGAAGGGGTTGTATATTGTGTTACTTACGATGTGAATAAGGCATATGCTCCCTTCACCTCTTAGCTGCTGGGCCTTCCCCCCCCCCCCCCCAGTGCTGAGCCCTTTTTTGGCTATTTGGGGTAGTTCGCGCTTAGGCCTTTATAACTTTTTGTCCACATAAGCTATCCATGCCAAATTTGCGTCCTTTTTTCCAACATCCTAGGGATTGTAATGGTACCCAGAGTTTGTGGTTTCCCATGGAGGAGACCAAGACATTAGCCAAAATACAGTGAAAATTTTGTTTTTTTTTAAAAAAATGGGAAAAAAGGGCTGCCGAAGAAGGCTTGTGGTTTTTTCCCTGAAAATGCATCAACAAAGGGTTTCTGGTGCTAAAATCACCATCTTCCCACCTTTCAGGAACGGGCAGACTTGAATCAGAAAACCACATTTTTCAACACAATTTTGGCATTTTACTGGGACATACCCCATTTTTACTATTTTTGGTGCTTTCAGCCTCCTTCCAGTTAGTGACAGGAATGGGTGTGAAACCAATGCTGGATCCTGGAAAGCTAAACATTTCTGAAAGGAAACAAAATTCTGAATTCAGCAAGGGGTCATTTGTGTAGATCCTACAAGGTTTTCCTACAGAAAATAACAGCTGAAATAAAAAAATATTGAAAGTGAGCTGAAAAAAACAGCCATTTTTCTCCACGTTTTACTCTGTAACTTTTTCCTGCAGTATCAGATTTTTTAAAGCAATATACCGTTACGTGTGCTGGACTCTTCCGGTTACGAGGATATATAGGGCTTGTAGGTTCATCAAGATCTCTAGGTACCCAGAGCCAATAAATGAGGTGCACCTTGCAATGGGTTTTCATTCTATACCGGGTACACAGCAATTCATTTGCTGAAATATAAAGAGTGAAAAATAGGTATCAAGAAAACCTTTGTATTTCTAAAATGGGCATAAGATAAGGTGTTGAGAAGCAGTGGATATTTGCACATCTCTGAATTCCGGGGTGCCCATACTAGCATGGAATTACAGGCCATTTCTCAAATAGACGTCTTTTTTACACACTGTCTTACATTTGGAAGGAAAAAATGTAGAGAAGGACAAGGGGCAATAACACTTGTTTTGCTATTCTGTGTTCCCCAAAGTCTCCCGATAAAAATGGTACCTCACTTGCGTGGGTAGGCCTAATGCTCGCGACAGGAAACGCAACATTCACACATCACATTTTTACATTGAAATCTGACGTGTTTTTTGCAAAGTGCCTAGCTGTAGATTTTGGCCTCTAGCTCAGCCGGCACCTAGGGAAACCTAGCAAACCTTGGAATTTTTGAAAACTAGGCACCTAGGGGAATCTAAGATGAGGTGACTTGTGGGGCTCTGACCAGGTTCTGTTACCCAGAATCATTTGCAAACCTCAATAGTTGGCTAAAAAAACACATTTTCCTCACATTTCGGTGACAGAAAGTTCTGGAATCTGAGAGGAGCCACAAATTTCCTTCCACCCAGCGTTCCCCCAAGTCTCCCGATAAAATTGATACCTCACTTGTGTGGGTAGGCCTAGCGCCCGCGACAGGAAATGCCCCAAAATACAACGTGGACACATCCCATTTTTTGACAGAAAACTGAGGTGTTTTTTGCAAAGTGCCTACCTGTAGATTTTGGCCTCTAGCTCAGCCGGCACCTAGGGAAACCTACCAAACCTGTGGATTTTTGAAAACTAGAGACCTAGGGGAATCCACGATGGGGTGACTTGTGGGGCTCTGACCAGGTTCTGTTACCCAGAATCCTTTGCAAACCTCAACATTTGGCTAAAAAAACACATTTTCCTCACATTTCGGTGACAGAAAGTTCTGGAATCTGAGAGGAGCCACAAATTTCCTTCCACCCAGCGTTCCCCCAAGTCTCCCGATAAAATTGATACCTCACTTGTGTGGGTAGGCCTAGCGCCCGCGACAGGAAATGCCCCAAAATACAACGTGGACACATCCCATTTTTTGACAGAAAACTGAGGTGTTTTTTGCAAAGTGCCTACCTGTAGATTTTGGCCTCTAGCTCAGCCGGCACCTAGGGAAACCTACCAAACCTGTGGATTTTTGAAAACTAGAGACCTAGGGGAATCCACGATGGGGTGACTTGTGGGGCTCTGACCAGGTTCTGTTACCCAGAATCCTTTGCAAACCTCAAAATTTGGCTAAAGAAACACATTTTCCTCACATTTCGGTGACAGAAAGTTCTGGAATCTGAGAGGAGCCACAGATTTCCTTCCACCCAGCGTTCCCCTAAGTCTCCCGATAAAATTGATACCTCACTTGTGTGGGTAGGCCTAGCGCCCGCGACAGAAAATGCCCCAAAACACAACATGGACACATCCCATTTTTTGACAGAAAACAGAGGTGTTTTTTGCATAGTGCCTACCTGTAGATTTTGGGCTCTAGGTCAGCCGGAACCTAGGGAAACATACCAAACCTGTGCATTTTTGAAAACTAGAGACTTAGGGGAATCCAAGAGGGGTGACTTTTGGGGCTCTGACCAGGTTCTGTTACCCAGAATCCTTTGCAAACCTAAAAATTTGGCTAAAAAAAAACATTTTCCTCACATTTCGGTGACAGAAAGTTCTGGAATCTGAGAGGAGCCACAAATTTCCTTCCTCCCAGCGTTCCCCCAAGTCTCTCAATAACA
Source organism: Pleurodeles waltl (assembly GCF_031143425.1). Classification (NCBI taxonomy): domain Eukaryota; kingdom Metazoa; phylum Chordata; class Amphibia; order Caudata; family Salamandridae; genus Pleurodeles; species Pleurodeles waltl. Next base: position 675,671,600 of record NC_090446.1, read on the forward strand.
ATGGTACCTCACTTGTATGGGTAGGCCTGGTGCCCGCGACAGGAATAGATCACACAACGGTCAATGTTGGCCCTAACATGAGGCAGCTGTTGACCCTGGGGTGATCCATTCCTGACGCAGGCACTAGGTGTAGGCACTCAAGTGGGGTAGTGTTTTTATCAGGACACGTGAGGAATCACTGGGTGGTAGGAATTTTGTGGATCCCAGCATATTCCTGTAGTTTGTGTGACAGAAATGCGAGAAAAATAGAGTTTTTATTCAACATTTCAGCTTTGCAGGGCATTCTGGGTAAGAAACCTTTGGGGAATCCACACAAGTCACACCTCTGTGGACTCCCCTGAATGTCTAGTTTCCAGAAATGTTTGGGTTTAGTGTGTTTCTCTATATGGCTGCCGAACCCAGGACCAAAAACACAGGTGCCTGCCTCAGAAAACCAGTTTGTTTTGCGATAGATAATTTTGATGTCTCCACAATATGATTTGGGTGGTGGAATTTGGGGCTGAACTAAATTGGGGAGCTCCCAAGAGAGCACTCTCTCTCTCTGCTTGCCGCTGCATTCACCTGCTCTCTGGGTTGGGCTAACCCACTATTACCCCCGTTGCACAGACTGTGTTTGCAAAGGGACAGCAGGACTGTCCTCATCACCTCCCTCATAATTTGCTGGAAGAGGAGTTATCGAATGGGACTCCTCCGACTGAAAAATCACTCCCAGAGTCTGCGCCATTGTCCTATCCCTCAGATGCTGTCTCAGTATCTGATGTCTCAGTCTCTGATCCTATGTCAGAGCTGTCCTCTATAACCCGAGTGACGTCAGCAGTCATCCATCAAGATGCTATCTCTTCTATTGGCTAAACTGTTGCTCTAAGACACTAGCCTACGTAGACAGTCACAAAATCGATGGTGTGTGTGAGATACGTGCAACAGTAGAGGCCACCTTACCTGCGCTTCTTCCCTCAATCAGCACGTTCTTTCAAGACTCTCAAAAAACACCTTGTCACATACCATTCGTCACAGTCTTTAGCACCTCCTGCGCCCAGTCCAACAATCATTATTGGTGCTCCCACTCCCTCCTCCTCGGATTCCCTCATTACCACCCAGCAAAAGTGCCCTTCATCTCTCCATAGCCGCCCTCCACCCCGCACATACATTTCATTTGTATTATAGCACAGGTAATGGCTAACTTTACTAATGTACTCAGCTATTTACATAAAATACAGATTTGCTCTTTGCAGTAGGCATATAAACCTTCTGCGCTTCTTTATGACACTAAAACTGCCACTAGACAAGTCTGACCCTTTTGTAGCAGAAACATAATCACAATACTTACTTGACTTTTTTATTGCTGCCTAAAAGCTACAGTTGAAATGCGTCAGTTGAAGTATGTGCATTACTTTGAAGACGCAAGCTGCAACTGCAAGACAACTGGTGGCAAATATATATATAGATCACTTTTATATGTGGGTCTGGTTTTCCTGGGGGCCGATCGTATTGACAAAAGTGATTTATATATATATATATATATATATATATATATATATATGTAGAGAGAGAGAGAGAGATCTATCTCTATATATATATATCTATCTACATAGATATATCTATAGATATATACATATCTATATATATCTATAGATCTATCTATAGATATATCCATGTAGACAGATATATCTACATAGATATATCTATATATATATATAGATCTATATATATATATATATATATACATATATATAGATCTATATATTTTTTAGTTGTTGTATGGTTTCCTTGGGGGCCAAAATGGCCCCCAGGGAAACCCTACAACAACTAAAAAAAATATTGCCCCCACAGGGGGTCGCCCTGCCCACGGGCGACCCCCTGTCCATTTCTTTTTCTTTGTTTTTCTTATTTTTTTTTTAAATAAAATTTAGCCCCTGCGCCCCCCCCAGGGGACACCTACCTTTTAAAAAAAAAAATATACCCCTGGGGGGGGCGGCCCGTTTTCCGAGGGGGCCGACCCCCCCAAGTGAAATCCCTGGTGCCTAGTGGTGTTTCGTGGCCCTGGGGGCCAGGAAACACTTTCAGGAAGGCCTCGTAAGAAAGGGAAGAGTCTCCCCTTTCTTACGAGGCCTTCCCGAACGTGGGGAAGGCCGTTTGTGGCTGTTTTCCCCACTGGAGCAGGAAGCGGCCTCAAGGCCACTTCCTGCTCCAATGGGGAAATCCACAAAGTGACGTCAGCGCACCTTGCGGCGCGCTGACGTCACAAAGGGGTGGGTGGGGGGAGACACGGAAAAGCTTCCGTGTCTTCCGGGCATAAAAAATAAATAGGATTTATTAACCCCCTCCCTGGTGTCGGCCACTGGTCGTGACCCGCACATGGGAGGTAGTGCGGGCGCCGACGCCCTCATCTAAGGGGTTAAGGTGGAAGTCGGGTTTCATACTGTAAAAATCAAAATAAAACTTAAAAAAGTTAATAGTTGTGGAATTAAGAATATGCTATCTATACTTTCCTATATGCACTTATCTTTTGACATTTCTGTCCTCAATATTTTGACCATGATATTAAGCAATACAAATATTCTACACTCGATATTCCAGGTAACAACCCTATTTGCTGAAGTTAAGGTTTCACTAATCAAGTCCTATTGTTTTATTGCAGTAATCAACATCTGTTTTTCCCCGAAGTGACGCTGATCAATATGGATTTAGTGGGGTTCTTCTTGCAAGTGGTATTCCCTTCTGTGGAGGACTTGAGGTTATTGTTACTAGGTACAATCTCTTTCAGAATATGTGCATTGGGCACATATGAGGCAAAGACTAGTTTTGCAAACCTCCATTAGTTCATGCAACATTGACAAGCTAATGATATGGGTGGACATTGTCTTCTACACCTACGTGGCACTAAATTAATCGATTTATATTGTTTATAATATTTCACTGCCCATTGTAATTTTCTACTAACTTGTCTTGCACTTCTAAATCATATTGAACATGTAGGACCACAAAGGTGTTTTCTACACCGTGGCCTTACTGGGTACTGCAACTTCATTTACAAGACCAATGCATTCTGAACAATACCATCATTATTGACGGACGTTTATGAATACTATCAATAACTTCACTTCTGAAAAAATACAAAGTACTTTGAATTGAGTTCAACAGGTGTTCCTAGGTTAATGGATGAGTCATGCAAGGACATATCTGTCTTCTTTTGCCTTCCTTTTTCCGTTGGCTGTAGCATAAAAATAACAAATATGAGATTCTACAAAACCAAAGCAATACAATAGAGAATTAACTTAGAAAAGCATTTCATGTTGTGAGAAGTGAAGTGAAGTATTTAATTCAACTTGGTCAAACAGTCTCATACATTTCTTGACTATCATTAAGGTAGGTGTCTTGTCTGGAATTCAGCTTGTATTCTGAGTGTCATCGTGTCTGGCACCCTTACTGGCGGGTGTATGTAAGAATATCATTAGTAAAAATATCGCCTGACAAAAAACAAATGTGTCCTAATTATCGCTTTCAAAAATATTCCCAATTGGATGTCGTTTTTTTTAATATTGACTCCAATGGGACGGTATTTTGTAAACTATTTTAGGTCACAATATTTCTGTCAGATATGTTGGTTACGATATTCTGGTTCCCTACCTGATTTACAGGCGGTCTGGCACCCTAAGTGGCGTCATGCATGGCTACATGATGGTATCATGACCAACTGATTATCTGGCTTCCTCAGTGGTGTCCTCAAAAGTATCTTCTGTGGTATCCTGACTGTAATACTGTCTGGCAGGTTCAGTGGCATCCTGTGTGCATCCTGTATGGCATTCCTTCTGACAACCAGTGTGGCATGTTGCGTAGTGCCCTGAATGGCATAAATGTGACATCCTGCTAGTGTCCATACCTTCACATCCTTCCAGACATGATAGAAAGGATGATTTTGGTTTACTTGAGATCTGTCGGTCCAGTTGGCTGTACTTTCGCCTCAACATATTTTTCTGAGTCTCTTTTTCAAAGCTCATATTGTCATCTCCATATTTTGGGGCATATTTAAAAGCTCCTTTTGCTGCCCTAGCATAATTTTTTTATGCTTAGGAGGCATTAAGGAGGCCCCCACCGTGCGCCATATTTACAAAATGGCGCAATCCATGCATTGCATAACTTTCTAACCCCTTGCACCACATTATACCTGCCCCGGGTATAAGGTATACAAGGAGAGGCGATCCCACGCAGGGAGGCGAATAAAGATGGCACATTGAAGTTTACAAGAATTCACTGAGTCTTTTTTTCTGTCATTTTAACGCCTGCTCAGGGCAAAGGTTAAAGTGACGCTCCCATAATGACATATGGGCTTCCCTGTGCTTTGCTGGACTAGCGCCATAATTTATGGTGCTAATCCAGCAAAGCGCCACAATAGCGTCATAAATTATGATGCTATTGTGCTAATGTGTGCCACGCCGCACTGTATAGTAAATACAGCGCTACCATGGTGCTGTTAGGAGGCGCAGGGTGACACAAGAAAAGTGGTGTATCAGAGCGGTTGTCCCACTTTCTTGTAAATATGCCCCTTGATCTTTAATAATGTTAAAGTATGAGCTGACAAACTGCTAAAAAATATATGATACCGAGGTGTAATCTCTTCAACCTCTTCAACCAGTACTTCCAGAGGCTATGGGCCTGATTACAACTTTGGAGGAGGTGTTAATCCGTCTCAAAAGTGACGGTAAAGTGACGGATATACCACCAGCCGTATTACGAGTCCATTATATCCTATGGAACTCGTAATACGGCTGGTGGTATATCCGTTACTTTACCGTCACTTTTGGGACGGATTAACACCTCCTCCAAAGTTGTAATCAGGCCCTATGTGTTTGCTTCTGCCACTGTGCTTTCCCAAACAGCTTTTTCAATAAAAGCTGAAGGAAAAGAGACAGAGGCACTGCAAAATGTTTATAAAATGACCCAGGTGACGGCACTCCAGGAAAATTGAATATTAACAAGCACTGGTAAATGCATTAGATTTCACCTGTGTGATTAATAATACGCAGTTTTTTGTTGTAAATTGTAGTTTGATGAGCAGTCGTGCAATATAAGTTATTGGAAGTCTGTTAAAGTATTTTGTCTTGTTTATTGAGAAAGGCAATGCTTTCTTGCAAGCTGTGTTCATGGAATCACAAATTTGCCATAATGCTGTTATAATAAAAGAAAGCACTGCTGTGCATTGCACATGTTCCATGGAGGGCCCAGGGAAGCCGTGCCCCAAGAGCCATGGGGTAGGAACCGCTTGAGAGCATGGGTTGTCTCTAAAGTGCAGTGCAAGCCTAACTGAACTCCCGCCTAAGTTTAGAGTAAAACATGAACAGAGTGAAGAAACAGCTGCCTTTCGCTGTAAGAACGTGTACAAAACCTCTTCCTGTCTGTTTCATACAAGTTCACAAACACGCAACAAACTTGCAAAATATGAGTCCTGTCCAGAGATTCACTAGCAAAAAGAAAAAGAAGCACTTCTGTGGTACAATAACACACCCAACATTCACACTACAAGATATGGGGGTCAGTACAACATTGGCAGTAAAAGGCGCTTCCCGCCGTGCAGAAGACCGACCAACACACCGCTGCGGCTGCGGAAATCCGCCACGGTCATTATGACCCACTGCCCGGAACCTGCCAAAATTCAGACACCCACACAAGTCCGCCACACCAAAGGTCATTGATAAACTGGCGAAAACAAAACTTCCACCGTCACGCCAACAGAAATACGCCCACACTATCACGACACACGAATCCACGCGGCGGTCTTTCAACCGCGGTATTCCAATGGCGGTACACACTGGACAATTCAAAATACACACACCTGATACACATACACACACTACTCCCACACACCCAATACAATACAAAACACACACCCACATCACCCACAAACCCCTACGACCAAAATTCACGAACGAAGGCCAGAGAGAGACACCACCATCAACAAACTAGCATCCACAGGTACACAACACCATCACCCACACAACTTCCACACACCTCACGCAACACACCACTACATATCACTACACTTATCACCACACACTCCACCCCACACATCACCTACACCACCCCATGGCACGGCAAAGACACCCCAGGTTCTCGGAGGAGGAGCTCAGGGTCATGGTAGAGGAAATCGTCCGGGTCGAGCCACAGCTATTCGGAGCACAGGTGCAGCACACCTCAATTGCAAGGAAGATGGAGCTATGGCGAAGAATAGTCAACAGGGTCAACGCAGTGGGACAAAACCGAAGAAATCGGGAGGACATCAGGAAAAGGTGGAACGACCTACGGGGGAAGGTGCGTTCCGTGGTCTCAAGACACCACCTGGCGGTTCAGCGGACTGGCGGCGGACCCCCACCTCCTCCCCCACAACTAACAACATGGGAGGAGTAGGTCTTGGCGATTCTGCATCCTGAGGGCCTCGCAGGAGTTGGTGGAGGAATGGACGATGTACGCCGGCGGTGATGGCACGCACTGCCGCGGACGTGACCGCGGCGGACGTGACCGCCATTTTCTATCACTTCAATCACTCGATACCTGATCTTCGACAGGAGAGGACCTACACTGCAAGTGCTGCTGTGACCTCGGTCTGGAAGAGACAATGGCTCGTGTATCTGGTGGAAGGGCCCCTGCCTTCACATCGGAGGAGTTAGAGAAGCTCGTCAATGGGGTCCTCCCCCAGTACACGCTACTCTACGGTCCTCCAGACAAACAGGTAAGTACACAGGGAGCATGTTGTATGGGCTATGCCTGTGTGGAGAGGGCTGGATGTAAGAAGGAAGGAGGCAGAGTTCTGCGTGCATGAAAGACGGTGGGTGCATGTGCCAGATGGCAAGGGTAGGGATGGGGGCCACTCACTTTGACGGTGCAGTTGGTAATGACTTCTCTTCTTTCCCTGTACATTTCATGTAGGTCAGCGCCCACCAGAAGAAAGATATTTGGCGTGCCATCGCCAAGGACGTCCGGACCCTGGGGGTCTACCACAGACGGAGCACCCACTGCCGGGAAAGATGGGAGGACATTCGCGGCTGGAGCAAGAAGACGGCGGAGGCTCAGCTGGGGATGGCCTCCCAACGTGGGAGGGGTGCCCGTCGAACCATGACCCCCCTGATGTTCAGGATCCTGGCTGTGGCCTACCCGGAGTTGGATGGGCGCATGAGGGCATCACAGCAGACACAAGGGGGTGAGTACACTATCATTCAGCTGACTTTGCGCGCAGTGGAGTTGTCTGGGTGGGGGAGGAGGGCTGTGGGTTTCCCTAGGCCAGGGCGAGTTCCGTAGGCTAGGCCCCTCCGAAAGGCATGGCCCTGTGGCCCCCCACCCCACCTCTGTAGAGTGCCAAGTACAGCTATTCATGCCCCTGTGTCATCTATGTGTGCAGATGTCGTCCATAGCCTTGTAGGCCATTTCCCAGGAATTGCACTGTAGAGCCCAAGAGCGTGGTGTAGTGCAGGGGGCTTCTGTGTCTGTCTTGTCTGCCAACTGTAGTGGTAAGCCATGCACTCAACATGTCTTCTTCTGTTTCCCCCCCCTTTTTGTAGTCTCCCTGTTCTTGTGTGCATTAGCGTCATCAGGCGGAGGAGCAGTGGCACCGGAGCACGAGGGAGCTGCATCCCACATGGCCATGGAGGGCCACACTTCGGACTCAGAATTCACCAGTGGACAGAGGGCGAGGGGAGCTCCACGGCGGGGACAGGAACTGACACCAGCGACACGGACTCGTCCTCTGATGGGAGCTCCCTTGTGGTGGCGGCAACATCTGTGCCCCCCGCATCTACAGGTACAGCCGCCACCCCCCCTACCAGCACCGCCCTCCCAGCAGCCCCTCAGCCTTCGCCCCGTGCCCGCTCACCCAGGAGGGTGGGCATCACCTTCGCCCCAGGCACCTCAGGCCCTGCCCCAGTCACCCCTGCTGCCCTCAGTGAGGAGGCCATTGACCTCCTCAGGTCACTCACTGTTGGGCAGTCTACCATTTTGAATGCCATCCAGGGTGTAGAAAGGCAGTTGCAACAAATCAATGAATTCCTGGAGGGCATTCATTCTGGTCAGGCGGCCCTTCACCGAGCCTTTCAAACTCTGGCCTCAGCACTGATGGCAGCCATTGTCCCTGTGTCTAGCCTCCCCCCTCCAACTTCCTCCACCCAGACCCAATCCCCTGTACCTTTGCCTATCCCAAGCACACCATCAGACCTGCCTGCACACACATCACCACACAAGGGAAGCTCAGGCAAACATAAGCACCACACATCCCACTGGCACACACCCACCCAACAGCCATCCAACTCACAACAGCCTCCAGCGCATGCACCTGCGCCCAAAGTCAACAAACGTACACCTCCTACTACCACCACCTCTTCCTCCACTCCCAAACCCCCTCCAGCTACCCGTCCCAGTGTGTCCAAAAAACTTTTCCTGTCCAGCCTTGACCTTTTTCCCACACCTCCCCCACCCCGTCCATCTCATAGGTCCCGTACTAGCACCTCAGCCACAACATCTCCGGGACCAGTGGTGCCTGTAGTCACAGGTATGTGGTGTGCACCGTCCACCAGGACAGCCAGTGTGTCACTGAGCCACAGCACAGCCAGTCCCCCCCCTGTGAAGCACCAGAAGTTGGCCAGTGCCCGGCGGGAGAGGGGGAAGACTCCAGCCACCCAAGCCGCTCCCAGGGGTCACGGTGGGAGTGTTGACTCAGCTGTGACACCTCCCAAGGTGGGGAAGGGCCACAAGAAACCCGGAAAGTCTGGGAAGAGCAGCACAGTGGAGAAGACCGCCATCATCCCCGCTGCCCAGGAGGGCCCCGCCAGTCCCATCCCCGCTGCCCAGGAGGCCACCGCCAGCCCCATCCACGCTGCCCAGGAAGGCCCCGCCAGTCCCATCCACGCTGCCCAGGAGGCCACCGCCAGCCCCATCCACGCTGCCCAGGAGGCCACCGCCAGCCCCATCCACGCTGCCCAGGAGGCCACTGCCAGCCCCATCCCCGCTGCCCAGGAGGGCCCCGCCAGCCACAGCCCAGCTACCCAGGAGGGCCCCGCCAGCCACAGCCCAGCTTCCCAGGAGGGCCCCGCCAGCCACAGCCCAGCTGGCCAGGAGGGCCTCGCCAGCCACAGCCCAGCTGGGCCATGAAGGACCGCCAGCCCCAGCCCAGCTGGCCATGAAGGACCGCCATCACAAGACCCGCTGGGCCATGATGGACCGCCAAATAAAGCACCGCTGAATAGTGCAAGCACTGCTGAACAGGGCACCGCCAAACCAAGCAGAACAGGGCAAGCACCGCTGAACAGGGCACCGCCAACTCAAGCACCGCTGAACAGGGCACTGCCAACTCAAGCACTGCTGAACAGGGCAAGCACCGCTGAACAGGGCACCACCAACTCAAGCACCGCTGAACAGGGCACCGCTGAACAGGGCACCGCCAAATCAAGCACCGCTGAACAGCGCACCGCCAACTCAAGCACCGCTGAACAGGGCACCGCCAACTCAAGCACCGCTGAACAGGGCACCGCCAATTCAAGCACCGCTGAACAGGGCAAGCACCGCTGAACAGGGCACCGCCAACTCAAGCACCGCTGAACAGGGCACCGCCAAATCAAGCACCGCTTAACAGGGCACCGCCAAATCAAGCACCGCTAGCCCATAAGCGGCTGGGGCACTAACGCAACTGGGACCGTCACGGGGTGAGTGATGCACTCTGGGCACCAGTCCCCCTCCAGAACCAGTGGAGACATGCATCCACTACCTGTGTCCTTAACAGGATGAAGCACTCTGGGCACCAGTCCCCCTCCAGAACCAGTGGAGACATGCATCCACTACCTCTGTCCTTCACAGGATGAAGCACTCTGGGCAACAGTCCCCCTCCAGAACCAGTGGAGACTGTTATCCACTTGAGAGACTGTGGCTTTGCACTCCCCAGGATACAGCAGTGGGCAAGCCACCCACTGGAGAGACTTGAGAGACTGTGGCTTTGCACTCCCCAGGATACAGCAGTGGGCAAGCCACCCACTGGAGAGACTTGAGAGACTGTGGCTTTGCACTCCCCAGGATACATCAATGGGCATGGATCCCCCTCGTGGATCTGGCGTCGTGCACTCATCCGGCTGAGGTGCCCCCTCCTTCCCTTCCCCCTGAGGTGCCTGTTGTATTTCTATCTGATGCCCCTGCAGTGTTCTCTCTGTTTTGATCTGGTATCGAGTGTGGGCCTCGCCCATGCATTTTGGGCCCAGTGGTCCACGGACTATGAATGGTGCAATACCTGGACTACTTTTCTTGGTGTATATTTAATTAATGGTGTATATATGTATATTTTTGCGTACTGCATTTTGATATATTACAATGATTACACTAATTTCCTTTTGTCTTTGCATTCTTCCGGGGGGGGGGCGGGGGTTGGGGGTGTAACTATAATGTATAGATATGTATTGGTGTGTGTGTTGTAGTGGGTGAGGGTGGGGGTGGGGGTGTTGCGTGTGTGTATCCCTGTTTTTTGCCCCCCCCTCCCCTGTGTCGTAGGTGCAGTACTCACCGTGGTCTTCGCCGCCGGCGTTGGTGCTCCTGGTACAGGAGCAGGAAGACTATCGCAGGTAGGATTTGGAGTACCGGGTCCATGATGTCCTCGTTCCTCGTGGAGTGTGTAGAGGTGAGCGTTTTCCCTTCTAAATCCTGTTTCCGCTGTGTTTTTATCCGCGGTGAATCCGCCCCGGAAAAGGTGGTGGATTGGCCTGTCATAATAGTGTGGGCGGTACATTGTCTACCGCCTGTCTGTTGGCGGTGATCGCCGCGCTGTTTGTTTGTACCGCAGTGGCAGTCGGAGTGTTAAAGTGGCTGTCTTTGTTGGCGGTTTCCGCCACGGTCGTAATTCCATATTTTTTACCGCCGACCTGTTGGCGGTCTTACCGCCGCTTTAACACCGTCCGCCAGGGTTGTAATGACCACCATAAAGCTTAATGCCACATGTTTAGAAATTTGCCAATAAATAAAGTGATCGCCATTTCAAAGAGGTGGAGAAAAAAACACCCTGCAGAACGTGGTAGGTACATTAAATTAAAATCAACAAAAAAATGCAATAACCCTACAAAAGCCTATTGAGGTTTACTGGGAAACTACGTTTAGGACAGACAGGTAAAGTGAGGACATTTTAATAGCAACATAACCAGGTTGTCTTTTAAAAAAATGAAATTACAAATCAGGGCAAAAAATAGCCCTAGAGTTCCAATTAGAATCATATAAATACTAGAACAACAATACTATTGTCACCAACAAAACGGCAATGGATGAACAAATATAGGGTAAAATGCTGTAAAACGCCCTTTTTTCTAACACACGTTCTCGAAGACATAGCAGGTATCTATATGAGGGGGCTGCATTATATGTTTGAAAGATTTAACAAACCCATTTTTTAATTTAGGCTCTAACTAGTAAACCCAAGCAACGTTTGTAAAACTAAATTAAACATTTTAAAATATGTATTTTTTATTTAATGTACGACAGACCGTATTGGTCTCTACATCTAAAAAATGCTTTTAAACGGTTTGTGTATGGCTGACGGGTGTAGCATAGGATTTTGTCCCATCGGTCCGCTTGAAGTGGATGGTGGGTGCTGCTTAATACTGTTCACTACTGACAGCCGGGAAGGCCTCTTGGCCTCTGTTTCTGGGGCGTAGTCTGGGCTTTACAACCACACGTTGTGCAACACGGTCAGCTGAGCGCGTTTGGGGCAGGAGCGCAGATGGCATGCTGACATTGTATGAAAAAAAAAAACTGAGTCGGCAAACACGGTTGAAGTGTGTGCAGCCAGGGGGAATGATTATGTAAACAAGCTCAGCAGTTGTGCTGTGCAATGGAGATTATGTAAAGAATCACAGCTTACTCAAGTATTGGGGAGACTAGGTTAACAAGCACAGCATAAGTGCTGTGCAGATAAAACCTTACAAAAAAAGTTCTCCAAAAACAGATGGAAACAGTACTTCAAGGAGTGGACACTGATAAGAGAAGCACATGAGGAACAACAGGATGAAGAACAGTAAAAAGTATGCTACAGCCAATAGAAACAGAGGAAAAGTAAGTGGCAAGAACAGGAACCAATGAAAAGCAAGGGGGCGGGATGAAAGCCCCTTTTAAGATTTATATTGAATACAATAGATTTCCCAAGCACAGCACAAGCGCTGTGTGAGGCGATGCCTAAAAACTAGGCAAGTTTTTTTATTAAAGGACCTATTGTGTAAACTCCTTGATGATTAGGCTGCAGCTGACCTGGCATCTAGTCCATGGAACTGGCCACAGCTTCTCTGGCCTTGAATAATGATGCAATCCTCTATGTTGAATACCTTTGCCTGGCTTTGGTTGCCAAAGCATCCCTAGCTTCTCAGCTGTCCTGGTCTCTGTCAGGCAATAAAATGCATGGATAAACTGCCTTACGGGCAGGTAATACACGGAAGAAGTAAATAAAGAAAACACAGAAATGTATCCAAAATTCACCACTTAAAGTGATGAGGAAAATACAAGAAATGGCAGTGGTGACCAAAGATGAAAACTTTAATGTTCACTATCAAAACGGATCACAAAGGCAGACGGTATTAGTGGAACTGGATTCGTTAACTATTTTGCAAAAACAGAATAAGAACAGATTACATCAAATCAACGCCTAATTGTCTTTCCGTTGTTATGTCTATGATCTTGGGGGGAACTGGGTCAGATACAGTTTTGTGTATTCGGGTGCCCCATTGCATAACATGTACAAATATGGCTAGAGTAAAACTGTGAAAAAAGATGAAACGTCAAACCTATAAAACCTTGACACATGAACACTTGAATTTGTGGCATAGGGTGCCGAGCTGGAAACAATATTTTGCACCATAGGATAAAAACTGATCATTGCTTCACAGCACAATATTTAAAAGGTGGTGCCGGGATTATAGTGCCTGGTGAGTTAAGGCTCCTAAAAACAAATAAATTGTGAGAGATAAAACGAAAAGCCTAGATTGACCACATTTTGAATGGCTTGGAGTTCTTTTTAATGGTTACTGAATTGAATAAACTGACCCACTTTCAAAGGTCTTCTGATATTCTCAAATAAACGGAGCACAACCGTTCATAAACAAAATAATTGTAATAGTTTGTGAGGATTTTGCCCTAGATCATTGTTTAAAGTGTTCTCCAGTCATGTGAGAGCTGGAGTAATCCACGTTAGACCAGGATAATCAGGACAAGTTCGAGCACACCACTAATAAAAAATGATAACAGAGGCTTTTTATTTGACTAATACACCAAGTCAGTATTCAAGTGCTGTATTACTAGGGGTTCCTCTTATACAGCCCAGTGACACCCATGTGAGCCTCCTAAATGATGAAACGCCAAAGTTGCCTCACCAGGATACAGAGCTGGCTATAGCAAATAATACACTGATATTCCTAGCAGGTGCATTACCCCACTGAGCTGGTATCTGAACCTTAGAAACGCATCACGATATCCAGTATATTCACCCAGCATAGGCAGGGCATAACAGCCTGGAAAGGCTGGCATTAGTGAAAAAACATAAATCTGGAGGGTATTTTGTTGTGCCAAACCTCAGGGCTTATACTGTAGTGTATTTTGTTGTTATGTAACATTTATTTATGGCTTACTACCTCTAAATTGGGCTGCTTGGGGTCCAATTCAAGGAGGACCTGGCCTGGCATTTGGAGCTAGACTGTTCCCATTAGAACAGAGTCAAGGCTGATTTGCATTTGACTGGATCCAAACTGAAGGTGGCATGGTGTGTAAAATAACAATGGATTTGGATGCAGCTCGAGTGACTACCAGTGGCTGATATTAATTCAAGCATTCCACTCATAACTTTTTTGTGTACTTTAGTGTGTCACCCTGAGGCAGATATGCACAGGCATGGGTCCTGTCCACACTGTGCCACTGGAACCAAGCTGATCTGGCTGATGAACCCTAACTAGGGTGAAAACGGTCCTGGATTGCTTGTGTTCATGGTTCAGAGAGGACCTGGACTGGCAGTTTGGGAGGGACTCTTTCCATTGGAGCACGGTCAAGACTGATTTGTTTATGGCTGGGTCCAAGCTGAGGTGGCATGGCGGGCAAAAGAACAATGGATTGGGATGCTGTGATTACCAGTGGCTGAGATTAATTCAAGCATTCTTGTGTACTTTAATGTATTCTACTTTGTGGGGCTTAATAAGTCGCAGAAACACATTCAAACATTAGTTCATCATATTCATTATCTGCACCTTTTGGCCAGTGCCCAAAGTGTGCCTGTCATGTGCAGGCCCTGAGAGGTAAGTGGACATTTATTTAAATCAGCCATGGGGTAGACATTGTTTTTTTTAGTAGTGCTACAAACATGCACATTTTCACCTACAGACATATCATACATATATATCTAGCTTGCCTTCATAAGTAATGGCTCACTTAACCCAGTTACAGGTCCCACCAACAATTCCTCTAGGTTTTTGCTGTTAACATTTCTTTTTTACTTGTTAGAAAAATAAGTATTTGCTGTCTAGGGAAAGTCCCCCACCCACACCCTTTTTTGTAACTTTACTACCTAATTCCCTTACCCAACCCTACACCCTAAAACACCCCATGCCCCTACCTACCCTTAAACCCTAAAAAACCCTTATCACCTGTGAGAGTGTAAATTTTCTAACATGTGTATTAATGATTTTGGTATACTAATTATACAGTGAATTAACATGTAAAAACGGGTGACTTTTGAAAATGGTTGCCACAGTTCATTTCTGTTCCTAACTGAGCAAAATTCTAACTAAATGTTGTGTTTATTTTCCATAGTTCAATGCTTATATAAAAGTGTACTTGATGGTTTAATAGATGTGTCCACAGCTACCCCTAGTGGGTTGCTGCATTATGTCTTACAAGGCCATGTTTAACTGAATTCTTGAATAAATTGAATGTTCTATTGTTTGAGAATGTTACTAATAGGTGGTTTCTTTCTCGAAGATGGAAATGAATGTAACAAGTAAGAAAATTTCTTCCTGAGAAGAGAAGTTTAGACGAGATGGAACAATGGAGCTACAGACTAGACAGAAGAGGAAAAGTTACTGTTGAGAATATGTCCTGGTTAATGTGACGTCGTTCCATTTTCAGTTATCAATTAGAATTATTATTGGCTGAATCGTAACCACCCCATGAACTGACCACTCATAAGCTTTTTGAAGATTAGTATAACAACCTGAGTAGGATTTTCTTTAGTCAGATTTTGAGAGGAGAGTCAGAATTTGAGATTTGAGATTGAAGTCGTAAGCTTTCAGACTTGAGACTGCAGACTTCCAGAGATCCTGCCGATGGTCCGATTCGTATTAGCAGTGTGGGTTTAGCTGTTATTAGGCCTGATTCCTCTGAAAACTTACCTGATGATGTCCCCTTGCTGAAGTAGTCTATGTGTTGTTATCGTTGGGGTAAAGTATAAAATTGTAATGTTATATGTGTCTCTTTTGCTTTGCAGGTACCAGCTGCAACTTATACTTTGATTGCTGTATGTTAATTACGTTTTTTTATAATAACCCGAGTTAGAGAGATTTTCCTAAATTTATGTTTCTAAATTCTTTTTACATGAAGCCAAACGTGTTAATGCTAATTTGTGGTTAGTGAGGGTATTAACATCGAATGCTCAAGATTTATATTTACACTCTTTGAATGTTGTACTAATGCATACATTGCCGTTATTGCCGATTTTGGTGTTGCTAATCAGTGTTAATATTTTGGAGATTATTTGCTTGACTCTTTTGATTAAACTAAGACATATTAGATGTTCTAATCATCCACTATTAATTCTATATGCTTACCACTTGTGTTTGAGAGTTATTTTCGTTACAATAGCATTGTTAATCTAGGGAAATTAATTTTATAATTCTTCTTAATAAACTGGTGTGGTTATTGTTTAAGGTTCAAGATCTTTGATTATATTGATTATTGTTGATGATTACATTCCTGATTGTTGACATCCCCTCAATCCTATGTCGCTTCGATCCATTGACCTATTGCGCAGAATCCACTAGTTAGTTTAAGCAATAGCTAGGATTTCGTGGCGCTGCAGCACACCCAATACACCTGCTCAACTCAAATTCTAAAAACACCCTTTCCACCCAACACGTTTACCCAGCAACTGAACCCTAAAACTAAAATTGTTACCCTATGCCGCTACCCACCCCTAAACTGACCCTTACCACCGAACACCCTTACCCGCTCGTAACCCTAAACCATATATATCATATATATGTGCATGTGTGTATATAATTCACTTAAAAAACCCAAAGTTACAGGGACGCTATAGTTAGGCTCCCATTTTAAATGTCCAAACCATAGAAATTCACCAGTTATAGTTATAGTTACCTCAAGTAACTATAACTCGTGCCCTAAGGTAAGTATAACTCACACCCGCCAAAATTCTGATCTCTCTCCAGAGGAACATTAACCACCAGAGTTATCTTGAAATTTTTATTGTTGCAGTAAAACAGGTGGATACACAATGAACTCTGTGGCAGGTGCTTTTAAAAGTTATTTGTAAATGACCCACCCTGTCACCCCCACCGAGGTCCAACTCAAGGTGCAGCTGCATCAGTCGCACCGCTCTACAGCCGGTCCTGCAGGTAGTAACAGGCGGAGTACCCTATCCATCTGAATTGGCCTATGTACTGAAATCGACAGAATGGCAGATCAGCAGTTGTGACACCCTCTTGTGAAGTGATGGCCGTGGGCCTGGAACAGAGGGAGTCTGCTTGCAAATGTCTAGAGCTACCAACCCCACACTGCTCTGTTTTGTATGGACCAACCTAATAAGACTACACACTGCTTTGTAGAACCTCCATCCTATTTGCCTTCGTCCTTTTCTTCAGATTCTAACTGGTGCACAAATTCTATACAATGCCTCTAACATGCAATGACGATCCTTCAGTTTGGGTGAGGAGTACCTCTTGTCTCCAGACAACACCAGTGGTGTCCGAAGGCAGAGGTTCTACGACTTGCAAGCCTGATAGGAAAAAAAGAGGATGGAAAGATTTTCACATTAAAGACATGTTTTAAAAGGGGCCGATTAAGAAATAGGGGGTGGGGCAGGCTCGACCCTCCTCCCCCCAAGTGATGGTAAAGGATGCTGCTATTGGATAAAGCTGCTTCAACATGGGACCAGACAACAAAATAACAAAAGGTTTCATTATTCAAGTCTTCAAAGAACTCACGTAAGAGATGATTTTAGTTAAGACTGATTTGACACACAAATTAAGGGAAATATAGAAGGACGTTGCTGAGCTGAGTGGCAGGGTATGTGCCATGAAAGGGAATGTGGTCGAGCAGCAGCTCTCAGGCCAGGGGTACGCTGCCTGTTCGCAGTGCTGCAGAGCGCGCCACCCCCACCGCAATGTGGGGGCTGCGGTTGCCATTGTTACCCTTACTGGCGATAGGCGAGGGTACAGTTCCATAGTCTTTAATCACAACCAAAAATGTAAAGATTCGTGAAGTGCACTGCAGACGCCAAGGCCCAGTTGCTAAAAAAAATAATAAGCAATGACAAACTAAAGCCTAAAACCAAATCACATAACACGACTGGAGTAAATGCTTTCCATTTAGACGCCTGTTTACACGCGCCCATCGCGGGACTTCATAAATATTGCAGGAATTTTGTGAATCGCGAAATCGCTATATCCTGAAGGGTCTGATTTTAATGGAGGTACAATGGACAACAAACAAGTCACATTTTGACGTAAGTAACAAACAACAAGCAAAGGAAATATCATTACAGGAATCAGATCAAAAGTTAACCTCTGATAACGCGTCCAGCCCTTATAAATTACCTGTACCTGGACACGTTGGAGGTCGGTGAATCTTTTAACCGAGTCGGGCTCTCCTCATCCTAAATAGTCGAGTCACTCAGATCAATAATCAATAACTATTGTAATCGGTAATCAATACTCAATTAATAGATCAATATAGCACATCAGAAATCAATAACAGTTGGTATTTCGGCGCACCATGACCTGGCAGTCATGAATAACCACACCAGTTTATTAAAAGTTAGTTAATTTATTTCCCTATATTAACAAAGCTAGCACGATGTATATATGTCTCAAAACCAATTGATATATGTATATGAACATTACTAGCTGTCCATAACGGCGGAAGAAACGCAATCTACGTAAAATCTGAATAATGATACACTCTGTTATAGCAATGCAAATCACCAATATGACTAACTGTATTTGACTAATTGCATACATTGGTCAGCATAACAAGATTTCAATTTGGCATAGTACATTGAATGAATACCTCGACTAACCTCTAATTAGCAGTGGCATGTGGGACTTCATGCAAAACGAATTTAGTCAACACAAATTTGGAAAACTTCTAGCTAGGACTCTATCAAAATTAGCAGTTGGTACCTAAAAGGAAAAAAAACACAATGCATAATACATTTATCCTTTCATATTTACCAAATACAATCAGCATTCAAGAAAAGTCTTCGTCCTTCAGGTACCGGTCGATCAGCATGGGGCAAATTTCAAAGGGGCAAAGTTAAGGGCAAACTTCCTTGCAGCGGCAAGGAGAATAGGGCAAAGTTACTGCATGGGCAAGACAGGGGCAAATCAAAGTTAAAGTCTCTAGGGTGAGAATTCTTAAAGTCTCTTTCTCTCAGATAGAGAAAAGGGCATCAGGGTGTCGTCCAAAATGGAGTCTGGCATCAGGCTTCAAACTGGCATCGAGGAAAATGGCTGACTTCTCTTTGTCCGGTGGGTTTAAGTAAGAAACATTCCAAATTCTGCAGGGTCTTCCATTGGAGGGTTCATAGGTTGGCTTCAAATTGTCCAATCAAAATTGTCTTTTACTAGCGCTCATTTATGCATACACTGTCCTTGGAGCCTTGGAACATAAATTGTAACATGGTTTGCCAATTATTTTACTATCTGTACCTTCATTGTCCGCACCTGCAGAGACTGACCTTGTATCAAAGGGGATGAAACCGCCCTAGCACGAAACCTTGGAGATAAGTGTACCAGTCAGCTCTACTGGAAAAATACAACTTCAAGCAAGAATATATGTTTCATTAGTTCAAGGAAAAACCACGCAGTTAAAATTTGAAACCAGGCAACTAGGCCAAAGCCTGTACTAAATTTAAGCTAAGCAAAACAGTTTTCAAACAAGAAATCATGGCATACATTTGCGATTATGACGGATTACTACATTTTCAATACTTCATGATTAATAAAGCTCGTTTACAATGATGGCGAACTACCCCGAGGGCACAATTTCCCTCGTACATTATTTTCTTTACTAAAATCACACTACATTACATGTTTTGATTATACGATATGTATGAATATATGTCGGACCTTCTTTTCCTGCGTCATCAATCCCTCCTCTGATGACTAATTATGTCATCACATCAAATCTACCCACAAATTTTATTCCATTAAAATTCTGTATAGTAATTTGGCACTTCAGTCAATTCCCTTTTTCTTTTAGTCCCTTTTGACTTTTCTCGATATATTTCCACCATTTTGTTCTCTATTTTCTCTTCTCTTTTTCTTTTGTTCCTTGCTTTTAACATTTTGAAAGCTTTCCATATTCCCCAAGAACCTAATAAACAAATTAATATTATCAATATTCCCTTTACTATTTTTAGTAACAATCCGTTCCAAACGTTGCTGAGCCAATTTCCCACAGAAGCAAATCCTTTTCCAACTTTCTCCCAAACTCGGGGTTCTTTCAATTCCTTTAAATCTACACTTTCTTTAGTTAAATTTGTAAGCATCGTTCTAATTTTTCCACTGCTGTCTGGTATATATGTACAACAGTGACGTGTACCAAGCATTTTGCAAACGCCGCCATCCTTTGCTAAAAGAATGTCTAAGGCAAGCCGATTTTGAAGAGTCATAGCTCTTTCTGCAGCAAGTTCAGCATCCATCAGGATTATAGCTCCTGAAAACTTTGTCAGTATGTTATCCACAATAGTAGACAACTTCCGTATTTTGATTGAATTCAATATGACTCCTACTGAAGGAATCAATGCTCCAAATATATCTCCTACCACACCAGAAGCTGTCTCCCTTTTCTGAACATGATGTGATTCAGACAGCCTTGGAAATTTCTTTAAGTCGTCTAGTTGGTAAACCTTTGGGAACACTATTCCCAAGTAACACCTCCCATACCATCCTTTAGGAAGACGATAATAGGCGTTGAGTCCACAAATATAATATACTCCAGGAATAACTGGGTCTTGTCCATTCAGCATGAACGTCCACTTAGATTGAAATGCATATGTATGTTTGCATTCACTCGTTCCCACAAAAACTGTGTCATAATATGATTGAAATCTATGTATACAAAATCTCCCTACGTGCAATGTATCTAAAGCTATTTTCCCTTGTGCCTTTATTGCAGCAAAAGCATAATTATCTACAGACGTTCTTTCGTGTAATTCCCTCTCTAATTTCTCCTTCATTTCATTCTTCCTATCATCAGTGCGGTCTAAAAATTCTATTTCTACTGGTGAAAGCTTGCATGTAAGGTTCTCTCTATGTGCGTGAGCTGTGTGAAAAGGTGACATCGGTTCGAAGAATTCCCTCATTAATTTGGCATACCAATCTCTAGCTATTTTACTTAGGTGCCCTATTATGGGGACATATGCAAAAGTAACATCGTAATTAGTGTAAAAATAATGAATGTCCTTTTGACCATAAAATCTGGAAGCTACTATACTACATGTAATTCCATACGTAAGAGGCATGCTGTGATACGTTATCCCTTCCACTACTGAGGTAGGTATTTGTGTACACACATAACAATCTTTCGCATCCATGGTCTCAACATACTCACTCAGTAAGCGATAGAAAACGTTAGATGAAAGTTCCTTCTTATCATGCAAGTGTCTCTCGTCTTGCTCGAGTCTCTTCAGAGCTGTTAGTTCAGTAACGATAATAGGTTTAGAAGTAGAAGCATCATTCGTCTCACTCTCATTTTTACCATGCATTCCAAGAACTATTGCTACAATGATTAGTACGCATGCGGTTATTAAGCCTATACACATGTATTTACAACACTTCATCTTACGCCCCTGTGTAGTGAAGCTAGTCATGATCTGTATAGAATCAGAAAGTTGAAGACACTTTATCAAAGCGTGTTTGCAGGTATTTACAAAGCTGAACGAGTTCAATGTTCACACAGTTTTCTTTAGCAGCTTAGTCTCTTATCGGTTAGCAGCGTTGTCTCAAAATCGGTTTCAAAGTCAATCAAGTTAGCAATGTCTTAGCCGGTTGAAAAGTCAATCAGGTGATCAGTGTTTTCAATCAACAGAGTCCATAAAGTTTTTATTTCCAAAATTAAGTTCTGCCTCTTCGTTCTCAAGACTAAGGGATACAAATTCGTCTGACCAATCGTTATTAGCTACGTATGCCCACTCCGGACCGGAATACCTCCTGCTCGGTATCCTTTTTCTTTTCAATTTTGCATCTCTCTTTGATTCTTTCTCACTGGTACTTTCCTCTTTGGCCAAGTCCTTTCCTTCACTTGGTGTTGGTACTACGACAGACACTTCCTTTCTTTTCTCTTTCACTCTTGGCCCTTCACTGTCATTCAACGTTTCTCTAGTTCTTAATTTTACTGGCGATATGCTTGGTCTCCTTTTTGCACTGTGTCCACTTGATGGACCTGCAATTTCTTCTGAAGGAGTTTGAGCAGTTTCGTTCTGTTCTGCCTTGTCCCCTCCTTCTGGGGAGTCAATCAGGTTTTCCTTTTCTTTTTCTGTATCGTCTGCTTCTGGGAAAGCCCTCCTCTGATCAGGCTCTCCTGCTTCTTCACCTGTTTCGAGCCCTTTGTCACCGTTATTTTCTTCAGGCTCTTTGTCACTTTCAGCTGCTTCAGGCTCTTTGTTACCTTCAGCTGCTTCGTCGCTTTCTGAGGCTCCTCCTTGGTCTTTCCCAAGTGAATCAGTTGCTTCGTCCTCAGAGAATATTTCTCCCTCCTCTATTTCTGCCTGTTCGCTTCTAGTTCTTTTTCGCTCTGTCTCAGCGCTTGATACTTTGTTATCAGGTACTGGCAACTTCAGCGCTTTAACTTCCTCATCTGTGGGACACAACACCCTCTCTGTGTGACTGGCGTGAATCCAGTTGGGAACTCCCGCACACTTCACAGCGGTGGTAGTCGTCAAAATCACTTGAAAAGGTCCTTTCCAACGGGGTTCCAAACACGACTTCCTCACGTGCTTCTTTATCACGACCCACTCACCTGCTTTCAGGGCGTGTCCTGGACCTTGGATCGGTGGCAAGGTGGTTGCCTCCACCTGGTGAGAGAAAGAGCGAACCACATCAGCTAGACCTTTGCAGTAGTCTAACACCATATCATCTGTAATATTCAAAAGCGCATTTGCAGGAACTGCTGGAAGTCTCATAGCTCTGCCCATGAGAATCTCGTGTGGGGACAGTCCAGTCTTTCTGTCAGGGGTGTTTCTCATTGACATTAGTACCAAAGGCAATGCGTCAGGCCATTTCAAGTTTGTTGATGCGCATATTTTTGCCATTCTCGATTTCAATGTGCCATTCATTTGCTCCACTAGACCTGATGCTTCAGGGCGGTAGCTACAATGCAGCTTTTGCTCAATGTTCAGTGCTGCACAAAGCAATTTTACTACTTCATTATTGAAGTGACTTCCCCTATCTGATTCTAAAGAGATCGGGAATCCAAAACGTGGTATTAACTCTCTCAAGAGTAGTTTTGCAACTGTGAAACTATCATTTCTGCGTGTAGGGTATGCTTCAATCCAGTGACTAAAAATGCACACAACCACCAACACATACTTCAAGCCTCCATGCACAGGCATCTCAATGAAGTCCATTTGCATCCTGCTGAATGGACCCCCTGCCCTTCCAATGTGGCTCAAATTTACTACGGTTCCCTTCCCTGCGTTCATCTGTTGGCAAATGACGCAACAGTGGCAAACTGCTTCAGCAACTTGACGGAATTTGGGGTTAAACCAATCAGTTTTAAACAACCTAATCATGGCATCCCTCCCAAGATGAGCTTGTCCATGGTAAAATCTGGATATCTGTGTCAAAAGGCTGTTTGGAAGAACGAATTTCCCTTCACTTGAAACCCATAATTCATCTAGTCTCTTTACACATTGTGATTTGGTCCACGAGAGTTTCTCATCCTCACTGACATCATTCTGTAAGGATTTCAATTCGTCCATTGTATCTACCACTTTTAGAGCAAATATTTCGCTTGGTTCGAGTTCTGGTTCACTTATCAAATTCCATTCATCCCTAAGCAATATACAGTTCAATGCTCAAAACCTTGCGACTTGATCCGCATATCCATTTCCCAGAGAAACATAGGTGGTCATTCTGACCTCGGCGGTAAAAGGCGCCTACCGCCGGTCAGAAATCCTCCATAATTCCGCCGCGGTCGCGGTAACCCGCCACGGTC
This sequence comes from Pleurodeles waltl, assembly GCF_031143425.1. NCBI lineage: Eukaryota > Metazoa > Chordata > Amphibia > Caudata > Salamandridae > Pleurodeles > Pleurodeles waltl. The sequence continues at coordinate 675,695,036 of NC_090446.1, forward strand.
ATTCTGACCCGCAGCAGCCAAACCTCCGAAAATCCGACAGCCACAACAGACCGCCAGACCAGCGGTCGGCGGAAAAGTGGAGGTGACCAAACCTCCACCGTCACGCCAACAGAAATACGCCCATGCCATTACGACCCACGAATCCACGCGGCGGTCTTTCAAACGCGGTTTTCCATTGGCGGTACACACCGCCGCGGTCAGAATACACACAAACGAACAAAACTCAGCCACATTGGCCGATTTGAATTCCACACACCTGATACACATACGCACACCACTCCCACACACACAATACAATATAAAACACACACCCACATCACCCACAAACCCCTACGACCAAAAATTCAGAAAGAAGCACTGAGAGACACATCAGCGATCACAGAATACCATCACACAGAGGCACACTACACCATCACCCACACCATATCCACACACAAAACAACACACACCACCACACTCAACACACTTAACTACACATACTCCACCCCACACATCATACACACCACCCCATGGCACCCCAAAGACACCCCCGCTTCTCAGACGAAGAACTCAGGGTCATGGTGGAGGAAATCGTTCGGGTAGAGCCCCAGCTCTTCGGCACACAGGTCCAATACACCAGCATTGCCCGGAGGACGGAGCTATGGCAGAGGATCGTCGACAGGGTCAACGCTGTGGGACAGCACCCCAGAAATCGGGAAGACATCAGGAAGCGATGGAACGACCTACGGGGGAAGGTGCGTTCCATGGTATCCAGGCACAACATCGCCGTGCAGAAGACTGGCGGAGGACCCCCACCTCAACCCCCACAATTTACAACATGGGAGGAGGAAGTCTTGAACATCCTGCATCCTGACGGCCTCGCAGGAGTCGGCGGAGGAATGGATACTGGTAAGTTGAAGCTTCACTACTGCTTCCCCCCCACCTGCATGCCAAATCATACCCTAACCCTCACCCCCATCCTCGAACCCCACCCTCACCCCCACCCTCACCCCCACCACCATCCTCACCCCCACCACCATCCTCACCCCCACCACCATCCTCACCCCCACCCCCAGCACACCTATTCCCTGCCAATGTCTCACCATCACAACCCACACATCCCAAAACCTAGGCCTGCATGCGTCCATTAAGCATGGACACCCATCACCAAAGCATGCCCAATGCATATACACATCCCCCCCACAAGCCACCCTCACCAAAGCCCCCACACACGAATGCCAGCACTTGGGGACATGGGAACCCACAGATACACCCATATGCCACACATTGAAACTATAACCATACCTCTATACCCCTGCAGGACCCGACCGTCAACACACCGCCACGGAGGGCCCAGAATTCTCCACACCCCCCACCCAAGAGGCCGTCAGCGATGACAGCAGCTCTGTCGACCTGGACACTGATGACCAGCCCGGACCATCGGGGACCTCTGGACAGTCGGTTCCCCTCACACAGGCACAGGCCACTACAGACCCAAACCCCTCTGGGAACACCAGCACAGCTCCCACCCAGCGGACCCATGCCTCTGTCTCCAGGGCGCGTCAATCTGCGGTGTGTCTACCACTACAGGGCACCCAGGATAATCCACCACCCCAACAACAACAGGGACCTGGGGGCAGTGGTAGTGGGCACACCGGCCAGGGGGCAGAGGCCCAGGGAAACAGGGCAACTCGGAGGGCAGCTGTGCGACAGGGGGGGGACGGGCCCAGGGAACCCACTCTCCACGAGGCCCTCACCACCATCATGGGAGCATACAACCGCTCCCAGGAGACGATGGCGACGGTACTGGCCCGGTTCCAGGAGATCCAGGTACTGCAGGAGGAACACTATCGGGGGTACAGGGAGGACATCCGAGCCCTCACCTCCACCCTGGTTACCATGGTAGGGCTGCTGCAGGACCTCATCAACACCAGGACGGACACTCAACAACAACAAAGGGCCCCTGCCACTAGCATGGACCAAGAACAGCCAACCACCTCCGCCGGCGCTAGTGGACAGGAGGCCCCCGCACAACAGCAGCCCACCAGACCCCCACCTCCTGCAGGAGAAGAACCACCCCGCAAGAGGGCCCTGAGATCTCGCAAGAAGACAGAGTAGGATGTCAAGACCCCCGCCAGCAAGGGATACCACCTGATGTCAGCCCACTGTCCCACATTGTCACCCTGTCCATCCTTGAACTGCCCATGCTCCATCTCTCCACAGGCCTCTGGACAATGCACCTGTGTGACTGTTACTCTGGACTCTGCCATGGACATTCCTTCACCATAGCCCCCACCCACTTGAAACCACCCATCCCATTTTGAGCACTGAAATAAACACCTATTTTGCACAAAACTATCTGGAGTCTGGCTGTGATTTCAAAATATTGTAATTGACATGACATTGCAAATATGTCCTTGTACATAGTGAAGTCAACAAACAGCTGCCACAAAGCTGCAGTCCATGGGGAAACGAAGCACAGGACTCGTAGTGGGGACCCCAGATCTGAAATAGGGAGGGAAAAGCCACAACTCAGTCATCATACACTGGGGCAAATAGACAGGCAGCAGAGATGCAGGAGAGTAGTTCACATTTACTAAATTATGTTTGAATTGTTACCTGTGTCCTATTGGAAGTACTGTTCAATGATTCTGTCCCTGTTGTCTGTTTCAGCCCCGTCGTCTTCCTCCTCGTCACTCTCCACAGGTTCCACAGCTGCCACAACACCACCGTCTCGACCATCCTCCTGCAGGAAAGGCACCTGGCGGCGCAAAGCCAGGTTGTGAAGCATGCAGCAGGCCACGATGATGTGACACACCTTCTTAGGTGAGTACATTAGGGATCCCCCTGTCATATGCAGGCACCGAAACCTGGCCTTTAGGAGGCCAAAGGTGCGTTCGATCACCCTCCTAGTACGCCCATGGGCCTCATTGTACCGTTCCTCTGCCCTGGTCCGGGGATTCCTTACTGGGGTCAGTAGCCACGACAGGTTGGGGTACCCAGTGTCCCCCAATAGCCATACACGGTGTCTCTCTAGCTGTTCCATCACGTAAGGGATGCTGCTATTCCTCAGGATGTAGGCGTCATGCACTGACCCTGGGAATTTGGCATTTACATGCGAGATGTACTGGTCAGCCAAACACACCACCTGGATGTTCATGGAATGGTAACTTTTTCTGTTCCTGTACACCTGCTCCTTGTCTCTTGGGGGAACCAAAGCCACATGGGTCCCATCAATGGCACCAATGACGTTGGGAATATGTCCAAGGGCGTAGAAATCACCCTTCACTGTAGCCAATTCGCCCACCTCAGGGAAAATGATGTAGCTCCTCACGTATTTCATCAGGGCAGACAACACTCTGGATAACACCTTCGAAAACATGGGCTGAGACATCCCAGAAGCAATTCCCACTGTTGTCTGAAATGACCCACTTGCCAAGAATTGGAGTACTGACAGGACCTGCACCAGAGGGGGAATCCCTGTGGGTTGGCGGAAGGGGGGACATCAGGTCGGGCTCCAGCTGGGCACACAGTTCATGTATAGTGGCACGGTCAAGCCGGTAGGTCAGGATAATGTGGCGTTCTTCCATTGTCGACAGGTCCACCAGCGGTCGGTACACGCGAGGATTCATCCGTCTCCTCGCCAAACCCAGCGGACGGTGCCTAGGAAGGACAACATGGAGCACAGAGTCAAGCAACCCACAGGTACGTACTCACAGCTTGCACAGTAAACGATTCTCTATGCAGTGAATGGCGTGTCTGAGTGGCTATGCAAGGCCTAGGCCTGTGTGACGCAGTTGAAATTGAGCCATGTGGACCCTCGAAATGGCGGCTGCCTGACCTGTGAAGTGTGACAATGGGATGTGAGGTCAATGCGCTGGCGTGGCACACCGCGGCGGTCGGCGGTCGAAGACCGCGGCGCGACGCCGCATTGGTTAACATTGAAGCCTATGGGTTTCAGGAGCCAATGGCGAAGGGCGCCGGCGGTGGCGGTACGCACCGCCGCGGACGTGACCGCCATTTCCTATCTACTTATCCACTTGCGACTTGAACTTTCACAGGAGAGGACCTATACTGCAAGTGTTGCTGTGACCTCGGTCTGGAAGGGACAATGGCTGCTGCGACTGGGGAAAGGGCCCCTGCCTTCACTGGAGAGGAGTTGGAGAAACTTGTGGATGGGGTCCTCCCCCAGTATGCGCTACTCTACGGTCCTCCAGACCAACAAGTGAGTTTAATTCTATATGGATTTGGGGCCACTGGCTGGCTTGGGGGCCTGGCGGGGGGCCTGGCGGGGATGGGGGGCATGTTGGGGCTGGCGGGGGGCCTGGCGGGGGGCCTGGCGGGGATGGGGGGCATGTTGGGCCTGGCGGGGGGCATGGCGGGGGGCCTGGCGGGGATGGGGGGCATGTTGGGGCTGGCGGGGGGCCTGGCGGGGATGGGGGGCATGTTGGGCCTGGCGGGGGGCCTGGCGGGGATGGGGGGCATGTTGGGGCTGGCGGGGGGCCTGGCGGGGATGGGGGGCATGTTGGGCCTGGCGGGGGGCCTGGCGGGGATGGGGGGCATGTTGGGCCTGGCGGGGGGCCTGGCGGGGATGGGGGGCGTTGGGCCACTGGCAACGAAAATGCAGACAAACTTGAACGTGGTATTTCTCCCTCCCTCTACGTGTCACATAGGTCCGCGCCCATGAGAAGATCGGGATTTGGCGTGCCATCGCCAAGGAAGTTCGGACCCTGGGGGTCCACCATCGACGGGGCACCCACTGCCGCAAGAGGTGGGAGGACATCCGCCGCGGGACCAAGAAGACCGCCGAGTCTCTGCTGGGGATGGCCTCCCAACGTAGGCGGGGTGCCTGCCGTCAACTGACCCCCCTGATGTTCCGGATCCTGGCGGTGGCCTACCCTGATTTGGATGGGCGCGTGAGGGCAGCACAGCAGACACAAGGGGGTGAGTACAAGCATTATCTACTCTGTTGTCGCGCAGTGGAGGTGTCTGGGTGGGGGAGGAGGGCTGTGGGTCCCCCTAGGCCAGGGCGATATCTGTAGGCTGGGCACCCCCGTAAGCCCCTGTGTCCCCAGCCACCACCCTCAGTAGTGTGTCAGTACAGCCATCCCTGGGCCGTGTCATCCATGGGTGCAGTTGTCAACTCTAGGCGTGTAGGGCATGTTCCACGGAATGCGTAGCGGACCCCAAGTGCGCAACTTAGTGCAGGGGGCATCTGTGTCTGTCATGTCCGCTAACTGTACCGGTGATCCATGTACTCAAAATCTCTTTATTTCTCTCTCCCCCCCCTTTTTGTTTGTCTTTCTGTGCTTGTGTGCATACGCATCATCAGGCGGAGGAGAAGTGGCATCGGGGCAGGAGGGAGCTGCATCTCACATGGCCCAGGAGGGCCATGCCACAGAGTCTGACTGGACCAGTGAGACGGAGGGCGAGGGGAGCTCCACAACGGGGACGACTGGACCCTGCAGCGACACGGACACGTCCTCGGAAGGGAGCTCCCTTGCGGGGGTGGCACCATCCGTGCCCCCCGCCATTACAGGTACAGCCGCCACCCAGCGCACCATCTCCGCCCTCCCAGCAGCCCCTCAGCGTTCGCCCCGTGCCCGCTCTGCCAGGAAGCCGGGCATCTCCTTCGCCCCAGGCACCTCAGGCCCTGCCCCTGTTACCCCCGCTGCCCTCAGTGAGGAGGTCATTGACCTCCTCCGAACGCTCATTGTTGGGCAGACTACCCTTTTGAATGCCATCCAGGGGGTGGAAAGGGAGGTTCATCGCAGCAATGCGTACCTGGAGGGCATTCATTCGGGTCAGGCTGCCCATCAGCGATCGTTCCAGGCTCTGGCCTCAGCACTGACGGCAGCCATTGTCCCTGTCTCCTGCCTCCCTCTACTAACTCCCTCCTCCCAGTCTCCTGTTCCTCTGCCTGTCCCACCCACACCATCAGACCAGCCTGCACACACCTCAACACCCAAGAGCAGCTCATCCAAACATAAGCACCACAGATCACGCAGACTTTCACACAAGCAACATTCCGATGCAGACATGCCAACAGTCACTACCACCTCTGTGACCCCCACCTCCTCGTCTCCCTCCTCCCTCCCTGTGACGTCTACACTCACACCTTCATTCACCTCACCATCAGCCAGTGTTTCCATCACCAGCATACCCTCCACTCCAGTCCGCACACGTGCAGTCACCACCCCCACTGCCATTTACACGTCCCCTGTGTCCTCTCCCACTGTGTCTGTCACCCCCTCTTCCACACCACACAAACGCAGCCACCCACCCACCCAACAGCCATCCACCTCACGACAGCCTCCCGCTCCTGCACCTGCACCCAAAGACAGCAAACTTGTCTCGCCTACAACCACATCCTCTCCCTCCACTCCCATACCCACTGTACCTACCACTCTCCATTGTCCCAAGAAAATCTATCTCTCTACTGCTACCTTCTTTCCTGACCCTGAGCCCCCCCCTCCTTCTCGTCGGGGTAAAAAGAGCACCTCAGCCACCACCAGCCCTGCAGCCCCCTTGACAAGGGTGCAGGGGTATTGGAGCCCACCAGCCCGCAGGTCTGGATCTTTGCCCAGCAGCAAGGGGACAGCCAGCCCACCCCCTGGGAAGAGGAGCAGAAGGCGGAAGGGCCGCCGCCGGAGCCCGGATTCGATATCCCCCCAGGACACTAGCCAGCCACCGTCAACAGCCACAGCTCCAAAGGGAGGAAAGGGCCACAGACTCCCGACTAAGGAGGGCAAGGGCAGCAAGGCGGAGAAGTCAGGCAGCAGGCCTGCTGCCCATGGAGGACCCGTCACAGCTGCCCAGGAGGAGCCCGCAACCCCCATAGCCGCTGCCCCGGGAGGAACCGGCACAGCTGCCCCAGGAGAGCCCACCACCCCCATAGCCGCTGCCCAGGGAGGACCCAGCCCAGCTGGCCAGGAGGGCCCCACCACCCACAGCCCAGGTGGGCATTTAAGGAGCACCATCCCCGCTGCCCAGGAGGGCACCACCAGGCAATGAGCAGTTGGCCATAGAATGGCGGCCGTCTCCAGCACCGCTCCGCTGGGGACCGCCGTCTCAAGAACCGCTGAACTGGGCCCTTCAAGGCAAGAACCGCTGAACTGGGCCCTTCAAGGCAAGAACCGCTGAACTGGGCCCCGCCGTCTCCAGCACCGCTCCGCTGGGGACCGCCGTCTCAAGAACCGCTGAACTGGGCCCTTCAAGGCAAGAACCGCTGAACTGGGCCCCGCCGTCTCCAGCACCGCTCCGCTGGGGACCGCCGTCTCAAGAACCGCTGAACTGGGCCCTTCAAGGCAAGAACCGCTGAACTGGGCCCCGCCGTCTCCAGCACCGCTCCGCTGGGGACCGCCGTCTCAAGAACCGCTGAACTGGGCCCTTCAAGGCAAGAACCGCTGAACTGGGCCCCGCCGTCTCCAGCACCGCTCCGCTGGGGACCGCCGTCTCAAGAACCGCTGAACTGGGCCCTTCCAGGCAGGAACCGCTGGCCCTTTGGCAGACGTGGCAGGGCAGGATCTGTCTCGGGCAGGGCTGCAGGATGTCCTCTGGCCAACATGCCTCCTCCAGTGGCAGTGGAGTCTGTTATGGACTGTTTGGACTGTGGCTTTGCTCTCCCCAGGATGGCCCAGTGGGCAGGCCACCCACTGTATGGACTGTTTGGACTGTGGCTTTGCTCTCCCCAGGATGGCCCAGTGGGCAGGCCACCCACTGTATGGACTGTTTGGACTGTGGCTTTGCTCTCCCCAGGATGGCCAATGGTCATGGAGTCCCCTCGTGGATCTGGCGTCGTGTACTCAAGTGGCTGAGGTGCCCCCCCTTCCCTTCCCCCTGAGGTGCCTGTCCTTTTTTCTTTCTGATGCCCTTGCAGTGTTCTCTCCGTGGAGTTCTTGTCGTGGGACTGGGCCTTGCCCCTTTGCTCTGGACCCCTGTGGTCCACGGACAGTGGTTGGACTACATTTAGTAGCTGTATATATTTTGTACATAGTTTATTTATTTATTTGGATTACTGCTGTCCATTTTTCAATATATCTGCCCGTTTGAGATCTCTTCTTTTGGTCTTTGCATTATTTCGGAAGGGGGGGGGTTTGTGGGTTGTGACAGTGATCTGTGGGAATGCATTGATGTGTGTGTTGTAGTGGGTGTGGGTGGCTGGATGTGTGCCGGTAATCTTTTCCCTCCCCTGTGTCGTAGGTGCAGTACTCCCCGATGTCTTCCGCGCCGCCGGGCGTGCTCCTGGTACAGGAGCAGGTATAGGAGTGCGGGGATGACCTGCAACTCGGGTTCCATACTGCCGGAATCTCGCGTGGAGTATGTGGAGGTGAGCGTTTTCCCGTTCGTAGTCTGTTTCCGCCGTGTTTTTATCGGCGGTGCTCCCGCCCCGGAAAAGGTGGCGGATTGGTGGGTCGTGATAGGGTGGGCGGTACATTGTCTGCCGCCTGGCTGTTGGCGGGGACCGCCGCGCTGTTTGTTTGTTCCGCCGTGGCGGGCGGAGTGTTAATGCGGCGGGCTGTGTTGGCGGTTCCCGCCAGGGTCAGAATTGCATATTTTGGACCGCCGGCCTGTTGGCGGGTTGGCCGCCGCTTTATCACCGACCGCCAGGGTCAGAATGAGGGCCATAGTCTTGTCCCTTCGAGTGTGCACTGCATTTTACCACTGCTACTTCTCCTGGTAGTTGGATGGCATGTAACAATTCTTTTATTCTTTCACCATTTTTCACTGGTGATCCTGAAGAGGTCATGAAGCCTCTCTGTGACCACAATTGTCCGAAATCATGCACTATTCCAAACCCGTACTGGCTGTCAGTGTAAATGGTAACTTTCATCAATGCAGACAGTTGGCAAGCTCTAGTAAGGGCTACCAATTCTGCTACTTGTGCAGAGTAAACTCCTTGAAGCCAAGATGCTTCCAAAACACCTGTTACTGTGCATACCTGCTTTCAATACACCCAGTGCATCTCTTAAACATGAACCATCAACAAAAATAATTTGATCATTTTCTTCCAATCGGGTATCTTTGATATCAGGTCTTGGTTTGGTGCAAAATTCAGTCACCTGAAGACAGTCATGCTCGATGTCTTCAGCGTTCTCAATTTCAGCATTTTCACTGGGAAACAAGGTTGCTGGATTCAACGTAGTGCACCTTTTCAGCTGCACATTAGGTGATCCCAGAATTATTGTTTCGTACCTTGTGAGTCTAGCACCAGTCATGTGCTGTGTTCGGGAACGTGTCAAAAGTATCTCAACTGAGTGAGGGACCATGACTGTTAAAGGGTGTCCCATCACTATTCCTTCACTCTGAGTGAGGCTGATACCAACTGCGGCTATGGCGCGCAAACATCCTGGCAGTGCTGCTGCGACCGGATCCAAAATAGCTGAAAAATATGCTACTGGTCTGTTTACGCCACCATGGGCTTGGGTCAAGACAGACAAGGAACATGCATCACGTTCATGACAAAACAATGTGAAAGGCTTTGTGTAGTCAGGCATACCTAAAGCTGGAGCCCTGCACATGCATTCTTTCAATTCAATAAAAGCATCCATCTCCTCCCCTTTCAGTTCAATTTCATCCAATGCATCCTTCTGGGTCAATTTCAGTAAAGGTTTTGCTAATGTTGAGAAGTTGGGAATCCATTGGCGACAGTAGCTTACCATTCCCAAAAACTTCCTCACCTCCCTCCTCGTCTTTGGGGGACTCATTTGAAGTACACTTGTTATTCTTTCCTTCATAATTCTTCGTGACCCTTTCTCTATTTGGTGACCCAAATATTTCACTTTCTTCTGACAGAACTGTAATTTTGAAGGAGACACCTTGTGTCCATTCCTTCCCAAATGGTTCAATAGGGCAATGGTGTCGGCTGTGCAGTCACTTTCTGTCTTGGATGCAATCAGTAAGTCCTCAATGTACTGTACTAGGGTTGACTCGAATGGCAATTCTAACACTTCCAAGTCTTTCTTTAGAATCTGATTGAAAATTGACGGTGACTCCGAAAACCCTTGAGGAATTCGACACCAACTGTAGACTCTGTCTAAAAATTTGAAACAAAAGAGAAATTGGCTGTCCTCATGAAGAGGCACCGAAAAGAATGCTTGTGACAAGTCGATGACTGAGAACCACTCGGCATCACAAGGGACTTGAAACATTATCACAGCTGGATTTGGTACTACAGGGCAACATTTTATTATTATGTCGTTTATTTTCCTCAAGTCCTGCACAATTCGGACCTTTCCACTTGGCTTTATTAGTCCCATAATTGGTGAATTACATGGACTGCTTAACACTTCTTTCAGTACTCCCTGTTTTACAAACTCATCAATGAGTTGGGCGACTTTCATGAGGGTGTCTTGTGCCATATGGTACTGTGGGGTCTGGGGAAAGGTTACATTGGGTTTTACAGTCACTTTCACTGGTTCCACTCCTTTCACCAATCCCACCTCCTTTCCTGTCATATCCCACACTTCTTTTCCGACTGTTTCCTGTAACTCAGCAGGAATATCTGCTTCAGTGATCATTGGGTAAAGGGTAATCAGGGGATACTCTTCATCGACAGTCTCCACTTCGTCCCCTTCTACACTGTCCTCTTCTTCCCCATCACTGCTCGTCTGAATTCTAATTCCATTGTTCGAACATCCCAATTTGCACAATAGGTCTCTTCCTAACAGTGATATCGGGCTTGAGTCACATACCACAAAATTATGTGTCCCTTGATAGTTACCAATTCTGACTTGTACTGGATCTGTGATTGGGTTCGTCAGGTACCTGTTTGCTACTCCCACTACTTGAACTGTTCTCCCTGAAAGTGGCAAATTTGGCACTTCAATGCTCCTAACAGTGGAACGTGTAGCTCCTGTGTCAACCAAGAATGAAATGCGATGACCCATAACTCTTCCCTCCACATATGGACCCTTTTGATCAACTTCCAAAGATGCTGCAAGCACACAATTTCCCTCCTCATCTGAACTTCCACTCTCCCATACATCGTTTATTCCATTCTCGCTGTGTAGTGGGAATTGGTGTACTGTGTCATTTTGACTCATTCCCTGACCCGTGACCTGTTGAGGAAGCATTGCTTGCTGCTGATTCATTGGTGCTAAGGGTATTTGCATTTGCTGATTAGGTACCATAGGAAACTGCTGTTGCATTGGCTGCAATTGTGTCATTTGCACACGAGGCATTTGCACCTGTTGCGGTTGCATGGGTTGTAAACCCTGCATCTGGTTTATATTGTTTTGAAAATTTGGGTTCGGACCTCTCAGTTTTGGTCCTCTCATAGTCTGAAATGCATTGACATCATTGTTTTGCTGACCTACACCTTCCTGCACCATCATTGGGCACTCCCGTTTCCAATGCCCGACGATTCCGCACGTGTGACATGGCATCACCTTCTTCATTGCCTGTATACCATTTGGAATCATAACGGTATTCAAATCAGGACCATTATTCACAAAACCTCCTCGGCCTCTGCCTCTCATCTGCGGCTGAAACATAGCATTTCCCTGTTGCTGCTGCTGCGGCATCTGTTGTTGAAAACCTTGCAAACCTTGTAAACCTGTCTGAGCTGCTCTGAGCTGCATCACCATCACCTTTTCTTTCAATCTTTTCTGTTTAGTCTCAATCTCATCACTGCAGTATTTCGCATAATTCAACACTTCATCGATCGACTTTGACTGCCAACAAATCAAATGTGACTTAATCATCTGGCTAATTTCGGGTCTCAGCCCTTCCACAAATCTGAACACAAAATGGAGCATGTCCTTTGGCTCAATCGTTTCCGTGCCACTGTAATTTTTAAACGCTTTCAACAACCTCTCATAATACGCGTGTATAGATTCTTTAACCTCTTGAGCGGTCCTGTCAATCCTTTGCCAATCCACATTTTTCGACGCAACCTTGGTTTTCAAGTGCTCGATCACCTTGTGGTACAAACTCATTACCGTAGGTGATGGCGCACCTGTGTCCCTATCTCTCTCTGGTTCACTCGTCGGCCAACCTACAGCCCTTTTACAATCTTCCCACAAATCTGCCGGAACCACAATTTCAAATAAAGTATTCAAGTCTTCCCAGAGACACTTCGTGAGTTTCACAAATCTATCTGTTTGTTGGTACCACTCAATCGGCTTCTCTCTCAATTTGGGAAAGTCATCCATAAAGGATTGAATATCGCACCTGTGCAATGGTACATGTACAAGTTTTCCCCCTGCTGTCTCTCTCATTGGTGACATAGTTATCAGATCGTCATTCTGTTGTTTTTTCTCATTCCGCTCTAGAGTATTTTCTTTCTTTTTGTCCTTTTTCTTAACCCACCTGCTTTCCCACTTGTCTAAACATCTCCAGACCTGTGCACTCTGCAGTATCTCCTTAAGGTGTGTTTTCATCCCTGCGGATCTCATGTGTTCAAAATCTTTTGTCTCAAAATCTAACCTGTAACTTCTGCTCAGGTGTTTGGTCTTACCTATATCGATCTCATTTCTGTCTGCGATTTCTTGTAACTTCTTATGTATGTTGCTCACTTCTCTTGTAATCCTAGGGCACATGTATCTTAGTTCTTCCTCTGTGTATGATTCTAATCTGTTCAAACCCATTGTTCCCTCAACCAGTTAATCTGCCTCCATGCCCAACCTTATTTTATTCAGGTATTCTTCTCCCTTCCCGCTTGATGTACTCTGTGGGGAGTTCAGGCTGTTGAACCATTGTGTTAACTGTTGCGCGTTCAGTCCCATCAGTGTAGCAGTTACATCAACTGCCATTGACGGTTTCTGTAATGTTTCAGTCTGTGAGGTTAACGGTACTAATAGTGGTGGATGTGACCTTACTACGGTTGACGGAGCACAGATTGGAATTGGACTAAATTCCGACAAGGACCCAGATCCATTTGGCAGTGCCGCTATCGGAGTTGCCTCTGGAGTAGTTTCTATGCATCTTCTCCCTGTCCCATTCTGTATCATTAACCCTTGGTCGCTTGTGCTTGAATTTGCCTGTATGTACAGTGGTACTGGTGGACCTACAGTGATAGGTAGGGATATTGCATCTGGATTCTGTCTGTTCCCCGAATTCTGTGGCATGTTAATCCCCACATTGTGGTTCATCATTGCTGGCATACCTAACTGGCTTTCTACTACTCGCACTTCTTGTGTCTGCTTTTGGGGCATCGAGAACTGTGTTGATTCAGCTTGAATCAATGTCGGTCTCTGATAGTTTTGTCCTCCCTGCGCCATTGAATCAGAAGTCATTCCCATGTTATGCTCATCACAACAGTGCCTTTGAACCTGTGGCTGATAGTTATCAGCAGGTTTCAATGTCGGCACGTCTGGGTACATTCTCTGAATCCGTGGTATTCGTGGTGAGAAAGGCATGTCAGAGCTGCTCGGCCTCTGAGATATTCTCAAATTTGGTGTTACATTACCCTGTATTGGTTCTGGAGGGGCAGTACTAATCCTTGAGCCTTTTTCGCTTTCCACGTATGGTGGTGGGCGATCATTCAGCAATTGTATAATGAACTCCTCATCATCTGACTCGTCTCCCCTTTTCGAGTTTCTATTGCTCTCTCTCTCTCTGGACTGACTCCTGTTTGTCTTATAGGTGGCTTTCCTTCCTTCCGTCTCCGCTTCGTCAGTGATCGCTGGAAACAATTTAATCCCCTGCAATACATCTGATCTCTAAACCTTTTGTGTGCTGTCCCATCTAGCATCCGCTAGTGTCTTTTCTACTTTTCTTATTCTTGTCTCAAATTTCTTTTGTTGTTGGTTTCTAGCTATTAGCTCCCAAATTGCTAGTGCCTCAAACTGTGCTGGTCTTGGAGGTACTTTCATGTCGTATAGCGCAAATCTCAGATTTTCTAAAACTCTTACATTAAACGACCCGTGGATAGGGAACGCTACACTTCCATGTTTCTCTGTCAATATGCACCATTGTTTTAACCATAGACATGGCGCTACACCCTTTTCTTCAATGACGATGTAAGCTGGTGTACCCTCAGGCGGTGTTTCTTCTCCTACATTTGCTTTAATATAAACATCTCCCCTCATGGCACTCTTAAATGCTTTGAAAAATTTCATCTTTCCGTCTTTTGTTTTTCTAAAATATGTAATCAATAAGCGACTTTAATTCCCGGAATACTCTTCGCTTGCCTTTCCCCTTCCAATTGCGCTTCACGGACTGCGTCCAATCCGTGCGCGACCCTTCTCACCAACCGACCTATCCCAGCACGGCTCCAAGTGACGTCACACTCACACACTGCGGCTGACAAAGTCCCGCGGCTTGTCCTCTTTTCATTCGGCTTCACTCATAAACTAATTTCTGCAATATAACGCGAGCACTTAACCAAAAAGAATAAAACAGATCTGTTGGTTTACTACAGGAAAGGTAATACAATCGCTTCAGAAACCTTAGGGATTTTTCACTAGCCTCTGCAGTTATTCCATCTTTCTCGGTTTCCCACTTTCGCAAGCAAAATTTGACCCGCAAACTTTACTCTCAACTGATCAATGAACTATTCTAGTGCACTTTAGAATTCGTCAAATCTCAAAGTCAAAGTTTTCTTTCACTCCGCAACATTCATACCGACTTGTTGACCACGCCCGATCAACCTATTAAACCTGACTAGATCACAACATCAAACAAGTGTCACATACACTTTTCAACATACTCCGGAGTCTCTTGACCTCGCAGGGCCCGTCTCAACATCAACAACCACGTGGACAATTTTTCAGCTCAAAGCGCTACACACACGTGAAGTTCGACGACTTCCCAACTCTCACACCTTTGGAGTAACACTCCTCTAATATCTTTTAACCCCCCTTAAATCCTCACAAACTTCTCAATTAATCTGCGGCGATAAGCTGTGCAAGCGCGAAACCCTAACTTCACTCATACCGTCACTAGAAACGCTGAGACCATTCTCATACCTCCATGTTCCTCATTCGCAAGCTCCGAGATTCCGGGAAAGTCATTGGGGACTTAGGGCATCATCATCTCTCCAACTTGTTTTATCAAAGAAAATTCTAACTTGACTCTGTCTATTGTTCGGATTGGGTCCCAAAGGGCTAAACCATCCTCTGCTACCATCTACTGATAACGCGTCCAGCCCTTATAAATTACCTGTACCTGGACACGTTGGAGGTTGGTGAATCTTTTAACCGAGTCGGGCTCTCCTCATCCTAAATAGTCGAGTCACTCAGATCAATAATCAATAACTATTGTAATCGGTAATCAATACTCAATTAATAGATCAATATAGCACATCAGAAATCAATAACAGTTGGTATTTCGGCGCACCATGACCTGTCAGTCATGAATAACCACACCAGTTTATTAAAAGTTAGTGAATTTATTTCCCTATATTAACAAAGCTAGCACGATGTATATATGTCTCAAAACCAATTGATATATGTATATGAACATTACTAGCTGTCCATAACGGCGGAAGAAACGCAATCTACGTAAAATCTGAATAATGATACACTCTGTTATAGCAATGCAAATCACCAATATGACTAACTGTATTTGACTAATTGCATACATTGGTCAGCATAACAAGATTTCAATTTGGCATAGTACATTGAATGAATACCTCGACTAACCTCTAATTAGCATTGGCATGTGGGACTTCATGCAAAACGAATTTAGTCAACACAAATTTGGAAAACTTCTAGCTAGGACTCTATCAAAATTAGCAGTTGGTACCTAAAAGGAAAAAAAACACAATGCATAATACATTTATCCTTTCATATTTACCAAATACAATCAGCATTCAAGAAAAGTCTTCGTCCTTCAGGTACCGGTCGATCAGCATGGGGCAAATTTCAAAGGGGCAAAGTTAAGGGCAAACTTCCTTGCAGCGGCAAGGAGAATAGGGCAAAGTTACTGCATGGGCAAGACAGGGGCAAATCAAAGTTAAAGTCTCTAGGGTGAGAATTCTTAAAGTCTCTTTCTCTCAGATAGAGAAAAGGGCATCAGGGTGTCGTCCAAAATGGAGTCTGGCATCAGGCTTCAAACTGGCATCGAGGGAAATGGCTTACTTCTCTTTGTCTGGTGGGTTTAAGTAAGAAACATTCCAAATTCTGCAGGGTCTTCCATTGGAGGGTTCATAGGTTGGCTTCAAATTGTCCAATCAAAATTGTCTTTTACTAGCGCTCATTTATGCATACACTGTCCTTGGAGCCTTGGAACATAAATTGTAACATGGTTTGCCAATTATTTTACTATCTGTACCTTCATTGTCCGCACCTGCAGAGACTGACCTTGTATCAAAGGGGATGAAACCGCCCTAGCACGAAACCTTGGAGATAAGTGTACCAGTCAGCTCTACTAGAAAAATACAACTTCAAGCAAGAATATATGTTTCATTAGTTCAAGGAAAAACCACGCAGTTAAAATTTGAAACCAGGCAACTAGGCCAAAGCCTGTACTAAATTTAAGCTAAGCAAAACAGTTTTCAAACAAGAAATCATGGCATACATTTGCGATTATGACGGATTACTACATTTTCAATACTTCATGATTAATAAAGCTCGTTTACAATGATGGCGAACTACCCCTAGGGCACAATTTCCGTCGTACATTATTTTCTTTACTAAAATCACACTACATTACATGTTTTGATTATACGATATGTATGAATATATGTCGGACCTTCTTTTCCTGCATAATCACCTCCTATGCAAGTCACCTGTCCAAAAGGCTATAGAGAAGGCGCAAAGTGCAGTGACACAGGGGACTCTGCTGTGACTTTCGTGTGTGCTTTGCTTCCATAGCGGACTCCCTGCTCTGATCATGTGCATAGCCTGGCTTTCTTCTTGTGCCTTGGTGCTGGGTTAAATCTCAGGCTGCTGCTTTAGAAGGTATGTGTAGCGCATTGATGATCACGTGGGCTATTAGTTTTCTATTTTGTGTTGCAATGTAATTTTTTTTAATTGTTTTACCAGCCATACCAATGACAATATTTTACATTGAGATACTGCATCAGATATCCAGGGGTAGATTTACCAACAAGTCATGCAATGCAAAGCAGTAAGACAACTCTGAGAGCAGCCTAGTGGCAATGCAGGCACCCTTGCGCCATAGTGCAAGGGTGCCTGGGATATAGTGCAAGGGTGCCTGCGTTACAGCCAGTGTATAAGATGGCACACCTTCCTGCACAAAAATAATCCTCTGAGGTTTTTGTCTCTTTCTATATGTGCTGCGTAGAAAGAGGAAAAAACGATGAGAAATAAACCTATTTCTCCTTGTTACACCTCATCTGGGAATGTGTAGCACTGTGATGCTTTCTCAGTTTTACTAGCCTTAGTAAATCTGAGATGTGCCAAAATCCATGGTTATATGTGCGGGAACACCCATGCTCCACCAATGAAACACCTTCCCAGGGTACAGTAATTCAAGGCGGTGACTTGCGCAGCATTGCATTACTCCAGATTTACTAAGCCATGCAGAGCCACTCAAGATGGCTGTGGGTGGATTAGTAAATATCACTGAAGCCCTTGTGTTGCCGTGTGCTGCCTTGCATGAGGCAATGGCAACACAAAAGCTTTGTAAATCTGGGCCCCAGTGTCTAGGCAAATTGGCAGAACTCTACTGCAGGCAACTACACCATCCAGAGGCACACCCCCATAAACATCCTACTAGCAGAGAACACACAAGAAAAAACTCAAGGTTCACCAGTTTTAACAAGCTCCATATTACCACCCTCTCTGATACACTCTCTATTTGACTCACCTGTCAATGCCCCCTCACTTCCACACTCTACCTCTCCCTTTCCTCCAAGTGAGCGTCACTTCTGTCAATCAATGCCTTTCTTGTCCTTTGGATTAAAGATGCAACTAAGCAATTGGCATCAGCTACCTGAACAGTTGCAACAAAATATCTGAGTCTCCTTAACCTGCAACATAGTACAGAACAAAATAACTGAATATCCATCACTCCCCACTTTCATACAGATGTGAACTGTAAAGCAATGACCGATTGCCTTTGTTTAGAGCAGCACGATGTGCGTATGTAGGGAGATAGGAGAAAGCAAAATAAATGAACAGATAAATGGGTGCATTAGAACCACTTGACCTTAGTCGGTTCACATGGTGTTAATAGTAAACCCTTCAGCTGAATGTGCATTGTCACAACGTGGCATTCAACCACTTTGTTGGCATATAACGAAGCCCCAGGGTGATCCAGCATAGTTCAGTGACTTATAAGAGAGACTCTTAGAAGATGCGATCTAGGGTAATAACTGTGCATGCGGTGCCTTAAAAGAACATCTTGACTTTTCTAAAGCACAGTTCGTGTGGTCTGTCTCTCTGCCAATGCTGACCTATTTGTGCGATTGCTTTTCCAGGCTAAAACCATCTTCTGTCAGCACGAGCTATGGATTCCACTTTAAGTGCAACAGCATTCCAGACAGCTGACTGTCTGCACCCTGTGCCAACCTGTCTCTATTGTAGGCAAAGTGTATTTATTTTCAGCTTTGCCTTTATGCTCCACGCCTCCTTGCGCCACGTAAGCATCATTTGTTTTACGCTAATGTGGCCGAAAGAGGCCAAAATCGCAGTGCCGGATTTACAAAGTGGTGCAATGCATGCATTACACCACTTTTTAACCCTTTGCGCTACAGTCTGTCTGCACCAGGATTAATGTATGCAAAGGGATTATTTCCCTGTTGAGGGGGGCAAAGAAATGGCGCAAAAAAATCTAAGAGATTTCTTTGAGCCATTTTTTTCAGCACTTTTATCATCTGCTCAGAGCAGGTGTTAAAAAGAGGCACACCATTGTTTACAATGGGCCTCAATAGACTTTGCAGGATTAGTGTCAACATTTTTTTACCCTAATCCTGCAAAGCTCCGAACTAGCGTCAAAAATGCTGATGCTGGTTCCCTAACTACTGCCATGGTGCACCATATTTTAGATACGGCGCACACCTGAAGGCTTTAGGGGGACGCTAAGAGATGCTAGAAAAGTGGCGCTGCGTTGGATGCAGCGCCACTTTTCATAAATCTGGCCCATGGTTTTTAAACAGTTCTTGCACCTGTGTGGCCTCTTCAAGCATGCTGCTGCACTTCATATCAACAGTACTTCAAGCACCCTCCTCAAGCTGCATTGCCCCCGGTACGTAAGTGATACGTGTTATTGCTACTCATTGAAAGGTACTCACTCAGAGCCACTTGAGAAGGAAGAAGAGTTGGGTGGTCGATGCACAAGATGCACCAGCAAGGTTTGTGGGGCTGACAAAATCAGCAATTGGGGATGATCTACTGGTCATAACAAAATACTCAGGGTTTACAAGATGGTGTTAAATCACCTTTTCTTCTCATTTCACAGCATGTAGGTGTCAACCTCAGTAATTTTGTTTTCACAGCATTCAAAAGGATGCACTTTGTTAGCGGTTTTAGAACAATGACCATGCGCAGACTAACTAGGCAGAAAGGCTTGACTGGCCTTTCACTTTGTGGAACTGAGGCTTATCAAGGCTCGTATTGCCTTTAACAGGCAGTCTCCTATCTCTTCGGTCCCATTAACACATAATCCGCTCTCCCGAATGCCAAACATTTAGTAGCCATCTATGATAAGAGTAAAGGTTTCCTAGGTGCATGGAGGGTTTGAGCTTCTATCTTTCCATTCACCAGGTTTCAACAAGCACAGTTCGCTAAATCACAAGATTCAAAACAAGAAATGAATCCATAAGATACTGGAGGAGAATCATGACACAAGAAAGCACACTGTAGTGCTTAAATCATCAAGAATCCTTTGTGTAATAATACTAGCTCCTGGAAACATGCTGACCAATGCACATTGATGGTAATTCCTGGCATCTGTTGGTACTCTGGTTAAGAAGCAGGAAGTACAATAGACAGTAGCGGCCGGTAAATTTAGGAGGGGGGGGCGGGACACACATGCACACTCACACTCACTCACTCATTCATGCACACACACGCATGCTCAAACACACACACACATATCCATTCACAGCACTCATTATCAAATATTGGAAAGATACATGCACGCACACACCGAACATTAATTTAAAAAAACACACACACTTACCTTCAGCTCTGCCTCGGAGGTCCCAGGAGGGTTAGGACTGCTGCCTCCCCTCCAGCCAATGAGAGAAGGCAGCAGTCCCAACTTCATCACAGAGTGGGATGGGGTCAGTGAGACTTCTGACCCCACCCCACTCTGTGACGAGGTGTCACTGATTGACACTCGCACTGGGTGCTTCAGGGCTGACACCTGAAGCGCCCAGGTCGGAGTCAATGGGTGACGCTTCCCCTCGTCACTGAGGGGGAGGGCCTGAGGCACCTTTGCTGAGCTGAGGAGGTCACGCCCATAGGAGTTGTCACCTCTTCAGCCCAGCAAAGTTCAGCTCAAACAGCTAGGACCCTGCGCAAATCGCACATGTCTAGCTCCTGGCTGCCTGACATGAAAATGAAGAGTGTCTATCAGGCTGACCTTTGCTCAGCCTGACAGACACTCTTCTTGATGGGCAAAAGGTGGGGAGAGGGTGGCCCCTCCACCCCAATGGACGGGCCACGGCTGCCCATTAGTCCCATTGTTAAAAGCCTGGCAACAAATTGTGTAGTTATTTGTTTTTTCTGATTGTAGAGTAGTTTGTAACCTCCCTCAG